>NW_024080636.1:5763405-6151948 GCF_003009895.1 Hyaena hyaena | reverse complement strand
GTTTGCACGTGTAGGAGGATTAGGAGGAACTTCACTGAGGAACAAGGGGGAGAAGAAGGGGGAAAATGGTGGGGGAAAGGGAGAGAGGCAAACCATGAGAGACTCTTGAATGCTGACAAAAACTGAGGACTGATGGATGTGGGGGGGAGGGGGGGATGGGCATGGAGGAGGGCACTTGTGGGGATGAGCACTGGGTGTTATGTGGAAACTAATTTGACAATAAACTATTTGTAAAAAAAAAAAAAAAAGAGTTTTTTTGGGGCAGCTGGGTGGTTCAGTCGGTTGAGCGTATGACTTCAGCTCAGGTCATGATCTCACAGTTAATGAGTTTGAGCCCCGCATCGGGCTCTGTGCTGACAGCTCAGAGCCTGGAGCTGCTTCAGATTCTGTGTCTCCTCACTCTCCCTCTCCACCGCTCACAGTTTCTCTGTCTCTCTCAAAAATAAACCTTAAAAAAATAAAATGAGGCTTTTTTGTAAAGTAGTACTTAATCTCAGCGTTATACATTTTCCTTTTATGGTAGTGTTTGGTGTCTTTTTTTTTTTTTTTAATGTTATTTCTGAGAGAGAGAGAGAGAGACAGTGTGAGCCGGGGAGGGTCAGAGAGAGAGGGAGATACAGAATCTGAAGCAGGCTCCAGGCTTTGAGCTGTCAGCAGAGACTGATGTGGTTCTTCAACCCACAAACCGTGAGATCATGACCTGAGCCGAAGTTGGACACTTAACCAACTGAGCCACCAGGCACCCCAAGCGTTTTATGTGACTTAACCCCTCACCTACCTCAAGATCATAAACATAATTTTGCAGTATCTTTTCTGAAATAGGTTTTGCCTTCTCGTTTAAGTCTTTACGTTCATGGAAATTTCTTGTGTATTCAGTGTGAGGTAGGGATCCACTTTCACGCTGGCCTCTGGATAGATAAGCAATGGTCTTGAGATGTGTTATGGAACAGCTCCGTGTTCCCAGTCACCAGCTCCACGCATCAGGTTTTCATGTGCTTTCGAGTCTATTCTAGGTTCCTACACTCCTCCGTGGGCGTTGGTTTGCTCTTTGCCGATATTTTGTTGTAGGTGCAGACAAGGTGCAAACGTGTCCCCTCCCTTTCTCAGGAGCACCCTGGCTGTGTCCAGCCGGCCTGTCTTCTGTGTAGATGAGGCCTGGAAAAGATCCTGTAGGGATTTAGGTAAGATGGGCTGTGAATCTACAAATCTATTTCCAGGACAGTCGCTGCCTTTTCCATCTTGGGTCCTCACATCAGTGACTGTTGGTAGTTCTGTATTCCTGTCAGCAATGCTTTGTGTTTATTTTTATTTGTAAAGGACTTCTATGTCTGTTATTAGGTTTATTTTTTTAATTTATTTTTATTCTTTAATTTTTAATAAATGTTTAGTTTTGAGAGAGACAGAGAGCAGGAGAGGGACAGACAGAAGAAGATACAGAATCCGAAGCAGGCTTGAGGCCCTAAGCTGTCAGCACAGAGCCCAATGCGGGGCTGAAACCCATGAACTGCGAGATCATGACCTGAGCTGAAGTCGGACACTCAACTGACTTGAGCCACCCCTTAATTTTTTATTAAACTTTAAAAAAAAAATTTTTTTTTAGAGAGTGCGGTCAGGGAGGGGGCAGAGGAGAGGCGAGAGAGAGAATCTCAAGCAGGCTCCACACTCATCATGGAGCCCAATGCAGGGCTCAATCCCATGACCTGAGCCAAAATCAAGAGTCAGACCCTCAACTGATTGAGGCATCCAGGTGCCCCTTTTTAGGTTTATTCTTTTTTTTTTAATAAATTTTAAAAATATTTTTCATTTTTGAGAGAGGGAGACCGCGTGGACAGGGGAGGGTCAGAGAGAGAGAGACACAGAATCCGAAGTAGCTCCAGGCTCTGAGCTGTCAGCACAGAGCCTGACGTGGGGCTACAAGATCATGACCTGAGCCGAATTCAGATGCTTAACTGACTGAGCCATCTAGGCACCCATTAGGTTTATGCTTAAGTGTGATGTAATTTTGTAGCTGATATACAAGATATATTAAAAATTACGTTTTGTGAGCCTGTGGATTAGGGACGCTTCCCTCTGGCTGCCTTGTTAAGCGTGTGTGTGCATTCTGACAGGTTGTCTCTAGAGCCTCTGGGGTTGTCCACCTGTGGATGATCATGTTGAATCTTCTTCCTTTCCATTCATTCATTCGACATATCATTCGTTCGTTTGTTCATTCTCTTGCGCTGCCCTTGGCCTCCCGCACAGTTTGGGAGGGAAATGGTGATGGTGGGGACCACTGGTGAGTACTGTGTTTGCTGCTGGGCTTATAGATGCCCTTCATCAGTTTAAAAGAAGCACCAGTCTCTTTTGTGTTCGCCAAGAGTCTCTAAAGTGTTTTTTTGGTGTTGGGGGAGAGAATCCCAAGCAGGCTCTATGCTGACAGCAGCAAGCCCGATACGGGGCTTGAACTCATGGAACCATGAGCTTATGACCCGAGCCGAAATCAAGAGTCAGATGCTTAACTAAGTCCCCCAGGCGCCCCACAAGTCTTTATTATGAAGGATTACAGAATTTTATTGAGTCTTTTTCTCTGTTTACTGAGATGCAAATATGCTTTAAAAAACAGAGGTAGTGGCCTTCCTGTTCCGGAGGGACTGCAGGGCTCAGGGCAGCCTAACCTTCGTCACCAGTGCTTCCTGGGGACAGTCAGAATTTCAGAGGCAGCTTGGGGGTCGAGGGCGACATGCGAGTCCAGCCCAGTGTTTTGGGGAAGTAGAAGCTTCCAATATTAACTGACGCTGCAGGAGCAGTTGTGCGTGTGCAGAAGTCCGGCTCAGGAGAGGAGCTAGGGAAGGAGGGCCACACGTGTGTGTTCACTCACACGTTATCCACCAGCAGGCAGGCCGAGGGTCACCAGCCACTGTGACAATCCCATGGCTGGAGCAGGAGCGCCAGGAGGCATCTGCCTGGTGGGCCATGGATGCCACAGAGCCTGGAATGTTCCAGCTGGCTATGTCCCTCCCAGGCCTGGTGGACTAAGGGTGGGCTGCTTGTGTGTCACCAGGTGTGCTGGGCTCCGTGGCCAGTGGGCGGGCCGGGTTGGGCTGGTGTGTCTGTCAGGAATCTTTGGCTCTTTGCGGTGTGTGGGAGGTGTCCCTGGACAGGGGTCAGGGGCCACGTCTTGCTGGAGGGTGTCGTTTGAGAACAAGCCAAGGCTCTCTAGCTCTTTCAGATCCATTTTGGTGTTAATCTTTGCCTCCGGGAACTCTGGCCAGTTTTCCTAGGATTTCCTAGGTTGGGGCAGAAGGTGCCCTTCTGGCCTCCAGCAGGGAGGGGCAAGTGTGGACCGGCTTCCTGCTGATCCTGCTGGCCAGGGAGACCGCTGCATGGGTGCCCATTGGCATGGGGGCCTTGGGCCAGCCTGGCAGCCATTGGGCACTGAGCCCCTAGCCCAGCCACTTCCCGGGCTCCTGGTTTTTACTGGAAGAAGAGTCCAAAAACACTGCATGGCTTCTTTGAGTGGGCTTGTTAAGTGGGTGTGAGCTGTCCCCAGTGGATGTCCACAGTGTCCCGAGCACTCTGGGTTGGCACAGCCGTGAGGCCTGCCCGCTGGGAGCTGGTGCCCCTGCTCCGCTGTTTCCCTCCAGACCCTAAAACAGCCTGTTTCCGGGCCGGGTCACCAGCGTGCATCTCCGTATGGTCGGACTCCTATCCATGCATTGTGCTGTCAGTCCTTGGAATAAACGAAAAGCAGGGGTAACAAATGTTTCCCGGGCAAATTCCAGGCGATCCCAGGGAAGCTGGAGGTGCCTGTGTTTTCCCTGCAGTTGTGCACCCCTTGGGCGAGGCTCCTGTTGCGATATATGGTTCTCTCCCCCTGCCCCCGACAGTAACCAGTGTCTCCACGGGAGATAGCTCCTTCCAGCCCGCAGGCCTGGACGGCTTCTGGGCCCCTCCACCCCTCCCCTGACTTGGTTCATGTCTTGGCTTTAAGGAAATCGTTCTTGAAATGCCTTTTTTTTTTTTTTTTTAAATGTTTTATTTATTTCTAGGAGAGAGAAACAGCGTGAGCAGGGGAGGGGCAGAGAGAGAGGGAGTCACAGACTCAGCACAGAGCCTGGAGCCTGTTTCAGTCTGTGACTCCCTCTCTCTCTGCCCCTCCCCTGCTCACGCTGTTTCTCTCTCTCTCTCCTAGAAATAAATAAAAAATAAAAAATAAAATATTCCAGCCCCAACCCCCTTTGGATAACATTGTGCAAAAGAAAGCAGATTTTTATTGCATCCTTCATTCTTTTTTCCTTTTGTTTTTAACCAAGGTGAAGTTAATAGCACATGAAAGTGTCCACGGCAGGGTGGACAGCTCAGTGGCGCTCAGTACGTTCTCTGTGTCGTGTGTCCACCCTACCACCCCACTCCACACATCTCTCTCCCCCCACAGAAGGGCTGTGCCCACCCACCCAGCACTCAATACCCGTTCCCTCACACCCCCCCGTCCCCCGCCCAGTTCGGGTTCTGTTTCTCTGGCTCCATCTGATCCAGACATTTTCTTTTTTTTAATTGTTTATTTTAGAGACAGAGCATGAGCAGGGGAGGGGCAGAGAGAGAGGGAGACACAGAATCCGAGGCAGCTCCAGGCTCTGAGCTGTCAGCACTGAGCCCAATGCGGGGCTCGAACCCATGAACTGCGAGATCATGACCTGAGCTGACATTGGATACTTAACTGACTGAGCCACCCAGGCACCTCTGAATTTTTTTTTTTTTTTAATGTTTATTTTGAGAGAGAAAGACAGCATAGAGGGAGGAGAGAGAATATCTTAAGCAGGCTTTGCTCTGTCAGCACAGAGCCTGATTCAGGGTTTGAACACATGAACCACAAGATCATGACCTGAGTCCAAGCCAGATTCTTAACCTGACTGAGCCACCCAGGTGCCCCTCCGCCCCAACTTCTCCACTGAGCACAGTGTTTTGGAGATTTTACCGTGTTGTAGCACAAATCCCTTTCCAGGGCTGGGTAATACTGTGTGGGTCGCGGGCACACACCACCTTGTGCTTATCCTCTTGTCTGGTGGACATTTGGGTTTCCACTTTTGTGGCCATTGTGACTAATGCTGTCATTCATGCACAGGTTTTGTGTAGATACACATTTTTAAGTCTTTCCAATTCTGCAATGGGGGTGGGACCCTGGGCCACATGTCAATTCTCCCGTTAGCTTTTCGGGGAACCAACCCTCAGCTCTAAGCTGGGAGTTTTTTTTCTTTTATTTTTATGTTTATTTTTGAGAGAGAGAGAGACAGAGTGTAAGTTGGGGAGGGGCAGAGAGAGGGAGACAAAGAATCCAAAGTAGGCTCCAGGCTCTGAGCTGTCAGCGCAGAGCTTAATGCGAGGCTTGAACTCTCAAACTGCGAGATCGTGACTTGAACCAAAGTCGGACATTTAACCAACTGAGCCACCCAGGCACCCCTAAGCTGGGAGTTCTTGATCGTGACTAGAGCGCACTGTCTCCAGGGCTCAGCCCATGGCTTCTGGAGCCAGAACGAACCTTCCCGTGGGCCAGGGGCCCTGTTAATGATTTCATCTTCAAGAGGGTTGCAGCAGTATAGACGTGGTGAGCAAGGTCAGGGCCGGGGAGGGGTTGTGAGCGGCAGAGCCCAGCTGTACCCTCCGAGCAGTTGAGCTCAGCTGAAGTGGGGGACCAGGGGAAGGGGTGAGGGTGGGCGGCTCAAAGTCATTTCAGGTGAAGGGAGAGTGGGCCAGGCACTTGCTGAGGTTAACGGGGAAGGTGCCTGGGGCTGGGGGCTCTGTGGAGTGTGACTGTCCCCCAGGTAGGTGTCAGGATGTGGGGAAGGCATGGGGGCCTCCAGCGCAGGGGCAGAGGGAAGGTGGCACTGGTGAGAATTCTAGGCGTGAGTAGGACTCAGGTTCCCGAGGAGGAGAAACCCCGGGTGTGGGCTGCCGTAGTGGGTCATAGGACCTTCCCTCTCGTTTGTCATGGTGCACGTGGGGAGGGAGGAGGGGCTGCTGGCTCCATCCTTACCCCCTACCCTCTGGCGCCAGGCTGAGGTGCATCAGCCGCCTTCAAGTTCAGTGGCAGGTAACCCCCCAGCAGTGTTGAGGGCACATGTGAGGGGCATTCGCGTGTTGGTGAGACACCTGAGGGCCCGTTGGGGAGGGGAAGCCACATCTTTGTGGATGGTGTGCCTGCCGGGTGCGAGGCTGGCATTTGCCCCGCCGTCCCCCCACCCCCCGGCTTTGTGTGTCACCCTGTTCCCGCGAGAAGAGCCTGCATCCCGAGACGAAGGTTCTAGGTGTGGCTTTTGCTGCCCAGAGAGGAGAAGCCGGATGCCCTCCAGGTAGCAGGCACCACCACACCCCTGTCGTCTGGCCTCAGAGGCACAGCAGACTCCGCTGAGGGAGGCTCCTGAGAACCACTTCAAGGTCCCCGGCTTTGGGTGGGAGCCCTGAGCTGCCCTGCCTGTTGTGCGGCCTCAGGAGAGGGGGTGGGATGAGGGACGGCATGTGGCCTTTGTCTTAAACCCGCTGGGCGGCAGCCAGGGCCCTGGGGTCCAGCCACAGCAGGCCTGAGCGAGGCGTCGCCGGCTGTGCCCGTCAGGCCTGGCAGGGCGTTGTGCATGGGAACCGGAGGGGTCTCCCTGAGCCCGTGGGGTGCACTGGGGTGCAGTGGCCTCGTTCCCTCCTGGCTTTGCCGTCAGCTGCCTGTCCCCAAGGCCCCAGGTGTTCAGAAACTGCCCTCTCTCCTTCTCCGTGTGCTTGGGAGACCCTCCCAGGCCAGGGGCACAGCCTTCCGCCCCCCCCGCCCCATCCACTGTCGGCAGGGAGCGTGCAGTTCTCCAGGTCCCCGTCCGCCGTTGGTAGGGGTTGAGTCCCGTTGATCTGGGCCACTTGCTGCCCGGGGGACCTCAGTGGGGCTTGTCAGTCAGCCCCTTTGTTCCTCTGGGGCCTCCTCTGGAGGGCCGGCAGGGCTGTCCCTCACAGGTGTGACAAGACTAAAGGGGTGGAACTGGGAAAGACGTTGGTGTGGAGCCATTGAAAGCAGCAGGGGGCGGGGGGGGGGCTGTGTGCACCCCATGAAGGGGTTTCTCCTGCGTCCACCCCAGAGCCAGCAGCAATGAGGGCCTCCATCTGCCTCTGGAGTCCTGTCTCCCCCTACCCTACGTGTCCCATCTGTCCTGCGTAGACTGGCATGCCCTCAACGTCAAGTTCACCAGGAACCTCCGGACGCCATGTTCTTTAGGGACTGGGTCTGTGCAGATGTGGTCATCGTGAATTGGAGCGGCCCTCACCCAGTGGCGGGTGAGGGGACTGTGCATACAGACACACATGGGGAGGCGGCCCCGGGACAAGCAGGCTGAGATGCGGGAGGTACGCCGGCTGCTGGGAGAGAGCCGTGGCACCGACTCTCCCTCAGAGCCTCCTGTGCAAGCAGCCTGTGGCACCTCGGCCTCAGGCTTCTGAGTGTTGTCAGAGCTGCCAGGACCCTGACACACCCTCCTGCCGATGACACGCCAGGCCTTGTCTCCATTTTGCTTTTTGTGCCAAGAAGGTGTTTCCTCCATGAATGCATGACGACTGCCGTCCCTCTGTGGTCCTCCCACCCCACTGCCTCCTGGGATCGCTGTGGCACCAAGCCTCGCAAATGCGGCCCTGTCCCCTGCAGGCTCCCAGCTCCTGGGTGCCATGGCGTGACCTCTCCCCTCAGTGTCCCAAGAGTGGGCTGCCACAAGGGATGTGATCATGGAGGATGATGAACCCTTGTCCCAAAGCCAGAGGGGTGGACAAGCCCCGACCCTGTGAAGGCCTGCGAAGCTCTCGCGTTGCCGATGGCTTTGTGGGGCCACTGCTGGCGAGTGCCTCTCAGCCATAGTGCATTCTGGCTGCCTGTTCTGTCTCCTACTGTGACTCGAGGACAATGAGTGACTCACCTTGGCTAGGGAAATCCGTGGAGACGGCACTGGCCTGAGGCTGTTGATTACAGGAAGAAACGCTTGTGGCACAGGCTGGGGAGAGCCCAGGGCAAGCTCTGCATCTTCCAGAATAAAACTGGGCTTTTGAGTGATAAACATGAGGATGCTAGTGCAGGGAAATAAAGAGGGGAAAGTAAGAGTCACCTGATGTCAGCAACCTGACATTCCTAGGACTTCACAGTCCTCCTCAAAACTGTCATCAAAAGCAAGGGAAGCCAGAGAAGCCATCCCAGCCCAGAGGAGCTAAGGACAGTGACAACTAGCTGTTGTGTGGGGTCCTGGATGGGGTCCCGGGCCAGGAAAAGGGCAGTAGGTGAAACTAAGGAACTCATGTGATAGAGTCAGTAATAGGGGAAACTGAGGGCTGAGTATATGGAACTCTGTACTGTCTTCTCAGTTTTTCTGTAAATCTAAAACTTTTCTAAGATAAAAATCCAGGGGTGCCTGGGGAGCTCAGTGGGTTAAGTGTTTGACTCGATTTCAGCTCAGGGCATGACCTCATGGTTCGTAAGGTCAATCCCCCCATTAGGCTCTGTGCTGACAGCTCAGAGCCTGGAGCCTACTTCGGATCCTGTGTCTCCCTCTCTCTCTTTGACCTTCCCCTGCTGTCTCTCTCTCTCTCTGTCAAAAAAAAAAAAATTTTTTTTTTTAAAAACCCAATGCAATAAACTAAAACATAGTTTAAAACAAATTTAGTGACTCAGGCAGAACCACTATTATCATCACAGATCCCTTGCTGTCCTTGCTGATAGACCTCTGGGCTCGTTTACAATAGTTTTTTTCCATCTGTGTGAAAAAAATCACTCGCTGTTCCCCTAGCATCATGCTGTCGGATCTGCCCCGCTGTCACCACTGTGGTTTAGCGGGCAGCGCCCCGTGGTTGGGACAGTGCACTTTGTCTTCTCGGGCCTGGTGTATGTGCAGTCAGGTGCCTGTGGCAGTCCGGGAATCCAGCCCAGATGATGTAAGTTCAGAGCAAAGCCATTGTCTCCCGGGACCTGGGGGTGTTCAGGAGGATCCCTGGTCCGAAAAAAGCTGTGACTGTGAGAACCATAGTAAGGGACATATTTTGTTCATGAGGGTGTTCGACATCAGTTAAGAGTTGATGCTGTGTGCTGGCCGCGTCGTCACTCTGTCCCTGAGTGGAGGTGTCTGCTCCTGGAACGTGGCTCCTGGTTCGTGGGCGTTCCCCCATGCTGTGCCCGCTGGCTGCCTGTGGGAGGGTAGTTTACGATGAAAAGGTTGTTTCATAACAACTGCCACCAGGAAGTAAGCAAATAATATCCAATATCTTGCATTATTGTGGGTGTATGGAAAGGAAAGGAAGGTAGGAAGGGAAGGAAGGGAGATGGGAGGGAGACAGGAGGGAGGTAGGAAGGGGGGAGGGAGGAAAGAAGGAAAGAGGAAAGATTGAAAGGGAAAAGACAGCACCAAAAAAATAGCTTATGTGGGAAAATGGAGTTTCTGATACTGTTTGTGCAAATGTGTCTTGGGGTTAAAGAGGTGCCACTGGAAATCCTCCTCCTTCCCTGCCCCTTCCTCCCTGCACGCCCCCCCCCCCCCCATGAATGTTTATCTGGCAGCTTCTGAGTGCAAGCAGCTGGTGCAGCAGGAACAAGACCTGTAAGTTCTTAGTCCTCAAGGGCTCAGGGAGTGAAAGATGTAAACAACAAAAAAAATCATGTGCCACTTCCGGGTGGGGAACATGGGGAGATGGCAGAGCATGGATGGGGGACATGGAGGTCCCCTGTGATGAGGGACATTCAGCTGGATGGCCGAGAAAGTACCTGCCAGCCAACAAGGAGGGCAGTGCTCTAGGCAGTAGACAAGTTATGCAAAGGTCCTGGGGCAGGAAGAGGGACCAGGTGTGGTAAGGAGGCAAGGGGTGATGGGGACCCAGAAGACCACCAGATGGGCTAAGAGGTGTGTTTTATTCTGGAAGTCCCTGAGGGCCCCACGGGAGTGGCGTGATGAGGGGGTCACTGTACGCTGCAGGTCCAGCCCACGTTCCGGGGAGGGGAATAAATGCTCTTCTTGGTGGAAGGTGGCCTGCATGTGGGGCTGGGAAAAAAGGACAGCCCTCTGCCACAACATGCTTTGCCATTTTCTTTTGCCTTAATTTGCTTCTCCTCCTGACTGTTTTGGCCCCCGGCCCTTTGCACAGGAGCTGCAGGAATGTCTGGGCCACCACTTCTCTCCATTTGTGTTCCGTGGAATCTATAGACAGAACGAGCCCTTGCCTTGTGGGCTCCCCACACCGAGGTGATGCCAGCATTACGTCCACTTTCTGAATTTGGCCCTGCTGGGTCTTCCTGAGGACTGGACTGCACAGGGACAGCACTCTGTGCCCAGCTTCCTAAGCAGTCCCTCCCCAAGTGGCTTGTGGCTCTTGAGGGCCCTGGGAAAATAGGCCCTGTGTGCAGAAGCCTCGATGCCTCTGTTCCCCATGGTGTTAGGCTTTGTGCCTCTGTGGGGACTATGCTGGGGCCACAGTGACAAGGTGGCCTCCAGATTTCGTCATTTGACTTGCTCCCTCATTGGTCCCAGTCTCCCAGTAACAAGTGGGGAAGCCTCCCCCCCTGCCACCATGGCTCCTGTTCTCTCGGGGGGGGAGGCCCTCCAGGCGTGGGCAGCGAGAGGGTAGGAGAGGGTCTGTGCCTGCCAGGGGCTCACTGGCCTGCACAGATGGCCCTGTGCCCCCCGGGGGTGTGCTCGTTGGGGGCATAGGTGCAGGGACGCAGAATCTGAGCCGAGCCAGAGGGATATGAAATTTGCCTGCTTTTTCTTGCGGTCCCTAGCACATTTGAGGCGGGGCCTGGGAGGCAGGGGAAGACCCCCCTGGGTGGAGGTGCCTGCACCTGTCAGGGGTGCTGGAAAGACTGATGGTGCCCCCCCGTTACCGCCCTGGGGAGAGCCCTTGGGGCCAGCCCCTGGACGGCTCCCCTGATTCTGGGTTTAGAATGTCCTGACCAAAACGCTACACCCTTTTCCGGTCTCACAGTCCTGAGTGCATGGTTTCCTGGTTGGCTGAGCTGCGTTGGGTGAGGTGCAGCCCTTTCTTGTGCGTGTCCTTCTAAAGCAGCATGTGCTGAGCGCCTCCCATGTGCTGGGGACGTAGGGGACGAATAGGGTACAGCTCAGGGCAGAAAAACGCTCAACGTAGTGTAGACAAGGGCCGTACCTGGATGCTGTGGGGTCTGAGCGGGGATGGGTGGGATCAGAGTGGGGGCTCCCAGTGTGTGGAATGGGGCTCAGTGTCCCCACGTGTCTGGAGCAAAGTGTATGAGGTGGGGGACCCCGGCGGTGATGGGCTGGGTTACAGTGGCCCTGCGATGTCCTGCTGAGTGGTCGGGGGTCCACGGGGTTAACAGGAGCTGTGCTCTGGGAAGCTGAGTGTGGAGGGAGAAGAATAGGGGGCCGGGAAGCAGGGGTCAAGGTGGTAGTCATGCTGGGGTGGGGCGTGGGGCTCACTCTGGCCGTGCTGAGCGCGTCCCCAGCTGTTCCCTGGGGGTCAGGACCGGGACCCCTAGTGACCCTACCTCTCCTTGTGTCTGCAGACGGTATCCACAGCGTTGCCGCACTCTGCACCCTGCGGGTCACCATCATCACGGACGACATGCTGACCAACAGCATCACCGTGCGCCTGGAGAACATGTCGCAGGAGAAGTTCCTGTCCCCGCTGCTGTCTCTCTTCGTGGAGGGGGTGGCCACGGTGCTGTCCACCACCAAGGACGACGTCTTCGTCTTCAACATCCAGAATGACACAGACGTCAGCTCCAACATCCTGAATGTGACCTTCTCAGCCTTGCTCCCTGGCGGCGTCCGTGACAAGTTCTTCCCGTCGGAGGACCTGCAGGAGCAGATATACCTGAACCGGACGCTGCTGACAGCCGTGTCCGCTCAACGCGTGCTGCCCTTTGACGACAACATCTGCCTGCGGGAGCCCTGCGAGAACTACATGAAGTGCGTGTCCGTGCTCAAGTTCGACAGCTCGGCGCCCTTCATCAGCTCCACCACTGTGCTCTTCCGGCCTATCCACCCCATCAACGGGCTGCGCTGCCGCTGCCCGTCAGGCTTCACGGGCGACTACTGCGAGACAGAGATCGACCTGTGCTACTCCAGCCCCTGCGGTGCCCACGGCCGCTGTCGCAGCCGTGAGGGTGGTTACACCTGCGAGTGTCTGCAGGATTTCACGGGTAGGTGTCGCTCTCCGGGCTCAGGGCGGGTGCACACGCTGGGGCCCCCCGCCGGCTTCCTTGGTCTGCCCTCCTGCCCGGCGTTGGTCTGTGGCCTTGGCGGTGACCCCAGGAGCACATCTCCGTAGCTGGTGGGCAGGTGGGAGGCAGGCTTCCTGACAAGCCCTCCCAGGTCCCTGTTTACCCTGTGTGACGGGAGTCATCCTCTTTACGAGGGTGCTTACAGCCTCAGAGCCACCTAAAAACCCACTACACGAAATGGCATGTGCTTCCTTAGGTGAAAACGCTTTAGATTGAAAACGCTTCGTTCTGGATTTCAGGTTTAATTGGTTATGGTAAACAGTGTAACTGGGATGGAAATCGTGAGCCGCCAATCGTTTGGGTCTGGAAAGACAGCATTCTTGTTTCATGCCCTGTTGTCGCTGTAGAGGTTGCATCTCCTCTGTTACTCCCTAGGCAGCTGGGGTGGTGTTTTGGAAGCACGTGGCCCGAGCAGCGAAGAAGCACCTGTCCTGGCCTTGGCCTTTGATCGTGCATTACATAAGGTTATAGCCCATTTGAGAAACAAGTTTCCAATGGCCTGGTTGTGAGCGGTCTCGCATTTTGGGAAGCTGCCTGGGATTAGGTGGGACCTCATTCATACCGGAGGTAGCTTCTAGAGTCTAATATGGACCATGGCCCCGGTTATCATGTTTGGTATACATAGCTGAGAAGTCGTCATCTGCTTGTGTGGGACGTGACACCAGTCTGTGGAGCTTAGAACAGGGGCTTATGGTATTAGCTGGTATGTATTAAACAGGAAGACAGAGTAAACCCAGGGTGGGGGCACGGAGGGAGGAAGACGGCTGTCCCCGGTGCTCTGCGTGGGAGGAGGAGGAAAGGCGCCAGAGGGAGGCCGTTGGCAGCCTGAGGAGATGGGGGTTTACTGCGTCTGAGCCCCAGCCTGGTTATGATCCGGGGCACGGTGCAGAGAGAAAGGCACCTGATTGCCTGCCCTGTGTCCTTCCCTCCTCCCTGCTGCCTGCTTGTGGCTGTCTGTCTGTCTGTCTGTCTGTTTTGTCAGGTTCCAGAGGTGTCTTTTCCACTGTCTCTCTGAATGTTAACCCTGGATTCCTGGCTACACTGGGGTGTGGTGGTGGGTGTGGAAGGAAGGCTAAGAAGATCTCTGCCCCTGCAGCTCTGCCTACATTGTTGGGGCTCTGGCTGTGCCCACAGGTCTGGACCGGGCTCCCCTCTGCCCCGCTCCTCCCTGCCCTGGGTTGTAGTGGCCACAACGTGGAGCTCCACTGCATGGAGCTGGTGCCCCAACTTCTTCCCTGTTCACCGCGATGAGCTGGCCCCTCAGGTCCTCCTCAAGTGGCTGAGCAGGTGTGCCAGCGCTAGTGATAGGGAGGCCTCCTGTGTGAGCCACTGCTCGCTCTCCCCTCCCTTGCACGTGGCCTAGAAGGGGAGTGCTTCCTTCCATGACTCCTGCTTCAGGTGGAGAAGCTGTGGCCGTAGAACCTGGGAAAGGGCTGGTATGCTCCAGGGACTCAGCTGTGTACACTTACTCCCTTGATGCACAAGTATTAATGGAGTGCCTACTGTATTCCTGGTGTGATATAAACCTGCCCCTGCCCAGTCGGGTGGGGCACCTGTGGTTGTCTGTGCGACTGGCTCTCTCACTGGTCAAGACATGCGGCTGTGGGGACCTGGTAGGGGACAGCCCCTCAGGCACCCTCCACACTCTGAGGGAGGCCTAGGGTGGGGTCTAAGGTGTGCGGGGAGACCACAGCTGCAGGCCTGGGTTCCAGAAGTCCTGGACGTAAGCCCAGGGCCATGTCTGTGCTGGGTAACCTGAGGCTGCTAGGGACCTGTGGACCCCTGAGTCTCTCTGAAGAGGGATCAACCCACTGGATGGAAGGGACTTCCAAAGTTCTTAGATTTCGTTTTCATCACGGGAGTCATTGCTAGAGAAATAATGACTAGGAATGGTCTGGCGTGTCATCACCAGAAGATGTGCTGAGACGCTGCGATTGGCGTGGGACTCAGGTGAGTCCCTAAAATCTGGCTGTAAAATCATCATTTGTGTTTCCTTCAGAGATAAGACAGGCTCAGACTGTTTATCTGGACTTGGTCTCCCTTCCTTCGTCTCTCCCTTCCTCCCTTTGAAGCCCTCCTTCTCTTGTGGGAGGTAATTGCGCTCATTTGCTGGTGCTGAAGCTGCCTTGTCGTCGAGGGGGTTTTATTACCTGCTCCCGGGTAAGCCGAGCCCCAGCCGCTGTAGGGAAGTTGGAAGTGGCCCAAGGCCCCCGGAAGACCCCGGCTTCCTGTGCTGCTGATGGACAGGAGACGGGCTGGGTGAAGGAGGGTGTCAGTTAATCTCAGGAAAAGCTCCCTGAATTTGGTGCTGGAGAAAACACCCCCAGCAGCTCCTCTGCATTTTTTAAATCCACACTGGCCCGAGAGAAAGATGGAGGCCCCAGTGATGGAGGGCTGTGCACTGGGGTGGTGGTCAGCAGTCTGAGAGCAGCAGGACATTAAGGCAGAAGGCGTCATGGAGCTCAGCAGACGTCTGTTCTCTGCCCGTCCGTTTCTTGGTTTGTAAACAGTGGGGTTTGGTTTTGGCTAACCCCCGCCCCCCCCAAAGGTCAGGGCCCTGTTCTTCCATGTCCTCGCTTCTGCACCTGTTGCCTGATGCCATCGCCTCCCTCAGAATCCACCTCAGTGCCATCCCCTGCTCTGGAAGGTTACCCAGCTTCCTTAGTTATGTGTTGGTTGCTCTGCTCTCACGTTGGGTGTGATCCCCTCATTTCCATGCCTCTCAGGACAGCGGAAGTTTGTGGCTAATATTCACTAGCCTTCAGTGTGCTGTGCTGTTCTAGATGATTCCACGTGTGTTACCCCAATCCCCACTTCAGCAATAGGGCCCCGTTTATTAGTGGAGAGACTGAGGTAGAGAACAGTGCAGCATCTGGCCCAGCTGTTCTAACCGGGGTGATTCTGGGGCGCCTGGGTGGCTTAGTCGGTTAAGCGTCCGACTTTCACTTAGGTCATGATCTCGCGGTTCGTGGGTTTGGGCCCTGCGTTGGGCTCTGTGCTGACTGCCAGCTTAGAGCCTGGAGCCTATTTCAGAGTCTGTGTCTCCCTCTCACTCTGACCCTCCCCTGCTCGCGCTGTCTCTCTCTCTGTCTCCTAGAAATAAATAAAAATATAATAACATTTGTCTAACCGGCGTGATTCTGCCCTTGGGGACAGCTGGGGGCTGGGGTGGGGTTGGGTGCCAGACACACTGCCCAGCATCCCACAGTGTGAAGGATGGCCCCACACAGAGAGCGGTGCTGCTGGCGTGTCTGCGGGGGCGCAAAGCCTCACTGCCACCGGCTGCTTGACGGGTGCACGTTCCCCCAGGTCTTCCTGGATGTCACCTCCCTGGCTCCGTTTGTATCCCCCTTCCCCTCAGCCCTTTTCCCCTGTCTGCCCCCTGCTTGGCACTGAACATCCATAGCACCAGGCACACAGAAGGTGCTCAGTAAGTGCTCATGCACGCACAGTGGGGTCAGGGGTTCACTGACCTGGCCTATTCCTCTGTTCCCCGCGTCTGCCCCCTGCTCAGCGCTGGACGTCCATAGCACCAGGCATACAGAAGGTGCTCAATAAGTGCTCATGGACACATGATGGGGGTCAGGGGTTTGCTGGCCTGGCCTGCTCCTCCCTGTAGCCAGAGAGGCGTCCTGGGGGCTCCTTCTGTACTGTGCTCAAAGCCTTAGCTGCTACTGTCACTGAGCTGGAGGGACCTTGGGGGGAGGGTGGTGGCAGCTAAGGTATTTATGACTCTGTCCCCCTGGTGTGAGGCTGGCCACGCTCCGGTTCTCACAGCACAACTATGTGCTCATGCACGCTCGCAGGCCTCCCTCCCCCATACACACGCACGTTCTCGTGGAGAGCAAGGTGATTTATCATCACAGATGAACATCTGCCCACAGGGTACGTTCCTGAGAAGGTGGCACTTTGATAGGATGGGGTGGGGAGCGGGGGGAAGGCTCTTCTGGATCCTCAGGGCTCTACCTGTCAGAGGGGAGGCCTGGCCATGGCCTGGGACCCAGACCTTCGGGGTGCTCCCCTATCTTGGCCACTCTGACCGGGTCTTCTTTGTAGTGTCCTGTTTATTCTTGAGCATATGATTTTTTTTTTAAGTGTATTTATTTTGAGAGACGAAGAGAGTGTGAGCAGGGAGGAGCAGAGAGTCTCCAGCAGATCCCACATGGTCAGCGCAGAGCCCGATGTGGGGCTCAAACTCAACGAAACTGTGAGATCATGACCTGAGCTGAAATCAAGAGCCAGACGCTTAACCCACTGAGCCGCTGCCACCCCTCAGTCAGGGTCCCCACACGTGGCTGCTGCTCCAGGTCCCACGGACAAGTGGCCAAAACAGCGCAGGTGGATTCTGTCACCGTTGCATTTGGGCGCTCGGGGGAGGGTCTCCTTTTCCAGTGTCTAGAGCCACCTGCACGCCTCAGGCCCTTCCTCAGCTCGTTCCAACCTCTGCCTCCAGCATCCAAGGTGGCCCCCAGCCCCTCCCTCTCGTGGGGCCCCTGGTGATCCAGCGTGGCGTCCCTTCTCGGGCTGCCCCCCTGTACCACACCTGCAAAGCCCCTTCTCAGTGTGAGGCCACGAATCCTCGGGCTTTGGGGGTGGGATGTGAACATCTTTGGGGATCCGTCGCCGTGCTGACCACACCCCTGCTCCTCCCCAGCAGCTCCTGGCACCCACTTGGCACTCAGTAGGCATTTGTGGCCGGGGTGAGTAAGCAATGCCTTTGAGTGGCACTGCTGTGTGGTTGGCTGTCCCCCTCTGTCCCTCTGAAGGCGCAGCGTAGGCCGAGAGCCATCAGGAGTTGTTGGGAAGTCTGGCTCAAATGTCTGACCTGAGAGTGGCCACCCCAGGTGTCCCCAGGGAGAGTGGTCTCTGCTCGCACCCACTCCTGAGCCCTTTCCCTGGTGCGGACAGACAGTTGTTTCTCTGCTGTGCTCCCTGACTGGTGGGTAAGGCGGGACTCACCTGGTGGGGCTGCCAGACTGGAGGGAAGGAGGGAGTTTGTGTTAATGAGGGCAGTTGGGGTGCCTGAGTGGCTCAGTTGGTTAAGTGTCCGACTTTGGCTCATGTCATGATCTCACAGTCCATGGGTTCGAGCCCCACATCAGGCTCTGTGCTGACACCTCAGAACCTGGAGCCTGCCTCGAATTCTGGGTCTCCCTCTCTCTGCTCCTCCCATGCTTGCTCTCTGTCTCTCAAAGACATAAAATTAAAAAAAAAAAAGAAAAAAAAATGAGGACAGTTGGCAGTTTGGCGGACTCTGAGCCACGAATAAAGAATATGTGTTCTTTCTGGACATTGATGGGACTCAAGGAACTGCCCCATGTCCCTAGCACCACACAGGACGTGGAATTTGAACCATCTGGGGGCTGAACTACTATTTGTATGGACGACTGAGGTTTTTGTTAGCATTCCGGCTGAGTTTAGACACGTTGCTCTTTGAGAGCTGGCTTGGTTTCCCTGTGAGCTGGAACGGTGGTGGGGACATCACTTCCCAGCCTTGGGGTACACAGCTGCCCAGGTTTGCCTTCCGCCAGCCAGTCCTTCCCCATCGTTAGCAGGACTGTGCCCAGACCCTCAGCCCTCCCTCCCTCACCCCGCGGTGGCATGGCCAGCCTGCTCACCACTTTGCCTGGGCCAGGGCCCCTGTGCCTCTATCTCTCAGGGTGCAGGGCCCCTCCTGTCCCCACCTGCACATCTTCTCTCTAGGAGACCTCCCCTACCCACCCTCACCCCTACCTTCAGGTGTTCCTGGGTCATTTGAATCAAATCCTAGTCCTGTGTCTGAGATGTCTTGGAGCTCATTTTTGAGACACTGTGGACAGATGTCCTGGTCACAAGGCTATCCCAGGACTCCCCTACTAACCTCTCCCGAAGCGGGAGGTCTCCCAAGACAAAGGTGTTTCCAGGTTGCGTAGCCGCCCGAGAATCTCTGTGGCCTGAGAGGCAGCTGCAGAAGGGCACACGGGAGGCCCTGGATGGCCCCACCGCGGGGACTGTGACTTTTCAGTGTGTGCTGAGGCCCTGGAGCAGTGTGAAGTCTGTGTCCCACCAGCACTGGCTGGGGCCTAGGCTGCCTAGGTCAGGACTCTTTGCTAGGCTCTGCCTCATTCTGGGACCTGGACACTTCCTAAGCCACTACCAGTGTCCTAAGCCCATATCCCTGGCTTGTCCCCTGGCTCAGAAGGACCGTGACTTAGCTCCAGGGGGTTGGAAGTCCCATGTTGAAGGGGCCAAGTTGGCATTCTGGGCACTCAGTCCCCAGTGGTCGGCTCAGCTAACCCCGCCTGGCCACCACTGCAGGCAGGTGTCCTGCCTGGTCATTGCTGCGGGCAGGTGTCTTGTCTGGTCACCGCTGTGGGCAGGTGTCCTGCCTGGTCACCTCTGTGGGCAGGTGTCCTGCCTGGTCACCGCTGCGGGCAGGTGTCCAGGGCCCTCTGGTTGGCCCTCCCACCAGTTCTGGCAGCCAAGATCTGTGCAGTTTCCCTGCGTTGTGTTCACTTAGCACCTGCTAGGTCCTCAGCCGCTGCCAGCAGGAGGCACCAGGTGGTCTCGAGGGTGGGGGGAGAAGCTGAAAGCTTTGAGGGCTGTGACTTTCTCTGGGGGACTGTCCCCAAGAAGAGATGGCTCCAGAATGTGGCCAGTCCCCTGTGGTGTGATTAGGATTGGGTCAGTGTCCTGGGGCTCACCTGGGGGTCTAAAACAATAGCAATACATTCTCTAAGTTTTAGAGGCCAGAATTCAGAAACCAAAGGTGTCCCCATCCCTCCGGCGAGGCCCTTCCTTTTCTCCTGCAGCTCCTGATGGCTCCAGGTGGCCCTTGGCTTGTGGCCACACTGCTCTGTTCTCTGCCTCCTTTCCTCGCACAGCCAAACCCTCTCGTGTGAGGACAGGTGCAACTGCAGGGGTCTCACCTGGTAATATGGGGTCTCACATTTCTGGACCCTAATTCCATCCCATCTTTGCCGTATGAACCGACGTTCACATGTTCTGGAAATCAGGACCTGCACGTGTTTTCAGAGCCACCATTGAGCTGATTTGAGGGTTGGTTCTTTTCTGTGCCCTTCACCCTCTAGTGGGTGTGAGGAGCAGGAAGGTCGGGAGAGCACCCCTTTTCTGAAAGGAGGCATCCCCAGGCATGGCTCGGGCCTGGCACTGGCTGGGCCGAGTTTCAAGCCCCAGGAGTTTAAAATCACCCTGATTATTCCGGTTAGCCGGGTTTCAACCCTCAAACGTGTAGGTGACTCTGGTAAGAAGAGCCAAAGCTGTGGATAAGCCAGAATCATTTTTCTTTCCTGCTGGAATGCGCTTTTTATTTATATTTAAAAAAAAAAAAAAAAAAAAAAAGGGTGTGTCTGGGGTTCTGGGAAATTGCTTCAAAGACAATAATGAAGTCATTCGAGAAGGCTCAGAAGAGGCCCAACCTGGACAAGCCTGCCATGGTCCAGGCTTCCAGCTTCCCCTCCCTCCCGGTGGGGGAGGGGGGTGGGTAGGAGAGGGTGGGCGGCAGGTGTCTGGGCTCCCAGCAGATCCCTTTCCTGGCAGCGTTGCCCTGTGGGGGAGGGGCTCCAGGGCAGAGCAGTCACCGGGAGGTGAGACAGTCAAACAAGGAGTGTGGGGGAGGGGAGATGCTTTATGTCCCAAGAAGTCCGTTAATATCAGGGAAGTCACAGCAACAGCCGGCCAGGTGCTCAGCCCAGAGCTTTACAGAATTAGCACATTTAACCTTGACACTGGCCTCCTGGGTGCTAGGGGTTGCTTGAGGGCAAGACACAGAAATCCTGCCTTCAGAGAGGGGTTTGCAGTGGGGGAAACTGAGGCACTGGCTGGGATCTTGCTCAGGAGCCTCTGTCCGGAGCAGCGGTGCTGCCAGGGGTGTTTGGCCAAAGGGACTGCCGAGGGCCTGGGTGGGTGTGAGGATGGATGGCCTCGTTTTCCCAGTGTTTAGCCATTTCTGACAGAGACCCTGAAGTGTCCCTTGTCTCCGTCTCTGTGCCTCCTCTGGTAGAGAAGTTTCTGACACGAACCACACTACTAGGTCGTGTCGTTTTAGTTAAGGGACAAGAGCTCTTTCAAGGGTAACCTGATGTCCACGGTGAGGACGGCATCGTGGGCTTGGAGCTGCCTTCAGGTTCGGTGTCCTTGGGTCTGAGGACCTGACTGAAGCCGTACCGTGTCGGAGACGCTGAGCCCTGCACCCTCTCCTGACGCTCCGTCCCCTGCGTGCCACGTCCAGCTTTAGTTCTGCCTGAACTCCAGGCTCCAAAGTGCCTTTTATGCCTCAGACCCAACTCCTTCCCTCACTGACTTTGGAAATTCTAGTGTTTCTGGTTCAAAGCCCTTAGCTGTTTCTTAGGATGAGGAGGGAACTGTCCCTTTATCTGTCAAGCAACTAAAGTCATCAAATTTGCACCTGCCCTTCCCCTCCTGTCCAGGATGGTCTGAGCGTCTCTGTCTGCGCCCCCCTCTCCTGGCGGGCGGGACCCTAGCATCCTTGTCTCCACCCGGAGCAGCCCCATGGCAGGTTCTGAAGCTCGCTGTTGGCGGGCACTGGTCCAGAGTCACATCCACGTCTCCCTGTTCCAGCCCCAGACGTCCTCGGCCCTCCTGCCGTGACCGTCACACACACGTGCACACACATCCTCCACATCGCACATGCTCCACACACACGTCACACACCAGAGACACACTGACAACACACACGTCTCACAAATGCTCACACACACATGTGCACACACATCTCACACATACACACGCACACCACACGTATACACACACCCCACATGTACACACACACCCCACCCCTATACCATCTGCGCTGCCTGCCAGTTCTCTGTAGAGTGAGACCGAGGGGCTCGGCTACCCCTTCCTCTTTCGCAGACATCCCACCCCGCTGTGGCATCCTGATGGCCAGGACGGGCCCTCCTATACCTCTGCTTGGGCCCCTTCTGGAGCCTAGCAGTCACACTGCCCTTCTTGCCACGGTCCTCAGTGATTCTGGCAAAGCCCAGCTCACAGGTGTTCAGACCCAGGCATCATCTCTTTCCTCCATTTTCCTTATCTTTAAGGAACATTTCTGTTACATTCAAAAATGGTATGTTTTATACACGGTGCTGGGCCTCAGTTTCTTCATCTGCACATGGTGATGTTGAAGAGTCCCCATGTGGAGCGCCTGGGGGGCTCAGTGGGTTAAGCATCCCACTTTGGTTCAGGTCATGATATCACAGTGAGCTCGAGCCCCGCTTCGGGCTCTGTGCTTACAGCTCAGAGCCTGGAGCCTGCTTTGGATTTTGTGTTTCCCTCTCTCTCTGCCCCTCCCCCACTCATGTTTTCTCTCTCTCTCTCTCTCTCTCAAAAATAAACATTAAAAAAATTAAACAGTAGAGTCCCCATGCCTGCTGCTGTGGAGATTAGAGCAGAAGCCATGGCGGGCCTCACCGCCCTCCATAACCCCGTGTTCCTAGCATTCACTGTGTGCAGGTGAGCCCCCAGCTTCAGCCCTTCCCAGCTGGGGCTTCTCCAGGGCATTCAGTCCCTCAGACCAAGGCTCTGTGGCTCCAGCACTGCGGGCAGGGGCCTGGCAGGCAGCGTTCTCTCGCTCCCAGCGCCATGCCTGGCATGGGACTGGCGTCTGATCACAGGTTGGGGCTGGAGGGGGCTGGAGGGGCCTTGGCTCCTGGGATCTTATGTTTCGCTGTTAAGGGGGGGTCCTTCCCAAAATTTCTGCTTGGGGATCTGCGTTGGCAGCCCTGTGTCCCCTACCTGCAGGGGGCTGGTGTACACGGCATGTATTATTGAGTGCTGCTGTCGGTTTGCCCAGGTGAACCCAATCCTCTGCGTGGGGGTGGGTGCACAGTAGGAGGGGGAGAGATTTTCCTCAGAGTTGGACTGACCCAGAGCAAACATTTGACTTTAAACAGGATGTCAGGATGTGAGAAGCCCAAACTCAAGTTGAACGAGGGTTCCTGGAAAATGGAAGATAAAGTTAACTCTGGACGAGAAGTGTGTCTGAGAACACGTGGGCTTCAATTTAATAGTGTTTCTTATGAGAGCTCTATCAAAGGGTAAAGATATGGGGCTCGCTAAGTTTGATCCAAGTTAGTTACCTAAAGTGAGATGATTTATCTTTTTGTTACATACAGTACATATGTAGTATACATAAAATACATTAACATTTCGTTGTATTTTATCTTAGAGCATGAGAGTGGGGAGGAAGGGCAGAGGGGGAGAGGAATAGAAGGGAGGGGAGAGAGAGAGAAAGAATCCTAATCTCAACTCAGGGCTTGAACTCATGACCCTGAAATCATGACCCCAGCCGAAATTAAGAGTCACAGGCGTAGGGTGCCTGGGTGGCTCAGTCAGTTGAGTGTCCAGCTCTTGATTTCAGCTTGGATCATGATCTCACAGTTCGTGAATTCGAGCTGTATGTAAGAATCTGTACTGATAGCAAAGAGCCTGCGTGAGACTCACTCTGCCTCTCTGCCCCTCCTGTGTTCATGCTCGCTCTCAAAATAAATGAATCAAGGTTTAAAAAAAAATGAAAACAAACGAAACTATTTTATCACCTCTCTTCCAAGATCTGGGCTCAGTGATGTCAAGGTAGTAATTGGAAATTGGCTGTGGGGGTGTGTGCACCTCGGAAATGGGAAAATGCTACAGATCGGGGCTCCCCTCACCCAGGGCTGGCTCTCAGGATTTGTCAGTATCCCCCTGCATAGGACAAACATTTAAAAGAAAGTGTTAGTGGATTATCAGAGCTCTCACAGATGAGCCGTGCTGGCTGCTGTGGGAAGTGTCCTTAGGAGACCTGGGCTCAGCCTGAAGGAAGGTGCTAGAACCCAGACAGAAGGAGCCTCCCAGGCTTACCTCGCTCATCTGAAAGCCAAACACTCGGAGTCCTTATTGGCCTTTTCTCCAAAAGGTGTGTATAACTATAAAAGTAATTCTTCATTCATTATGTCAACATTTTCCCAACAGTGTTTGAATCAAATAAACGAATGAGTAGGTTTTATAATACCATGCAGGAATTAATCATTGGCTTTGACCCCGGGGAATCCTGGCATTTTATGATTTCATGTCCCGAGCATGTGTCACATCCCCACCGCGTGCCAGGCACACACTGGGCACCCCCTCTGCGTCTGGCACCCTCTATGTGCCGTACATGCTCAGATTTGGCTCTGGAGACCCTGTCCCCGCCCTGGAGCCTGGGGACACGGATGCTAACGAGCACTTACATGGCCAGTTCTAGCCGGGAGCCAGTAGCTTCTGGGCCTTTTAGTGTCTGTCGTAGGTGCCCTGGACCTGGTTAGGCAGATGGATGAAGCTTGCTAAGGGAGCTTGCCTGAGATAGGCCTGCATCTGGGCACAGGGAAGCCACCACAGAGGCCAGGCCCAGAGGAGGGTGGCCACCGCTGCATTGATGCCACCTGCATTACCTGTTGGGTCCCCCAACGGCCCTGGGAGGAGGGAGACCACATGGCCAGCATGTAGGGTGTGCACACGCGGGCAAGTATGGTGGAAGGGGGACACAGGTGTGGCCATGGGCCAGGCCTTGGGGAGGAGTGGGGGTCTTTGGGGAGTGGCGGATTGCTGCTAAGCCAGTACCACGCAAGGTGAGGCTCTGAAAAGCTCTGGTGTTACGTGGAACCCAGGTGGGTTTGTAGTCAGAGGACGGCTGGCCTGGGTTCAGGGCGTCTGCGACGAGGTTGCTGTGGTTGTGCAGATGGAGGCGGCACAGCTGGGGGTGCAGGTGGCAGTAGAGATGAGGGATGGTGACTCCTGGAGGTGAGGGAGTGGGGCGGGGGTGGCTCTGGGCTTGTTCCGCTCGACAGATGGTGAGCCCTTCCTATAGGGAAGAGGAAGACGGGGTCTGAGATGTGGGCTGTGTGAGGCAGTGGTTGGGTTGGGTTGGTTGGTGGGGCCCAGAGCGGAGGGCCCACAGCACGGCTGTGGAGGTGGGGACCGGCCCTGGTGGCCCGGGCGCTCCAGCCCTCACTGGCCTTTGGACCAGGCCACGGAAGGGCGCAGAGAAACCAGAGTGACTCAGTCTGGGATGCAGGCCCCCACACACTGCCGTCCTTCCTGTTCCTCCTGAGGAAGGATGTTTCCCCGCAGCCCTCGAGAACTACCCTGGAAGCAGGAAAACCCAGAGCCGGAGCCGGAGTCCGATCTTCCCGGGCCGCAGAGCTCTCGGGCTCCTGTCCGGGCCGAGGAGGCAGGGCAGGGGGAAGACGGTGTAGGCTGTGCTCAGGCGAGGGCTGGGCTAGGGGCCTTGGGAGGCTGGGGTGGGCGTGTCGTGGGACCCCCCCCTCCCCCAGAGCCCAAATGAAGGATCATTCTGGAAGGCCTTGGGGCGGAGTGCTGTGGGAAGAGCCAAGAGGGCCTCCCTTTGTTTGCTGTCATGGTTTGGAGAGCGCCCCGCCCTGTCCCCTCGCGGCTGCTCTGTTCCAGAATACACTGCACTTGACTGTGCCAAGCTGGAACTAGGGAAGCAAACACTCCCTATGCCGTGGATGGTTTTCAGGCAGAGATTAGGGAGTTTGACGAGTGTGGAGGACAAATGCACCTTCAGCTAAGCATGTAAACCCAGCGCAGGGAGTTCAAGACGGCCTCGGGCCATCTACCTGGAGAAGGCCAGGAGCACTGCTTTGAGAGTGTGAGGGTGTGTGTGAGCAGGTGTGCGCCTGAGTGTGAGTGCACAGCCATATGTGTGGGTGCACATGTGAGGGCACATGTGTGTGCACGGCTGTATACGTCAGCATACGTACATGTGAGGGTGTGTGTGCGCTAGTACGAGCCTATGGGCACAGTTGCGGAGCCAAGCCCCGTGGTGGGTGGAGGGCCCGAGTAGCCCGTCGCTGGCCGGCCCAGCAGTTTCCACAGAAGGTGGAGCTCGAGGGCCTCTGGGCAAGTCTGTGGGCTCTTGTCTTTTCCCTCTCACTTCTGAGCAGGTGCGAACCAAGCCTCTCGGTCACCATGACCCTGGGGTCAGCTCCTGCCCAGGAGAACAGGTGGGTGGGCTGCCCAGGGCTTCTGGCCTGGCCCTGGGGGTCCCTGGCCTGTTGGCCCCTTCATGGTCCTGGATGTTAGTAAGAAGTCTGCAACTTCAAGCCCCCTGCACCCCGTTTTTGACGGGGCTCAGACGGGAGTCCTCTTTGCTGAGCAAGTTGTACTTTTTGGGTGTCGGGACTGGGGACAAAGAACGGCAGCTGTGGGGGGTGGGGGAAGCCCAGAGTTTTCAGGAGCGCCTTTGGTTTGTGCTGCTGACCATAGGCTGATTTGGCCTGTGCCTCAAAAGCTTGCTCCCAGAAGCGCTCCCTCGGTGCCTGGGTTTTCTTACCCTGGGCAGTGATTGCGCCCTAGGATCCACACGGTCTGAGCTCAGCCTCCTGGAGAAATGCTCTTGAGTCCCTGCGATCGGCTTTCTCAGGAGCCGCGACTGGGGGTTTGGGCACAGGGCTGGCCGGAGGGCAGCAACAGAGCCCTCTGCTGACGGTGCCCCAGTTCCAGCCGGCTCTGGGCCAGGGCGCCGGCCCCTCCGTCTCCTCGCTGACCAGCCACAGGGTGTGGGCTGCCCCGGCAAGAGCAACTTCCTGGCTAAGGAGCCTCGGGGAAGGGTCTGGGTGCAGAGTGTCAGCTGTGAGCCATCAGCACCCAGCATGCCCATGGCCTCAGTCCTAAGGGCACTCGGGCTCCACCCTAACACCCACTCTCAACAGCACCTCATTTTCCTTGTTCAGGATTGATATGAGATCCTAATATAACTGTGCAGTCCATTCACAATCTCAGCGGTCTTGCACATGCCTGCTGTGGGCTAAGTCATGTCCCCCCAAACTCATGGGTGGAAGCCCCGATCCCCGATCAAGCAGGATTAGTGTCCTCACAAGAAGAGACACCAGAGAGCTCTCTCTGCACACACGTGAGCATAGTGAGCTCCTGGGGACAGGCTCTCACCAGGCTCTGGGTTGGCCAGCACCTTGACCGTGGACCCCCAGCCTACAGAACTATGAGCAAAGAATGTCTGTTGCTTAAAGCCAGCCGATCTGTGGGTGTTTTGTTAGTCGGCCCGGCTGGCTCAGGCAACACCTGGGGATCCTAGTGACCCCTGGGCTCCAGGAAGCTTCTGTCACTTGAAGGCTGCTCCCACCCACACCACGGCCCCTCCTATTAGACATCTTGGGGGTTGTGTGATTCCCATCCCTTCATACCAGTCTTGTACTAATCTAACAGCACGGGCATCAGAAAGGGGAAATGGATGAATAGGACAAATACAACATCTCTAGGTGGGTACAAGTATGTAAACCTCAAGCCAGGAGGGAGCGGCCACAGAAGTGACAAAGAATAGTTAATTTCCTTCATTTATGAGGAGGTGTTAGGAAAATCTGCACAGGAATTACCAGGTGGCTCCAGGGAAAACAAATGGATATTGTCAATAAAATGTGAAAAGATGCTGGGGGTCCCTGGGTGGTTCAGTCGGTTAAGCGTCTTTGGCTCAGGTCATGATCTCACAGTTCCTGAGTTCAAGCCCCATGTCAGGCACTGTGCTGACAGCTCAGAGCCTGGAGCTTACTTCAGATTCTGTGTCTCCCCCTCTATCTGTCCCTCCCTTACTTGCACTCTATCTCTCTATCAAAAATAAATAAACATTAACAAAATTTTAAAAGCCAGCATGGATGCATATTGAAAGTGATCTGCAATAAAAGCTCTAAGTTGTGTATATTTCCTCGATAATGAAGTAAGGAGCATTAGTGACTTAGATTCTGATGGGTCCTCTGCTGGAATTCTGTGCAGCCGGTAATGATGTGCTGACAGGAGAGGTCTTCAAAGAAAGTGATTCATTCCTGAGGGGCGTGCAGGGGACTGCTGAGGGCTTTTACTCTCCATGATATGTTTTTGTACAGTGATGGGGTGGAGCGGATGTGGATGTCATACTTTCATTTTGATAGGTGTTCGTTTAGGGGCACCTGAGTGGCTCAGTCATTTAAGCATCTGACTCTTGATACTGGCCCAGGTCATGATCTTGAGGTTTGTGAGTTCGAACCCTGCATCAGGCTCTGCACTGATAGCGTAGAGCCTGCTTGGGCTCTCTCTCCCTCTCCCTCTTTCCTCTTTCCGCCTCTCCCCTGCTTGCATGCATGCACTCTCTTTATCTCTTTCCCTCAAAAATAAATATTTCTTTAAAAAGGCATTTATTTAAAATCTAACTGGTTGGGGTGTCTGGGTGGCTCAGTTGTCTAAGCAATCCCACTCTTGATTTCAGCTCAGGTCTTGATCAGATGGTTGTGAGTTCTAGCCCCATGGTGGGCTCTGTGCTGGACATGGAGCCTACTTAAAAAATAAATAGAATAAAATGAAAATCAGTAACTGGCAAAGAATGTTGGTGGGAGCTAGAGAGTGTCTGCTCTTTAGAACTTCCTATCCGTCTGCAGGTCTTGGGGGGCCACTGGCGGCTTCCCTCTGTGTGGCAGAGGCAGGGGCTAGGCCGCCCCCCAGTCCTGGGAGCGAGCATCAGTCATCCAGGCAGACTGCTGCCAACTGCCATGGCAGCCACAGCAGGCAGCTTAGGATTCACCTGAGCCTCCCAGAGCGTGTTCCCCAGTTGGCGAGTGCAGGGACCCTCCCAGCCAACAGAGTCTGATAGGTCTCTGGAGCAGAGGCAGTCTCTCTGGCGAAGCTTCTGGAACCCTGCTGTCACCATGGTGGGACATGGCATAGTGGCACATGTCCTCGGCGAGCTCCAGGCTGGCAAGTGGGCCAGGTGGGATTCCAAACGCCACAGTCCGACGTGGGCCAGGCTCTTGGGGCAGTGCGAGGGGTCGTGTGGGGCAGGAGTCCTCCCGAGGCGGTGGCCCTGGGCCCGGTGTGCTCCCCGCATGCACCTCAGTCTCCCCCTTTGTTCTGACTGCACAGCCGCCACAGCAGACACGGGTGTGGGAGGGGCCCTGGGCCCTCCCCCTTATTCTCATCATGTCTGGATGATTCTTACAGGAAAGAGGGTCCAGCCAGGCCAGCCGGTGTGGTGTTCACCCCTGCACATTCCTCTGTCCCCTGAGTGCGGGACCCGGGCAGGGCTGGGGCAGGGCTGGGACCTCTGCGGAGGAGCCTCCCTGGGGTGTTTCTGGGGAACTGTCCTGGGACCACCCCGGGAACGGATCACCGTGATGTGGTCCTCACGAGGCCCCCGGTGCTGTGGCGTCTGTGCTGCCCCGAGACCCCTGCCCAGGCTTACAGCCAGGGGGCCAGAGTCTGGGGCAGCAGGGTAACCTCTCCCTGCCCATCTCGTCCTGCAGGAGAGCACTGCGAGGTGAACACGCGCTCTGGCCGCTGTGCCAACGGGGTATGCAAGAACGGGGGCACATGTGTCAACCTGCTCATCGGCGGCTTCCACTGCGTGTGCCCGCCTGGCGAGTTTGAGCGGCCCTACTGCGAGGTGACCACCAGGAGCTTCCCGCCCCGGTCCTTCGTCACTTTCCGCGGCCTGAGACAGCGCTTCCACTTCACCGTGTCCCTCACGTGAGTGTGGCCCTGTGTGTCCCACCCGAGCGCCTGGTGCTTCAGTGGCCATCTCTGCGGGTTGGTGTGGGTGAGGCGGCGTCTTGCTGAGCTGGGGAGCGGGGGACCCTTTGCTCACAAATGCAGAGTTTCTGGGCTCGGGCAGCAGAGGGCAGGGCCTGGCGGGAAGCCTGGCCTCGCCCTTCTGGCCCTGCTCACTTGCCGATGATGCTTGGCGGCCCTGACACCCAGGTGCCCAGAGGTGGAGGGCACAGGGGCCCGCAGGCCGGGCGGGCTCAGCTTGGGTCCGAGCGCTGGGCAGCTGAGGGCAGCCGCCCATCCCCTTGCAGCCCTGCTCACCTGCATCCAGGATGCGGGGCTGTGTGCTCTGCTTGCTGCTTTATTTCCGCATATGTTTCTCCAGGAGAATTCAGGCTTGATTTAATTTGTAGAAAAAGCTGTCATTTCTACTTTAAGGATTTCTGTGAGGTTTAACCTGGTGGTGGGGGGGGGTTGTATTCTGTGTTTGGTCATGTGGGCCCCTGTCTGGGGCCCTTAGGGCGCCTCCTGGTGGGAGTGTGGCCTCTACCTGCTTCTGCCAGCTGCCCTTTGCCTACGAAGGGCTCCTTCCTGGGCGTCCTGCCCCCTGGCTAGGCGAGGGTGCAGTGCAGCCAACATGCCCTAGGGGGACGCTGGTGGGAGCCGCACAGGGGGATGTCGGCTGTGAGGCCTGGTCTTCGCAGTAAGTGGCCAGGATATACCACCGCAGCTCGAGCTCAGCAGAGCCAGGAGTGTGGGCTGGCGGCTTTGGGAAAAGAGCTCTAGTTTGGAAGGATGGTGAGCACAGCAGACACGGGGCAGGACGGGCCTGGGGGCAGGAGCCGGGAGCCTCCTGGCTTGAGCCATTTAGAGGGCCGCACGGTGTGTGCACAGCGGTGAGTGTGGTTGGGGCTGGTGCCCTCAGTTTGCTGCAGCTCATCCTTGTTGAGCACCTGTTAATGCAAGAGATGCTCTGGATAACAGGTGGGTCAGAGAGACTTTAGATGCATCCCTAGGGATTTTAAAGTCCAGTGGGAGGGACTCTGGAAATTAGTGCCACAGAAAAGCCCCCCGATGACATGGAGATCCCGACAAAGCCAACTCGGTGGGGCAGGGGTGCTGGACACGTGGTTCAGGCCCACTGACCTCCCCAGCTGGGAGCCTCTCTCTTTGGAGGCGCCAGAGCCTCATGGCCGCCTCGGCCTCTATCCCCTGCTCTCACCCTGTCGGGTCCTGTGAGCCCCTCATCCTCCTGTCCCCTGTCTAGCCACTTCTCCCTTCCCCATCCCTAGCACTTTGGCCTTGTCCTTTCTCCCTGGTGACCTGGTGTGACAGTGCTGGACTCGTCAGTGTGGCCTGGGTCAGCCTGAGTCCCACTGGGCCCGCCCACTGCCTGGGGTAAAGTCCATAATTCCTAACGTGGGGCTCGAATTATTGGTGGATTTTCTGCACTGTGGCTCAGATCTCCTGCCTCAATGCTGGTCCTCCGCCCAAGCTCATTGTTGGGTAGGGGGTGGGGGGAGGGCAGAACTCCGGCCCAACGTCCTGATCCTGATTTTTGTCCTGGTTTCAATTTGTTTATTGTGCTGAAGTCTCCAGGGTGGGCACACACTCTCTGTGAGACTTTGGATCACCACATGGAGTCCCTGGCTGCCATTCCCTGGTGTTGAGCTCCCAGGGAGTCAGGCCTATCACCACCGTGCTCAGGGAGGCAGGACACGGGCCTCCACTTGGCCTTCCAGGCCAGAACGGCCATTTTGAGGCTTGGGTCATTTAGAGGCTCACAGTTTTGAGGCTGTTGCCTGTTTTATTTGGCCCACAGTCCGTGGTTCCACCACATTCTTTAGAAAGGCCAAGGAGGGTCCCTCCCTGGGGCGTGCCATGAGGGCTTGGGGGCACAGAGGAAGTGCCCAGGCAGCGGGTATGTGCCATCCTCGCCTCTTCCCCCAGCCACAGCACAGGCAGGGGGCGTCAGCCCTGAACGCCGACCCAGGCCCTGGACCCCGGCTCTCTGCCCACAAGACCTGCACCCAGAAGGCCCAGCACATGGGCACAGTCCTCCAAACCAGGACTCTGCCATGGGATTCCCGGCTACCGTGTGCCCTGTGTGGCTTGATGTTTAAAACGTCTGTCCTCCCCGTTAGAGGCGTTTTGTATCTCTGGCATGTTACCTCTGTTATATGACCTGTGTTAGTTGGAGGCGTGTGATTTTGGTGTCTGTGTAGCCTCAGCCACCACCCCTTGGGCCTTGCTGGCAGCCCGCAGTCACGTGCTGTGCTGCGACCACTGGCAGTGAGTAAGCTGCAGGAAGGGGTCCCCTCGGAGGCTGACCTGAAAGATGACCGACCAGAAGTGCCCGTGCCCGGAAACCAACAGAGGAAGTCTGTTGGCTCCAGACTCAGAGAGCAGCTAAAAAATAAAGCATTTAATTAAATGTTTGGGTAAAGCAATGTGATACCTGCTAGCTTGTCAGATTTAGTATTTAAAAAAAAATTTTAATGGTTTTTTAAAAAATTATTATTTTTGAGAGAGAACATGAGCAGGGGAGGGGGGGAGAGAGGGAGACACCGAATCGGAAGCAAGCTCCAGGCTCTGAGCCGTCAGCATAGAGCCCAATGTGGGGCTTGAACTCACAGACTGAGATCATGACCTGAGCTGGAGTCGGATGCTACCCGACTGAGCCACCTAGGTGTCCCAGATTTAGTATTTTTAGATGATTCCATTTGACAACAGTTTGTGGGCAGTTTGCCGTGCATGTGACCCCGGCCAGGGCCTCAGGGCACTGCTGAATCAGTGAGAAGTTTTTAAGGGAATAATTTTAAAAGCAAAATATCATAAGAAGTCGTCCCAGAACTTGAGCAGAAAAGCAGCTACACTCTGGTGGCCCTGCTTGCTTTGGGGGAGGGGTCCCATGGGAAAGGGGGCCAGGGCACCGCCAGCACCTTCTGTTTCAGGTAGTTGCCTCTGCGGCTGCCTCTCCTCTTCCTCGCTCTTGTTTGCCAGGCTCCTGGGCTGCCTTCCTCCACCCTTGCCCCCATCCTAGGTTCTTGGCTTCTTCCCCTGCCCCTCGCCAAGTCTGTTTCTGTTTCTGGTTTTTCCTCTCTGTCTTGGCCTGTCCAGACCTTCCCCTTGGCCCTGGGTCCCTTGTTAGCGCTCTGTGTCCAGCGGGAGACCTCTGGGTGTCTGCCCGGGGCAGCGGGGGGCATGCAGGACTGTTGGACACCAGCACCCTGTACTGACTCCCACGTTGGCCCAAGGAGAAACTCACGCAGAGCCGCCTGCCCGACGAGAATTAGGTGTGACCAAGAGGCTCTCTTGTCTTGACTGTTATTTGTGCCCTTCTTCTACCTCTTCCCCCCAGACCCGTGGCACCCCCTTCACTGTGGGGGAGGGCCGATTCTTTGCAGAGTGTGTCATCATCAGATCTTGTTGCACATTCTAAACAGAGGGGTTCAAGGTGTGGACGGGGACTGTTTGTTTTAAGGAACTCAAAGGAAAGGCTGAGGTCAGAGGCCTGAGGCAGGTTTCTACAGACTCTTGCTGCATGAAGCCAGATAATCCAACCATGAATCAAAGGAAAATTGCCCCCACTTAATCTCCGATGAGACAGACATCGAGCTCACTCAGGAAACAGTTCCTAGGTCCCTACAGGAGACATTCTAGGTTCTCTGTGACCAGGGTGTCTGGAGGCGCCCCAGGTCAGGTCGAACTGGCCTTCTTGGGACCCCGGGGTTGGGTGAAAGGTCTCTGAGAATGTTTATCTGTTGTTGAAATAAGTGGGTTTTTTTTTTCTTTTTTTAAAAGTTTATTTTGAGAGACAGAGATCGTGCAAGTGGGGGAGGGGCAGGGAGAGATGGGGAGAGAGAATCGCAAGCAGGCCCTACACTTCAGTGCCGAGCCCGATGTGGGGCTCGAACCCATGAGGCCATGAGATCATGACTTGAACCAAAACCAAGGGTCAGATGCTTAACCAACTGAGCCACCCAGGTGCCCCAAAACAAGTGGTTTCTAACTCTTTAAATGCCTGAAGTTGGACAGATCTCTTCAGTTTCATTCCTTTGATTTCCAGTCATGCTTTCATCCATTCGTTTGTTTATTAGCACATCGTTATTAAGCACTTATGTGGACCAAACCCTGTTTGGGGCTCCAGGAGGCAGTAGTGAATGAGAGTTAGTTCCTCCCCTTAAAGATCATAGGCTCTTACACATAAATAAATAAACAGGTAATTTCAGAAATAGACTAAGTGATGTGATAGATTTGATCAGGGGAGGGGGGCACATTGTAGATAGAATGAGTTTGTGGAAAGTACAGTCAGAATGTCTCCTGGGAGATCTGTGGAGCCAGGGAAGGTTGTTCCTGGAAGCAGGAGCAGCAAATGCAAAAGCCCTGGGGCAGGGAGGGTGTCAGTGTTCGGGAGCACAGGGAAGTTGTGTGGTGGAGACTAGAGACAGAGGCCCCGAGGCAGGCATCACCGCCAGCCTCCCTGCCTGGGCAGGTACCGCGTCCCTCTGTCCTAGGGAACACACCCGGGACATTTCCAGCAGCAGAACGCACGTGTTTCTGCTCACACATCTGTAACCAGTGCAGTGGCTGTGTCGTCCTTCTCGGATATCATTCCGATGTCCTCTTTTCCTATCCTCTGGGCTGTGGAAACCAGGTTCCTCTGTGGCCTCTACTTTGCTGTTTCCAGAAAAGAACATTGCCAAGCAGGTTTTATGGGCCACCAACTCTTGATGAGAAAAATGAATTCCCGGGACCAGAGTCTTTCCTGAGTCCGGCCCCACGCTCTCGCCCTGTGCCGGCTGGGTGCACCACGTCGTTCCCCGCCCCCACCCCCTACTTCCCCGCCGTCTGCAGCCCCTCTGCCAGGGTCATTCGCCCGTGACGTCCTTCTGCTTGGCCCCACAGGTTTGCCACCCAAGAGAGGAACGCCCTGCTGCTGTATAACGGCCGCTTTAACGAGAAGCATGACTTCATCGCCCTGGAGATTGTGGGCGAACAGGTGCAGCTCACCTTCTCAGCAGGTGAGGCCCCCTCCCTAGGAAGGGGCCGCTCTCTGAGCCCCTCACGGGCCCTCTGTCACTGAAACCACCCTTGTCCTTTGTAGCACCTTGAAATGTGCTCCCCTGCCTGTTGCCTGATTCTGTGAGGGATCTCAGGGATCTGTCCTGTGGGGGGGAATCCAGAACGCACGGAGGTGTTCATTGCGGTGTTACTTATGCTGAAAAGACAGACGGCACAGCTCTGGTTTCCAAACACTGGGAAATTATTGAGCATCTGATCTGTACATTAAAACTCTTTAAAAAACCATGACGCACGTTACCTGTGTTGTTGGAAGAGAATGCTGATCCAGGCTGTCTCATCAGTGTCCCGCTAACCTATGTTCTCTCTGGACTCCCCCACCTGCAGGTGAGGCTACCACAACAGTGACCCCACAGGTCCCCGGGGGCGTGAGTGACGGGCGCTGGCACTCGGTGCAGGTTCAGTATTACAACAAGGTAGGATGGGGTGCCCCCCACACCACTTCCCTGGGCGACCGGCAGTCGGGCCCCGGCAACTCTTCTGTCTGAAGTCATTTACTCTCTGAAATTTAAAAGTATATGCTGGCCAAAAAAGATCTTTAGGAAATGAGTGTTTATTGAGGGTCTGTGTAAACGTCCCCAGGCCCTGTGCTGGGGTGGGGGAGACTCAGGGATCCCAGAAGTCACCTGCAGAGGAGGAAGGCATGGAAGGAGTTTATTCGTTGACTTGACTTCCTTGACTTCCTTGACTTGAGTCATTACCAGTGACTCTGGTGGCTAAAATTCCAGGCCATTCCAGCCCAGCTCCAAAGCCAGGATTGTCTCTGCTCATACCTGGATGTTCCCCGAGCATCAGGAAGGTCTTGGAGGAAATGCTGCGAAGGTGTGGGCAGCTTTGGTTTCGTTTTCTTTTGCTCTTTACTGGCTTATAAGCAAAGAGTTTGTTAAGTGTTTTCATCAGAATTGCCCCACTTTCCATCCCTGTGGTTTCTGCAAACCCCTTTTCTCTTTCCTGGGAAACTCCAGGGTGCCCCCTCTCCCTGGTGTGTAGGCGAGAGACAGCAGTGCTCTCCTAGGCAGAGTAAGGAGACATGTGCCCCTGTGTCCTGTAGGGCCAGGAGCCCCGAGGACGGGGCTGTGCCCTGTGTGCCTTTGTGTCCCCGTATCTGGGGCACAGTCCTCAGAGCCCAGGGACTGTCCTTTCCACCCAAATCTGATCCCGCCAGCAGGACAGACAGATGGACAGAGACATGCTCCCTGGTTTCTCTGTTCCTGTACTCTGGGCAGCGATCACAGGGGCTGGGCACCAGCTGAGGGTGCAAGCCAGTCAGACTGGGCCGAGGGGCCTCCCCCCAAGCCCATGCTTTGTCAGGGAAGCAAAGAGCACAAATCTGATGCCTTTTCCTTCCTGCTTGTGTGGGGACCCCCCTGCCACCTCCCGCCCCCAGACAAGACTGATGGCTTTTGGCTGCTGGGTTCTGCCAGTCATGGCCTCCCCATCTGACTGCCTGCACGTAGTGTGTTCTGGAATCTGCTGATGGCCTAGCAATGGTGTCACAGTTGGGCAGGGTCAGGACCCCTGACATGGCTGCAGTCCTCTCACGCCGTCCTTGGCCACCACTTGCACATGGGGAGGACCCTGGCAGGGTCCTGCCTACTGGCAGCCGGTAAACGCCCCCTGCAGAGCAATCCCGGAACATCCCAGAAGAAGGAGCCTCCCCTGAGGACACCCTTGAGGTGGATCCCTGGCAACCCGCCCCTTCCCAAGGCTGGCCTTTCAGCAGCCTAAGGATTAAGTCTTTCCTTTCCCGAGCTCAGCTATTTCCTCTCTTGCCCAAGGTTATTTGATGGAGGATACCGAGCACTTTTCACTTCACTCTGACGGCCTCCGTCGTGGGGCTTGTGGATCACACAGTTGGGAAGCGTTCACGGAGATTACACGCGTCTGTCTTGGGGGGTGTATTTCTTGTGTCCCTGCCTGAGGCCCTTCTCCAGATGCAGTGACATCTGATCTTACGAGTGGCAGGTTGCAGGCACGTTTGCAGGGGCCGGGGGGCTGCCAGCCCCAAGGCAGGATGCCCCTGGGGTGAGAGGTGAAAATGTCCCTAAGGGCCGGTTGCTATGTGCTCTGGCCTCTTGTTTCGTGGTTCTGGCCGACCGCGGTCCCCAGGGTGGCCTCATCTGCCCAGGCAGAAATTCCTAGAGCTACAGCGGCAGCTCAGCCATGGCCCCTCACCTGCGCTCCATTTACAAGCCAATGTATCTGAATAATTCAGGGCAGCCGAGGGTAGAATGGTGGGGAGTCAGAGGCCCCCTCCTGCATCCCGCCCCTTGCTCTCCTGCTGCCCAGTTCGGCTCACATGCCCTCCCTGAACTCCTGTTTCTCCCAGGCGTGGCCTGCTCTGCATTTCCTGCATGGGAACCCCCAGATCCCCATGGACCCTCCATAAGTCTGCTGGGGGTGGGGGGGGGTGCTGGGAATCCACCTGGGCTGTTTTTATCAGGCAGGAAACAGGGAATCCTCAAACAGGATGGTTCCAGCAGAGTTCATTCCTAAAATAGGGTGTGGGGCATCTACAGGGGCCAGTGTGGGACCCGGGACTGGTGGCCACCGCAGGGCTGGGGCTGTGGCTGCCCTCAGGCCTGGAGGAACAAGGGGAGGGCAGAGCCCAGAAAGACAGGGTCATGGAGAGAAGCCACTTATGTGGAGCAGTGACCTTCAGCGGGGGCTCTCCCGACGGCTCGCCCTTCCCTCCCTCTGATCTCCTGCTGGGCTCCCATTGGCCAGAGCCAGCCAGAAGCCAGACACAGCACTCCCTGGATAAGTTCTGTACAGGCCGGCCTCCCACATAGAGAGCAGGCAGTCCGTTTACTTTCTCTCTGCTTGATGACCTTGTAGACGAGAAGGTCTGTAATTCGCCTTCCACAAAAGGTGCACTGGACTTTTTTCTGGGAAGGTATTTTCAAAGCAGGCTCTTTACACAAACATGTTGAACTTGGTGAAGCCTGGCAGAGCCCCTCGCACACCCCCCTGCGGAGGTTTGGGGCCGTTCTGGACTATTTGTGACTCTGTTGCAGATGTGCATTTTCTCTAAGGCCGTTTTGGAGGATAAATGTTTGCACCACCAACTCTCAGAAGAGTGAGTGCACTGATGGTAAAAGTTTTGTGTAAACTTTTGAAAATGATGCCTTTTCCACATGGAACTTGGGTTTGGTTGCAGGTTGGCCATGGGGATGGGGGGAGGGCGGGGAGAAGCACGCTCCTTGTGGAAGCAGCTCTCATGTGGGCGTCTCGTCTCTTCACTATTTGTGCAGAGGACTCCGTGAAAGGGGGTCACTCAGTCGCTGAGCACCTGCCGTGTGCCTGGCCCTGTTCTCATGCTGGGTGTCTGAGGGGGTCCCATCGAAGCCCCTCGCCTTGTCACAGCATCTCTCAGCTCGGGGCCGGGGGCGTAGACACCTGTCAACGAGATGTTTAGTATGGTCCTGGGGAAACCAGGATAGCCCGTGTGCGCCTTGACTGTGGCATCCGAGAGTGTCTGTCCAAGCCAGCTGTGCCCACCAGGAGTCTGCAGGGTGACCTCCTGACCACTGGGCAGACACACACGTGCCAGGGAGATGCTCCTGGGGCACATCAGGCAGTGTGGCCTGTTCAGGGCATAGGGCTCGGAGAGCGAGTGGGTGGTGAAAGTGGAATGTCAGACAGGGCCAGATTGGCTGGGGGTTTTGATGTAGGATGAAGAAGGGGTTTAGAAGGACGTGAGGTGTGTTACACAGGTGTCTGTACCTTAGCACTATTGACACCTGTCGTTAGTGGCTGATTCTTTGTTACAGGAGCCTGTTCTGTGCCCTGAAGGGTATTGAACAGGGTCCCTCCCTGGCTTCTGTCCATTAGGTTCCAGCCCGCCCCCCACCCCTGGTTGGGACAACCAGAATTGTTTCCATTCATTGTCAGGTGTCCCCAGAGGTACCTCAGAAGGGGACTGGCTGGCCGGGCACTGGCTGGCCATTCCCACTTGGACAGGGTGGTGGAGGCCCTTGTGGCTGGGCTGGCTGCATGGTCCTGGGTAGGCTTGGCTGGTTCTGGCACGGGGCCATTCTGAGATGTGGGCTGCCTTTAGTAATTGCGGAAAGTATTTTCATAAAGAGTGGAGAGCTCAAGTTGAATGGAAACCACCCACCCCACCCCAGCATCCTCTCCTAATTGGGCGGAGCATCCAAATGCTTGAGCTTTCCAGGACCTTGGGAAAGGGGCAGCTGGGTGCAGGCGTCATTATGAACTGCTCTGCCCGGCCGCATTTTAAGATCCTGTGTTTCTTCAGGTCACTCATAACCTGTTGGGTCCTGGCCACACATAGACTTTCAGTTGTCTTGAAGGAAGTGGGTGATGTACCTGGCAGTGCAGAGGAATGACCCCACATGCTGTATCCTGGGGGCAAGGGGGTCTCCCTTTGCTTCACTGTTCCTGAAAACCCAAGGGCTTCACTGTTCCAGGAAACCCTCGATGGTCACACCTGTGTCAGGTGCCACTGTGCTGTCGGATGTGTTCTAGTTCCGTCTAGCTTTCCAAATGTTTTAAGTTGTCTTTCTGCTGTAAGAAGGAGTCCTCTCTTCTTTCTATTTACTTACGTGGGTATGGTTTCACGAATTCCTGTCTTATTCAATGGACCGTAATCTATTTTCATTAATTCGATGATCAGATTATTTCCCGCTAGGCCCATGTCTCAGATTTGGTGAAAGGGACACAGGTGTAAGTGCCACTTATTTCTAACACCGGCCTTTTGGCGCCACTCATCATTTTTATTAGTGCCCCTTTGCTTGTTGGCACAAAAAGACATTCCAGGGTTATTTTGTCCTTCTTCTACCCCAGCCCTGGAATCAGCCATTTATCCTCAGAACTCTGGATTCTTTTTGCAACGAATGGCATTTAGAAACCAAGATTCAGGTACCAGGTTTGCTTGGTGCTGCCGAGGTGTCTCACTCTCCATCTCTTACTGGACAGAGCTAGGATATGTATGTGTGTGTAGGTGTGTGTGTACAGACTTATATGCACACACTGAAGTTCACATTTGTTTCCTCTCTACTCATTGAAAGCCTCCAATTCCATCCAACATGGACTCCTCCTAGTGTTTTCTTTTCTCATGTTTGTAACCCTCTTCTCTCAGTGAGAAACCTGTTCCCATTGTCCTCAATCTGGCTATTTATTTTCTCATTCCACTGTTACTTAAACAGTGTGCCGGCCAATTAGGCCACACACCTTGCAAGCTGCTCCCTCCCTGGGCCTGACTCTACTACGGACTCCAACAGGTGCCAGGAACAAGGCACCTTAACTGAGATCTGGCTAATGTATCAAATTATTCAGAAAGTAGAGGAAGGAAAAAATGAAAGAAGTTTGTTATAAAATTTTTTGCAAATATGAAGGCAATGAAAATACAAAATACCAAAATATGTGGGATGCACCTAAAGCAGTGCCATGAGGAAAATTCATAGCACTAAAAAAATACTATCAGAAAGAAAGTCTCAAATCCATAATGTAAGCTTCCACCTCAAGAATCTCTAGTAACAAACACTGAAGACCAAGTTGTAGACTGCACACTTTTTAATCTCAAATTGCAAACTTTTGGAAGAATCACCGTTAAAATAAGAACTCCTATTCCCTTTGACTAGATTCCCCAATTGTTGATATTTTTCCATGTTTGCTTTATTTTCTACCCCACCTCTCATATATTTTTATATTTCACCTGCTGGTCTGAGCATGCCCAGTGGTCACACTTCTGTCAGGTGCCACTGTGCTGAATGTCAACTGTGTTCTGTCAAGCTCTCCACACGTATTAGTTGGCAAAAGAAACTGAAAGCAGGCAAGCAGATGGAAGGAAATAATAATTAAGAGCAGGAATCAGAAAAGTTGAAAATAAAAACAGTAAAGAAAACTGATGAAACAAAGAGCTTTGGAAAGATCAATAACAGTGATCAGCTTCTAGCCACACTGATGAGAGAAGAGAGACAACAGGATTCCCAGTGTCAGGAAGAAAACGGGACATCATTACAGACCCTGCAGACACCAGTGGTTAGTGGGGGAATTCCACACGCAACCCTATATATGTGCATTTAGGACCCAGACAAAACAGTCCAATTTCTCAAAAATGCAAGGAACCATGACCCTGTAGGAAATAAAGAATTTGACCACCTTGCTATTCAGGAAATGACTTTGCTATTTATTAAAAAAAAATTTTTTTTTTTTAATATTTGACTCATTTTAGAGAGACAGAGTAAGGGCAGGGGAGGGGCAGAGAGAGGGAGACACAGGATCCGAAGCAGGCTCCAGGCTCTGAGCTGTCAGCACATGGCTTGAACTCACAAACCACAAGATCATAACCTGAGCCAAAGTCAGACCCTCAACTGACTAAGCATCCAGGCTCTCCTAGAATTTGTCATTTAAACACTCTCCAAAATGAACCCTCTCAGCCTAGATGGTTTCACTGGAGAGTTCTACCAAATGTTTAAAGAATGACACCAATTCTGTACAGTCCCTTCCAGAAAAATAGAAGAGGAGGGGATGCTTCCCGGGTGCTCGGACGGTAGCAGTACCCTGATGGGAACACCAGATGAAGACAGAAGAAGAAAACCAGAGGCTGATGTATCTCGTGACCGCGTGCAGCTCATGTCCCCACAGAAGTCTGTACAGCATGTTCACAGCAGTCACAGACTAGACTCCATGGTGTGTCCCTTCCATGGAAGCTGGGCTGTGACTCACGGTACTTGCAGCAAAGATGCATTCTGAGTGACAAAAGCCAGCCTCCCGAGCTTAGGTGCTGCATGATTCCATTTATAAAACATTCCTGAAATAACAAACAACAGAATTGGAGAAGAGAGTAGTTGTTTTCCGGGGTTGAGATGGGGGCAGGAGAGACATAGGTGTGGCTGTGGAAGTCCTCAGGCGGGGTCCTAGTGGTGATGGAACATTCTCCGTCCTGCCGTTTCAGCGTCCACACTGGGCTGCGATAGTCTTCTACCGTTTTGGAGGATGTTTACCGTTGGTGGGACCTGGGTGAAGCGCACATCAGATCTCATTATTTTTCGCAGTTACAGGCATGTCTAAAGTTATCTCAAAGAACTTTGAAAGATATGGGGCACCTGGCTGGCTCAGCTGGTGGAGCATGCATCTCTTAATCTTGGGGTTTTGAGTTCAAGCCCTATGTTGGATGTAGAGATTACTTAAAAAACCTTTAGGGACACCTGGGTTGCTCAGTCAGTTAAGCGTTTGACTTTGGCTTGGGTGGTGATCTCATGGTTCTGGGCTTGAGCCCGTCGGGCTCTGTGCTGACAGCTCAGAGCCTGGAGCCTGCTTGGGATTTGGTGTCTCCCTCTCTCTCTGCCCCTCCCCTGCTTGTGCTCTCTCTTTGTCTCTCAAAAATGAAGAAACATTTTAAAGCAATTTTAAAAATAAATTTTTAAAGAACTTTGAAAAATAAATAAATGCTGGCATATGTGTACTCTTTTCTGAAGGGGACCCCCGCTAATCTGTCAACAGCATGTATCCGAAAACTCATGCTAGGTCATAAACCACCCTGAAGTGTGGGGTCTTAAAACATCAGATATTTATTATTCCTTGTGACTCTGTGACAGAGGCATTGGTTGTGGCTCTTTCTGTAAACAGTCTGCCATGTGGTGGACTACTTTGGGGAGAAAAACGATGAAAAAGATGTCTTTCGGGTTCATTTTGTACCTTTCTGTGATTTTTTTTGTGTTTTACGTGTTCTAAAATTTTTTTTGTTTTTATTATTTATCTTAGACAAGGAGCAGGCGAGGGGCTGAGAGAGGGAGGGAGACACAGAATCTGAAGCAGGCTCCAGGCTCCGAGCTGTCAGCAGAGAGTCTGATGTTGGGCTTGAACTCAGCAACCGTGAGATCATGGCCTGAGCCAAAGTCGGACATGTAACCGACGGAGCCCCCAGACACCCCAGTGTTTTACGTGTTCTAAAGAGAACAGCAGGAGTGATGGGTGTTGGGACTATGAACGAATTTTGTTTTCTTTAAACTTTCTGCTTAAAAAAATTATTTGATTTAAAGAATGTACAAGACAAAGGAGCCAAACTTTTACATGTTTAGGAAAGCTTTTGCCGAGGACATCAAGGCAGGAAAGGACAAAGGCCAGGTGGGTGAGCTGTTGCCACAGCCTCTGCAGTGGGGGGGCGGGGGGTGTCCCACTGGCTTTGCTTCTCCCGCTGATAGAGCGGCAGAGTGACACGTGGTTGCGGTTTACTGCTGTGTGGGGTCACCCTGTTCATTCCAAGCCTCTGGTCTGGAGTTTGGCTGCTTTTGTTTCTCTGCTGCTGCGTTTCCGCAGACAGTTTCGCAGGTCGAGAATGGCCTCCATTGTGTCTGCCCCCTCCCCTTTCCACTGTGAGTAGTCGATAGATCTCGAATATGCTCACATAACGGGCGCATTCCATTTACCCATACAGTCGGAGGGCAGGTCTGTAACCTCATTGTCCTTCGTCTGTGCCTGGAAGGGTCGGTGCCTCCCGGGACCCCAGCGGGCAGAGAGAACAGCCTAACGAGCGGCCTCTGGGAGGGCCCGAGCCAGCAGTCCCTGGGGGTGGTGAGGGTCCCGGCCTGTGGGCGGCCCAGCGGCTGACAGTCGCCTGCTTCCTCTCCAAAACATCGCCTCATCAGATGGCAGACACACACCCGCTATGGAAACATACCCATTCCCCCGAGACACGCACAGCCCCGTCCGGGCTGTTGTGTCCTTGGCCTGTGTGCAGTTGCCTCTGGCCCCGGCTCCTGGTCTGGTGGCAGTCACTGCCCTGCACCTGCCTCCGGCCTCCAGCCTTCCTGGGCACGCCTCCCAGGCTTGCCGCCTTTCCTTCCCTCGGCTCCCACCCCCGGGGCAAGGACGTTTACTGACTAGGGTCCTCACGTCCACCCTTGAAGGAGGAGGAAGCCAAGGCAGAGTGAGGCCAGGAGGGCCAGAGCTGGGGTCCAGCAGCTCTCACTCACCTGTGGGCTCTGCTTTCTAGAGTTTGGAACCAAGGGCTATGCTAGCAGGGGATCTTGGGTGGCCTGGAGAAGACAAGGGCTTGTGGGGTCTCTGTGCTGGTGTCTAGACTCTGGGAACTCAGGGGGCCCTGTCAGGGTTGTAGCAGGAGCAGGTGGGGCTTTGCAGGAGTGTGCGCACGCGCGCGCGTGTGTATGTGTGTGTGCGAGTGGGCACATCTCCTGCAAGCCCTCCTCCCTTTGTCTGAGGTGGCTTTTTGAAAAGGTGACCTGTGGCCTGTGAGTCCTCGCATACCAAGTGACCCGGTTGTTGCCAGGAGCTGTCTGTCCTTTCTCTTCTGTCAGGAGTGGGTTGAGCGCAGAGCACACCTCTGTGGCCCTAGGACCCCCTCCTGGGCGCCAGGTCCCTGTGCCGGTGTGCAGGCCCGAGGACCCAGGTGTGTAGATCCCACATGCAGGGAGATGCGAGCTTCTCATTCAGTGCCTGAGAGCCCCCCCGGTTTGTGTGGAGCAAAGCCCCCAAGAGAAGGAACGTTACCCCGGTTTTCAGGAAAGTGCTGTTTAAAGTCAGGGAACCCCAGTTTTGAGTCCTTTTGTCATTGGAGAAAAGACCCTGTCTGAGCAAATCTGCATGATCTCCCTGGCCTCCTGGAAAGCCTGGGGAGCCTGCTGGCGGGCGGGGGGGGGATCCTGCCCCCCACCGGCAGGCAGCAGCGGAGGCCCCTGGCCCCTCACGGACCCTGGAGCTTTTGTCTGGAGAAGGGTTGGGCTGGGGAGCAGCTGGCGCCGAGCCCCATGGATCTTCTCCAGAACAGAAGTCATCTCCTTGGAGATGCAGGGGCTCAGGAGATGCTGACCTGTGTACAGAACCGAGCACACAGGCCACCTCGCAGCCCTCGGCTCCGGTGAGTTGTGCGTCTGTCAGAAGCCCTCTGGGTTCCTCTCCTCTCTGTGGCCACAGTTGTACGTCAGCTGGAGTTAGAAACACTCCAGTTTTTTTTAAAGAAAACTGTATGATTTTTTTTTTAAAGAAACTCAAGGTGAGTGGCACGTTCAGACCTTTGTTGAAAACCTTTTTTTTAACGTCTATTTTGGAGAGAGAGAGACAGCGTGAGCAGGGGAGGGCAGAGAGAGGGAGACACAGAATTGGAAGCAGGCTCCAGGCTCTGAGCTGTCAGCACGGAGCCCAATGTGGGGCTTAACCTTGTGAACCATGAGATCATGACCTGAGCCCAAGTCGGATTTTTAACCGATGGAGTCACCCAGGCACCCCTGTTGTTTTGTCTTTAATATTAAGCTCGAGAAGTAAATACCTTACAACTTAATTTTTGGGGAACTTGGGGGTGCCTGGGTGGCTTAGTCGGTTAAGCGTCCGACTTTCGCTTAGGTCATGATCTCGCGGTTTGTGGGTTCAAGCCCCGCGTCGGGCTCTGTGCTGACAGCTCAGAGCCTGGAGCCTGTTTCAGTCTGTGACTCCCTCTCTCTCTGACCCTCCCCTGCTCACGCTCTCTCTCTCTCTCTCTTTTTTATAAATAAATAAAAAAAAAAAATATTTAAAAAAAAATTTAAAAAAATTTTAATTTTTGGGGAACTCCAGGTTTTGGCTGGCAATTCAGTTGACTTTAAAGCTGCTGAACAGTCCCCCGCGCCCCGACTGCCAGTGCCAGTGAGGGGGGACAGGGGAGTGGGCTGTCACTTCAGGACTGTCCCCAGCCCCTGGGCTGCTCACACTGGTCTCACGTTGGGGGAGGGTAACAGCACGGTTCCTGGCGAACCAGCCATTTTGTCCCTGTGGAGACCCCGAGACGCGTGCTGAGGCTTGAAGACCCCTGGCCAGTTCTGCCACCTTAGGGAAACTGGTCTAGTCATGTGGCCCTTGGGTTCCTCCCATATTTCCTGGGTGTGGGTGGGTCCGCTCGCTGTGCCTGACGTGGCGGCACCTTGTCATGGGGTTCAGTATGCATGGGCAAGTGAGGTTCCTGCCGTAGGGACTTGCTTTGGGCTGGGGAAAATCAAGGAGCCGAGTGCCTCCGGGAGAATCAGAAAGGGTGAGGTGACAGCAGGCGGCTAGAACTTCAGGTCCAACCTACCTGGTCCCTGAGCATGTCTCCCACTTTCTCTCCGCCCCTCTCCTGTGTGCTGTTACATGTCAGTCCTGCAGACAGGGACATAGACTCGTCAGCAGCTCGCCGTCCTGGGGTCCGTCTGCAGCTCCTCTATGCAGGCTTGACCAGAGAGCAGGGATCCTGGCCCGTCTGGGGGGCAAAACGGAGTTCACACCCGCATGTTACAAGTGGGAGAGCTGAGGCTCAGAGAGACTGGTTTCCAGCTCCAACACGTCGTGCCCGCTTCCCATGAACGTGGGGACACCATCCAGGCTGGCTCCTGCCCTCTGGGGGTCAGCACCCTGGTCTGGTGGTTGAGTGGCCTTCCCCAAAGCCCCATGGGGAGGCCCCTTCGGAATTTGGTGTGGATCCTGGAAGCACGTGCTGTGGGGGCTATACTCAGCAAGCCCCTCACATCTGGTCTGAACCTCACCAGGTGTGAGAAGCAATGGGACGTGTGCAAGGCCGTGTTCTGACTTCTCGTGACATCCCTGCAGCCCAGCCACGTGTGACTTCTCTGACACGAGGTTTAGCTGATTGTTTCTGACGCAGAGAGGGAACCCATTCTGTTCCCAAGACTCATGGCTCCGGGTGTCTGGTTTCGAGGAGCCCCCATGCTGCCTTTCCCGGCAGCCAGCATTTGAAACTGAACCCCACCGGCCTCCCTGATGAGGACTTGTTTGCAGCAGGTTAAAAGGCTGTAGAAACGTGAGCGCTTCGTGAGGACCAAATGCTTTTGTACGCAGGCAAATCTCTACCAGCTCTCTGCGGCACCTGCATGGAAGGGTGGGGGAGGGTCTGCACACTGGGCAGAAAATAAATGGAGGGACAGGAGGACCCTAAGGGGTGACTTCGGATTGACTTATCGAGAATCAGAAACCTGGATGTGCCCAGAGCAGCAAAGCTTTTTGCTTTCACCGCCCTCCCCCACCGCCACCACAAAGCACACGGCAGCTCTTGGTTTTTCTCAGTTGGCGGAGGGGTGAGTGTGGCGGGGTCTGTGCACACTGGTCCCAGTTTCACCTGCCCCGTGGCTGCCTGTGTCCACGGAGGGTGACAGCCATCCCCATCTGCAGGCCCTGCTGGATGGCTTATGTCTCCACTTTGCCTGCTCTGCTCGGACCCTGAGTGTCCAGGCCTGGCTCATACAGGTGTGAGGTCCTCTGGGCCTGGCTGGCTGCCCGGCCAGGCAAGCCGAACCCAAGGGGGAGAGATGCGGGGACACCAGCCTTCACCCAGCCCGTGTCCAGCCCCCTTCTGGCGGGAGAATCATTGCCACGAGGCCCCTTTATTTCCTGTGTCTTTTTCTTTTGTGCACATGTGTGGCACGCTTTAACAATTCTTAGGAACATCAGGGGCCGTTCGTTTTGTCTCGTTCTCTATCTTGTTCCCGTGCGCCCGTGCCAGCAGAGCCACGGTGCGCTCTCCGTGGCTGCGCCCTGGACCAGCAGCTCAAACTGCTTTGTCCTTTTCAAACGTGGGAGGTGGATGCACAGAGGTGAGCCTGGCGCTTCCACGGTCCTCTGATTTCTTTCCCACCAGGGATTCCTTCTACGTGCCAACCGTGCGGAAGGAGACGCGCTTTGTCTTCCCTGGGCAGGAACGGATAACCTGAGCCCAGATCACATGCACCTGCTGCTGTCTGCGTTCCACTTCTCCATCCTGACCCAGCTGCCTGTGCAGTGACGTGCGCACGTCCCACCCCAACCGGCGCTTTCCCTCTCTCACTGCCTTTTACCGCTGGTGATGGTCTCCACAGGAAGGCCACACGGTGTGAGCTCCTCCCCACTTTACAGACAGAAATGAGGATGGAGCTTCCCAGAGGTTGTCCAGGTAGACAGAGGCCGTGGGGTCAAGGAGAGTGGATGCCCATCCAGAAAACTTTTTTTTCTCACTGAGATGAAATTCACATCACATGAAACAAACTTTTTTTTTTAATGTTTATTTTTGAGAGAGAGCGTGAGTGCGCATGAGCAGGGGAGGGGCAGAATGAGGAAGACAGAATCCAAAGCAGGCTCCAGACTCTGAGCTGTCAGCAGAGCCCGACGTGGGGCTCAAACTCATGAACCACAAGATCATGACCTGAGCTGAAGTTGGACACTTATCCGACTGAGCCACCCAGGTGCCCCTAAGATGAACTGTTTAAAAGTGAATACCCCGGGGTGCCTGGGTGGCCTAGTCGGTTGAGTGTCTGACTCTGCTCTGGTCATGATTTTACAGTTTGTGGGTTCAAGCTCTGTGTTGGGCTCTCTGCTGTCAGCATGGAGCTTGCTTCAGACGCTCTGACCCCATCTCTCTCTGCTCTTCTCCCCACTCGTTCTTTATCTCTCTTTCTCTCTCTCAAAACGAGATAAACTTTAAAAAGTAAAATAAAGAAAAATAATACTCCAGGGAACAACTCTGGCATCTGGTGCGTTCGCAGCATCGGGCAGGCCTGCCTCCGTCCAGGTGGGACGTGCTGTCAGTCCCTGAAGGGAAACTGTGCCCCCAGCAGCCTCTCCCGGTGCCCCCAGCGCTCGAAACCCCCGTCTGCTTTCTGTCAACGGGCTTGCCTCTTCTGGGCATCCCATGTAAACGGAATCCTACCACAGGGGCCTTTGTGGCCGGCTTCCTTCCTCAGCGTCAGGTCCTGGGGTCCATCCGCACGGTGGCCGGTGCCCGTTCTTCCTTCCCTGTTAAGGCCGAGTCGTAATTTTGTGTGATGGAGAGACCACATTTTGAGGATCCGTATCCTGCTGTTGCTGGACGTTTGGGTTGTTCTCGCCTTTTCGCTCTCATGAACGGCGCTGCTGTGAACACCCGTGAGCAGGTTTTTGTCCAGGTCTCTGTTTTCAGTGTCTCAAGTCTGTCCCCCCAGCAGTACTGCCGGGTCCTTTAACCCCTGTGTTCAACTCCTGGATCTCAAGCGTGGATTTCCTCTTACAGCACCACTGCCCACGCTCACCTGGTGTTCTCCCGCCGTGGCTGACTGCACGGTGTCTGTTGGCGTGTGTGTTGAGCAGATGGGCGGCCATGTCAGGTAGCTCTCCCTTGTGCTGCGTGTTCTGGGGCGGCCTGAGAAGGGGCAGGACGCTGGGGCGCCTGTGAGGGGAGGGTTCTCCCGGTCACGTCGCTGTGTCTCCCCTGCTGGCCCTTTCAGCTCTTAACCCGAGAATGCGTGGTTCTGTAGCCGAAAGGGCCATTGCATCTGACCCGACAGCCCATGGGTCTGGGAGTAGGAGTCGAGAAGCAGGTGTTGGATGATGTTTATCGGAGACCATCCATTCTCCTAAAAGTCTCACTTGCTGCTTTGATGAAGTAACACCAGATTTTGAAATCTTTTTTTTTAAGTTTTTTAAAAATTTATTTTGAGAGAGAGAGAGAACAAGAGGGCAGGGGGCAGAGAGAGAAGGAGGCACAGAATCCCAAGCAGATTCCATGTTCCACATAGTGCCCAGTGTGGGGCTCTGTCCCACAGACCGTGAGTCATGACCTGAGCTGAGATCAAGAGTCAGATTCTCAACCGACTGAGTCCCCCAGGCTCCCCTGAAGCCTGTCGTAACAGTGGGCTGCCCCACGTCAGTATGTACTATTCTGAATGCAAAGGTTCATTTTGGGCGGAGGGGGGAGCTGTGCCTCCAGTTTCCCCTCCCATCCTGTTTTTGCATGGGTCCTGGAGCTCTGAACTGGTTTGCAGTTTTGCAAACAGGAGCTCTGCCTCATTAGAGCTTTCCAAGTGTAAGTGCCGTTTTCGTCCTCAGAGAAGTCTCCCGCCCCTCCCCCCAGAATGCAGATTATATGTTAAAGATACTGCGGGGCTCTCACAGCCCAGAGATGGTCCTCCCCCCGGGATGGCACCACCACTTAAGCATCCTGTAATAGGCACATGTGTGTGTTTTCCAAGGGAGGCTGTGTAACAGAGTGAGAAAACAGATTTTTTTTATACTCTAACTGTTGCTTAACCTAAGGCGAAATCTTTAGGATAGAGCTTTATCAGGTCTCCCGATCTCATCTAGTGCAAAAGAGAACGAAGATTATCCAGGAACTAGGATACTGGGTGGCATTGGGTTTACTGAAGAAGGCTTTCCAGGAGACTCACATTATCTTATTTGATGTCCTTCTTTTTTTTATTTTTATTTTTATTTCTAGGAGAGAGAGAGAGAGAGAGAGACCGTGTGAGCAGGGGAGGGTCAGAGAGAGAGGGAGATACAGACTCTGAAATAGGCTTCAGGCTCTGAGCTGGCAGTCAGCACAGAGCCCGGCACGGGGCCCGAACCCACGAACTGCGAGATCATGACCTAAGCTAAAGTCGGATGCTTAACTGACTAAGCCACCCAGGCGCCCCAATATTTGACGTCATTCTTGATGTCTCTGTAATACAGTGAGGATTGGTATTCTAATATGAAATTCTTAAGGACAGAGAAACAGGTTCAGTGATGGACCTTGTCCAGTCAGATGTTTGGCCAAGAGGGAGTAGAAGACTCGGCTGGCATCACCATGTACAGTGGTGCGGGCTGTGCACTGCACAACTTGGGATGAGGGATGGGGGCACCACCAGGGTGAACAGCCCTCCCCCCCCCCCCCCCCCCCCCCCCCCCCCCCCCTTTGGCCACCTGGCTGAGCTCCTGTTACCAGCAGCTTCTTTGTCCTGCTCTGGTCCAGTGTCCTCAATCGAATGGATACTTCTTTGTTTCCTCTGAAAACCTGAAGATTTCTTTTTGAGTGAACTGTATAGTTATTTTTTTTATTAAAAGGTATGGAGATGATGTAATTAAATCTTCTATATCTTTATAGCTCCCCGTTTCCAATGCTGTTGTAAAGAAGCTTAAATTTGTATCATGTTATAAACTCAGGCGGATCCCAGAACTCTCAAGTGGGGACACTGGGTCTCTCAGTCTTAGGGGTGATGCGAAGGATCGCCGGGACCTGGAGAAGGCACTCTGTCTGTGGGGAGGGTGGAGCCCTGTGCACCATGTGCCGATTGGGAGGCCGGGTGGCACTTTTTGCATCCCACCAGCCACCCCGTCTGTGTGTGGGCCGTTCACATGGGGAAGGTTGCCTGGCCGAGCCCAAGCCAGCTCTCTGGCTGCTGGCCTGCATTTCTGGACCTTTGAGACCTGCATACTCACATCATGTGGCGGCATGAACAGGCTCCTGGTCTTATGCTGAAAGGATGCTGAAAGGATGCTGAAAGGGCTGTCTGGGTGGACTTGCTCTGTGTCCTTGCGGGGTGGGGGATGCCCAGAGACAGGGGCGAGGCCGCCTGGGTGTTACTGTCATTGGACACTAACCACAGCCTCCTTGAGAGGAGAACCTGCTTCCAGAAGTGAGCCGGTTACCCCCAAAGTCGCCGGTTCCAGAGGCATTCTTATAATGAACCCTGGGCGGGGACAGTGTGTGTGAGGCCCTCAGGGACGGCTGGCGGAGGTTGACTTCAGGCCAGTAAAGGGTATGGGAGGGTCACTCAGGGACGAGGAACATGGAGGGGTGAGCAGGCGCCGGGTCAGGAGGTGCGTGGCCACAGTCCAGCTGACGCCAGGACTCACAGGTAGAGTGGGTGTTGAGGAGGATGCACCCCAGGGCTCTGGACTTGGCCTCTGTGCCAAAATACCACAAACTGAGTGGCTTAGAACAACAGATTTATTGTCACAGTAATGGAGGCCACAAGGCCAAGATCACGGTGTCCGCAGGACCCAGCTCCATCAGTGGGTGCCAAGGGAAGGTCCCTAATTCTGGTGGTGCCGGGAGGTCCTTGATGCTCCTTGGCCTGTCGACACAGCACTCTGCCTCCATTGCCACGTGGCGTTCTCCCCATATGTCTGTCTCTGGGCCTGCCTTATAAGGTCACCAGTCACATTGGATTCCGGTCCCCCTACCGTGGCGTGACCATGTCTTAGCTGATTATATCTGCAGACCGTTCATTTCCAAATGAGATCACATTCGGAAGTTCTGGAAAGGACGTGATGTTCAGGGGTCTCCAGTACCGCTGCTTTGGGGAAACTAATGTAAAACAAGGCTGCCCACACGTGGCCTGCCCACACCCTCGTTACCCGCGGACGGGGGGCATATTGCCGGTGCTGGTGAGTCCATTGTGGTCGCTCGAAGAGAACACACTCACACCTTCTGTGCTTTCTGTTCCTACAGCCCAACATCGGCCGCCTGGGCCTGCCCCACGGGCCATCTGGAGAGAAGGTGGCCGTAGTGACCGTGGACAACTGTGACACGGCCGTGGCTGTGCGCTTTGGTGGCCTCGTTGGGAACTACAGCTGTGCTGCCCAGGGCACACAGAGTGGCTCCAAGAAGTGAGCATCCGTGAGGGTTGGGGTTGCGGGGAGGGGGGCCAGGCAGCCACCCCCTGTGACGGCTGCTTCCAGCTGTGTCGTCAGGGCGGGACCCTGAGGCAGAGCACCTGGGGCCCAGCAGCTTGGCAGCCCCTGTCCAGGCTGGAGCAGATTCCCTCCCCTTGTGGGGGGCACCTTCCCTCTGACACATTAGAACCTTCTAGAATAAGTCCTTTCCTCACTTCTGCCAAAGTAATGGCCAGACCAACCATGAAGTGACGGCTGGCTTGCTGACCCCAGAGACCGTCGGATCGCCAGCCTCGATCCATCAGGCACAGGTCCCCGCGATCCATCGTTGGGTCAGTAAACCTGTCAAATGCAGACAGCCCCACGGCCAGTTTTGTGACGCGAGCCCCAAGAGCCAGAGTGGAGGCCCTTGCTCCTGCCCGGTCACGTTGTGGTGGTGTATTCAGTAAGCTTTTGATGTCCACAGTTAGAGGACCTGATCCGTGCTGGGCATCTTGGGTAAATTGTGCCTGTTTCATTTCCCCACCCGGCTGTGCCCAAGGCCACACAGCTGCTCACATGGAACTAGGGGCTCTCGTCTGCTGTGAACTCTTCAAGGTCCTCAGAGCCTGGGGAGGGGGTAGTGCCACGGTGTGGCGTTGACTTGTGCCCACTGGGCTGCGTGTGTGGCTCGGGTTGACCCAGGCAGTGGGTGGGACTCAGTGTGCCCGGATCTGATGCAGGTTTGGGGAGTCTGAGGCGCAGAGAAGCCTGAAGGCCAGTCGTGGCCCAGAGTCAGGAGTTGCCGCCTGTGTTCTGACCTGTTGCTGCTGCCTCCCTGTTCAGTTATGGACGCTCAAGACGATGGGTGTGTCTGGCGGCCCCTGGTGCGTTATGGCAGCATCAGGGCCCCTGACGCCACCTCTTGCCTTTACACCCGCAGGTCCCTGGATCTGACTGGTCCTCTGCTCCTGGGGGGTGTCCCCGACCTGCCCGAAGACTTCCCCGTGCACAACCGGCAGTTCGTGGGCTGTATGCGCAACCTGTCTGTGGATGGGAAGAACGTGGACATGGCCGGGTTCATTGCCAACAATGGCACCCGGGCAGGTACAGAAGGACTGCACGGCTGGGCACTAGTGGCCACACAGGGAAGGGTCTCCTCCATATCCTGCGTGGTGACTTCTTAGAGCTGACCGCGCCTGTGTGCACTTGGCGGTGGGCCTCTAGCACGGGGGCCTGGGCTCGCGGATGTGCTGCTCTTGGGGCCTGGGCGTTTGGGGTGCCAGTGACACTGCTGGGCTGGGCAGGACACTCGGTCCTGTGGTCTTGAGCATGTCACCAGATGACCCGATGTCCCTGACACGGACAGTGTGTCCTGTGCCATTCTGGGTCTGACGATCTTATTGCTGCCAGAGGGTCCCAGGCCTGCCTGTCTTCCCTTGGAGCCACTGCTCACTGGGCTGCTTTCCCACCGTGGGGGTTGGTGCTAGGGACAGGGACCGGTCCCCCTGAGGCACCATCCCCTCCTGTCTCCCTCTCTGAGACTATGCCGTGTGCCCTGTGTTTCCAGGCTGCGACGCTCAGAGGAACTTCTGTGATCGGACTTGGTGTCAGAACGGGGGCACGTGCGTGAGCAGGTGGAACACGTATCTGTGCGAGTGCCCCCTGCGGTTCGGTGGGAAGAACTGCGAGCAAGGTAGGGGACGGGCGTCTGTGCCCGCCTGACCTTGGGGCCGTGGACACATCGCTCTGGGGGGATGGGGCTCACACAGGCCCGGTGGGGGCGAGAGGCTGGGGGGGTTGCGGCCGCCTGCCGGACACAAGCATGTGCCCGGAGTTTCTGTTACGGAGGCTGTGGGGCCCGGCCATGGTTGTGCCAGAGTAAACAGATGTCAGCATTGGGTTCATAGGAGCAGGAAACAGATGGCCTGGGGTGTGCGAGGCTGTGGTCCCCCAGAGACAGCCGCCAGCCAGTGTCCCGTGGGGGGATGTTCCTCTGTGTGACAGCCGGAGTCTGGAGGACAGTCTGTCCATGTGTAACACATTGGATGAGGCTGTTGACCCACCTCCATGGTCCCCCCCCAAACATCTGGAGCCCTCAGCCGGCCAGTGGCTTTCCCACCTCTGTGCCCATCACCAGAAAGGGAGAAAGCAGCCTGCGTGCCCTGGCGTCGGAGCACACCCCAGACACAGACGAGGGCTGCTTAGGCTGCAGGGCCGAGATGTTTCTTTGGGAACACATGTGCAGTATTCACCACAGGCTCACACTGTTCCACCAGGAGACCATCCTCCTCACAGCCCCCGCCCCCATCCCCAGGCTCCCCACACAGTGGGTGTCGGGTGGGGCAGGGAGGTTGGGCTCCCAGGGCTCCCAGGACCCTGTCCACTGAGCCCAAGGATTCTGAGGCACCGCACTCTGCCTTCCATCCAGCCTGAAACTGGCCAGGGCTGGGAACCCCAAAGTGTCAGCCTCAGTCCCCAGGAAGGTGGTGCCTGTCCCAGGGGGCGGGGTGGGGGGTGGACTTCTGTAAGCCTCTGGCTCCTGTGCTTAGAGACGTAGAGATGGATGGCTGAGACAAGCCTTAGATTTTGTTTTGTTTTGCCTGTTTATTTTTGAAATAGAATGTGTGCAGGGGAGGGACAGAGAGAGAGACAGAAGAAAGCTGACAGCAGAGCCCAATGTGGGGCTCGAACTCATGAACCCTGAGAGCATGACCTGAGCCAGAGTTGGGCTTTCAGTGGACCTAGCCACCCAGGTGTCCCTGTGACCAGCCTTTGCGTTGCAGTGAAAAAGGCCCAGGAATTTCACCTCCGCTCTTTGTGGGAGCCCTGTCCTGCGCCCCTGCCACTGAAGACAGTTCTCAGAGGCATGTCTGAGCCCTGGGCCCTGCGTTTCTGTGTCCGCAGTCATGCCCCACCCCCAGCGCTTCAGCGGGGAGAGTGTCGTGTCCTGGAGCGACCTGGACATCACCATCTCTGTGCCCTGGTACCTGGGGCTCATGTTCCGGACCAGGAAGGAGGACGGCGTGCTTATGGAGGCCACTGCGGGCGTGGCCTCCAAGCTCCATCTCCAGGTGAGGGAAGACCCACGTCCCACCCGGGCGCTGAGTGGTGCAGCCAGAGCTCCCAGCAGCGTCCCCCTGGAAGCCCAGGGCTCCCTGCGTCCAGGGACCCTCACCCCTGTGCTGCCTCTCTCTGCCCGCACCTGCTGGTGGGTTCCCTGGCGTGAGCACGGGGCTCCCCGAGCACACAGGCAGGGACCCTCGCCCCTGTGCTGCCTCCCTCTGCCCGCACCGGCCCAGTGGGGTCCCTGGCGTGGGGAAGAAAGGAAACACGAGCCTGCTTTCCCAGCCAGCCGCACAATCTCGCCATTCATCCCAGGGACGAGTGCAGGGAATCCAGTGTGCAGCCACGATTCCCCCTGGGGGGATTGATTCCACCAATTTCTATTCTTTCTTTATGCCCGAGATGGGGGCACACAGGACCAGCTGGACCCAGCAGCCTGGCTCCTCAACTGCATAACTCAGCCCAGGCATGTTGTAGACAGCGGCTGTGGCCTCCACGCAGTTCGGATCTAAAGGGGGTGCGGGCAGCACCTGCAGGTGGAGGTGGGGGCCCCAGGACAGGAGATGGGCACCACGTGCGAGTCTGCACCCCGAGCTTGCGCTGTGCCGGTGGTTTCCTCAAAGTCCTCCTGGACGCTGAGTCTCTTCCTGTGTGGGCTCTCTTCACCTTTTTGGAATTTACTCTTTACTGTTTTGTTTCTTTTAAATGTCAGATAAGCAGTGGAGTTCTAAAAACCCTTAAATGCTTATTCATTTTTGAGACAGAGAGACAGAGCACGAGTGGGGGAGGGGCAGAGAGAGAGGGAGACACAGTATCTAAAGCAGCTCCAGGCTCTGAGCTGCCAGCACAGAGCCCGACTCGGGGTTCAAACTCATGAACCTGAGCCGAAGTCAGACACTCACCCGACGGAGCCACCCGGTTGTCCCTTCTAAAACCCTTTAAAATGACTTAAACACACCGTGTTCCTTCGTTTTTGTGGCATAAATAGCTCCCCCTCGCGTCTTCCCAGCTCCATAGAGATTTCATGTGGAGAAACCAGGAAAGTTATTGCTGTTTGTGGAAGTCCCCAGTGATCTTGTCAGGCTGCCTTTGTGCCTCTGGCCTCGTGTCCTGGTGACCGGAAGGAGGGGCTCTCGCCCTCAATGCCAGCCTGCAGTTTTGAGATATTCGAGGGACCAGGAGACCAAGCCGCCTGGGGCACCTCGGTGTGGTCCTGCTCTTTCTCGGCCCCAGATGCCTTCTGTCTGCAGTGACGCGGGTGGGACGGGAGGTTCATGAGCAAACCCTCCACCTCCAAGCCACACGGGGGCTCCCCCTCGACCAGGGGGCCACAACCGGGGATCGTCTCTCCTAGAAAGTCCACTTTATGACCCTTCTCAGAGCTGATCTGCCTCCTGACACAGCAGCGGCTTGTGGGACCCGTTCCTCTCTGCCGCCCGGGGAACGGTCATTCTACCTGGTGAGGAGTGGCCTTAGTTCCCAGACAGGGCAGGCTGTGCTGTGGTCAGAGAAGGTCAGACATGAGATGGACCCCATAGAGTGTCCACTCCAGTCTCTTTTTGCTCAGCAGAGGCCTAGAGACTCTGGGTTCTGAGCCCCATGGTTCCCTTGTCTCCCGGGCTCTGCACTGTCCACAGGACCCCCTCCCATGGCCCCTGTGGCCTGTCCACATGGAAACACTTGCAGATGGCAGGGGCAGCGGGTGGGGACAGAGGCACTGCCCGGCGCCCCCTGTGAGCTGCATGTGGGAGGTCAGCGTGGGCACGACACCGAGGGCTCCCAGTAGACAGGCAGGCCCCAGACTTGCCCACAGATGAGTGAGGACAGGGCCCCGGGGAGGGGGCTGGGGGCTCAGAGCCCCGATGGATGCCTCTCTCTCCTCTACCTGCTCCCCTGCGTCACTCCTCGGTAGCTTTTCCAGCACGGAGGCATACGGGGGTTGCTGAAGACACAGTTTGTGCATCTGATAATTACAGCTGTCATTGTTTCTCCATATTAACCTTGATTTCGTAGGTTTACAGGCAGTCCCAGAAGTGAGGTACAGGCCAAAACTTGGCAAGCATGCTTCTGCCTCGGGATGGTATTTTTCTCCATGGCTGTCTCACTGTCGGAACAAATTAAATTGGCTGTTTTCAATTCAGGTGATGAATTGGAACTTGCAGGTTGTCATTTGGCAGCGGGGTCTTCGTAGGAAAAAAGTATGCTTTCAGGAGGAGTAATGCTGAAAGCCACAGACTCCCATATTGTTTGAGTCATTACGTTCTGGGTAGCTAATCCAAAAATTTAGGGGTTTTTTTGTTTTGTTTTGTTTTTGCCAGGGACTGTGGCCAGCCCGTCCCTGTGGAAGGCTGGGTGGTAAGAGGGGTGGCCTTGTAGGGAATCTTCCAGAAGTTAGTGGCCACCCAGAAGGCCGCTCCAGGACCCAAAGGCCAGTCAGCTGGGCGTTACTGGAATGTTCTGGGTTATTGCCACACGTATGTTTGAATGCAGGCCTCCTGCAGACCCTGTAAGCTCTGGGGGCAGCAGCGTAGGTGTTCCTGGCCTCCATAGCAGCCCAAATGATCTACGTAGTCCTCCTGCAGCCCAAACAATTTGGGTAATTGCTCTCTGGCGCCCTCACTCCACCTGCATTGTCAAGGGGGATAACCTGGCTGTTGTTGAATGCCCCTCTTCAATCTGGCAACAGACCTGAGGTGGTGAGCAGTTACTGTGCCTGTGCCTGGAATTCATTCTATTGCCTTTGTCTGTAGACATGTGTCATCTTTATTGTTGATCCACTGGCCTTAGGGTTTTGTTGGCAAGGAAAGAGCGTAGCCAGGGAAATTAAGCACCTTGACTTAAAACTTCTGTGGACAAATGGAGACAGAGCCTCAAGAGGTAAAAAGTCATCTTCATTCCACTTTCAATTAAGACTAAAACCCAAAATATATTATTGGTTGCATCATCTTTGTAATCATTTAAAAACATTTTCTATTTTCCATTATGATTTCTTCTTTGATCCTGGATTTTCTTGATCAGCAAACAGGTGGTGTGTTCTAGTACATCATTTTGTTGTTGATTCTTGTGTAGTTGTAGGTCAGGGAAGGCAGGCTCTGTGATTTCAGACCTTTAAAATGTGTTGAGAACTGCTTTGCAGCCCAACGTTTCATTGTTTTTTGGTTGGTTTGTTTTTGTGAATGTCCCACCTACACCTTGAAAGAATATGTGTTCTGTGGCTGTGTTCTGTAGTGTTCTATATATGTCAAGTAAGTGAAATTTGTTAATTATAGCTTTTGTCAATTGTAGTGTGACTTTGTATGTCATTAGTAATTTTTTGTCTGCTCAGCTGCTGAGAGAGGTGCGTTTTAAAAGTTTGCAACTGTCATTGTGAATGTCTCTCTTGTTCCTTTTAGTTCTGTCAAGTTTTGTTTTATAGGTTTTGAGGCTGTGTTATTAGGTGCATACAAATTTAGATTTGCTTTATTTTCCTGGACAGGCAACTTTGTCATGAAAATCATTTTATCTCTAGAATTTTTTGTTTGCCTTCACATCTACTTTGTCTCACATTAATAGAGCTACACCAGCTTTCTTTTGGTCAGTGTTTCAGTGTTGTGTCTTTTTCTAGCCTTTTACTTTCATCGTTTCTGAATCCTTATATTTTAACCTATTACTTGAAGCAGTCTTTAAATATGAGTGTCTTAGGTTAGTTGCAGTGCTATTTTCTCATTTCCTTACACGTCTTTCAGCATGGTAGCTTAAATCTTGTCTCCCGAAATGTAATATTTATCTACAGAAATAAGTCTAACGGTCACTTGAATCTGTCTCCTTGAAGGTTCTGTGATTCCCATTGTCCTCAAGTCTGTGTCTAATGATTCTATTTTATAAATTCCCCCCAGGGCAGGGGGTGGGGTGGTCTGTTTCCATCCATTCTTATTTGTGTCTCTTGGTTTTCGTGCACACTGTCTTATCTCCTCAGGTATGTGGTTATTTTTGATTGAGGGCTGAACATCACATTGAAAACGCAGAGGGAATTTGAAGCCAGAATGGTGGTGTTGCTGTCCCTCATGTTTGCTTCCGACGGGCACCCCCACATACCCTAGATGGGCTCCGAGTCCCAGTTTCTGTCGTCCTAGCCCCGGGAGCCTGGAAAGCATTGGCCAGGTTTCAGGCTCAGCTGTGTCTTCCAGAACCAGCTAGCAACCATCAGCAGAAGGAAACCCTAAGCTCATTTCTGCAGATTTCTATTTCCTACCTGGTTGTGGCTCTGTAACCCAGCCTTGAGTCACTCAGTATTTCATCTTGTGTTTCTAGGTATTCTCAGGAAGCGGGTTGGTCTATTAGGGGAAACAAGATCTTGGCATTACCCTGGCCATGTTTTCTTAAAACAGGAACGTCTTGGGCCAGTTACTTTGCCTATGGGTTTTTTTGTGGGGTTTTTTTTGTTTATCTATATAAATGTGGTGGCTTGAATCTTGTCTCATAAAGTGGAACATCTGCCCCCACAAATAAGAGCGCAGTAATCATCTGAGTCTGCGGTTGTTCCAGTAATTAAGCCCAGCGTGCTTTATCTTACCTGCCCTCTGTCCATATTTGACACTTTTCGCCATGGAAGAAGGCATAGAGTTCTGAAGAGTGTTACAGACAACAAGAAATTACACTTGGCCTAATTTTTAGGTCTGTCTTTGGCCCAGTGCCCTGTAGTAAGTCTGTTTGCCCGCCTTTGTTAAGCGACTGCGCAGCACTTTTGCTGTCATCACGCCAGCTGGTAGGCCTGGCTCTCCCCACCCTGCAGATCCGAGACAACCGCGTCCAGTTCGAGGTGTCCCACGGCCCTTCCGACATGGCATCCGTGAGGTTGTCCAGGTCACGTGTGACTGATGGAGAATGGCACCACCTGTTGATAGAACTGAAGAGCGCCAAGGAAGGCAAGGACATCAAATACCTGGCAGTCATGACCTTGGACTATGGGATGGACCAGGTGAGTTGGCACCTGTATCCTCTTTGGGACACCACTGGGTCTGCAGGAGAACAGAGTGACCCCTCTGTGTACCAGGACTTGCCGGAGCCCTAGAGGACTTGGGGACACACATTCTGGGCCCCCCTGAGTTTGGATCTCACATTCTGTCTTGTGCTGTGGTCACCAGTGTCAGTACCTCCTCCCCCTTCTGGACGGGGACTCAGGAACTGGACTTCAACCATCTATTACCCCATCGTGGTGCTGCTAGTACCTTCAGCAGTGGTTACTTTTAGCAGAGCTGTCCTGAGTAATGACTGTGGCTTGGTGCTGTGCTTCTGGGGTAGAAAGATCCATAAAACACGGGTCCTTGCCCTCAGAGTGGGTGGCATGTGAAGGTGGGTGAGCAGATGAGCCTGGGTTCTAGAGGGGACCAAGAGACCTGCATCCCGCATGGGCAGCCGGCATCCTGAGCATGCTTGATGAACCACACTAGATTTCCACTGTTCGTGGCTGGTAACAAGAGGCATATTCTCTGGGAAGTCCACCCACTTTAGGGACTACTTGTGAATTTTGTGTCCTTGAAGCCCAGGCTCATTTCACACCTGGTTCTGAGGATAAATAGCTCTCCTGTTCCACGTGCAGCCTTCCAGGGCCTGAGGGTCCAGCAGAGATGTTCTTACATCCCCACCACAGTGGATGTACTTTTCATTTGCTGCCGTCTTCTAGTTCACCAGCATTTTCTTGCAGTGGCTCATCAGTGGTGCCCGTTACAGAGGTGGGAGGGTTGTCCACATTCCCCCAGCTGACCATCTTGGCTGGGCCGGGGTGGGGATGTGTATCCTGTGTGACCCAGTCCCCATTCCTGCCTATCACACACAGACAGCTGCGTTCTCTTCTGAGAAGGCTGAGCCAAACTCACCCCTCTGTTTGGGGGCCCACGTGTCCTCAGGCCGTGGGGAGTTTGCCAGAGCGCCCATGTATTTGAGCATGTTCTTCCTGGAAGATGTTTCAGGAATGGTGGACGTAGCCCCTCTTCTCCCTGCACAGGACACGGTGCAGATTGGGAACCAGCTTCCGGGGTTGAAGATGAGAAGCATTGTCGTGGGCGGTGTGTCTGAGGATAAGGTCTCTGTGCAGCGCGGTTTCCGGGGCTGCATTCAGGTACGGCAGAGCCATGGCGCCAGCACCTCCCCTCCCCCCAGTGGCCGGCACAGGGCTGCCTGCACCACAGTCCGGGCCTTTGGTTCACCTGCTGCTTCTCAGTAAATGAGTCATTTTTCTAACAGCCAACCCAAGCTTAACAGATCCTGCTTCTAATTTAGACCCTTCCTCCCCAGGGTCCCCTCCAGTCTTTCCCCGTCATCCCTGTCACTGCATCTCAGTCAGCCTCTGCAGCTTTGCCTTCATGTCCTGTGTGGCACGTGCCCCCTGCTGCCTCCCCCGACCCCCCCCCCCCACCCACCTGAATGGGACCCATGGTCATGGCCCAGAGCAGTGTCCTAGTAGCAGCCAGAGTGAGCTGTCGAGTCCCTTCACTCATGTGCTCCTAGCCTCCCACTGCAGGGAAATAAACTCCTGACCTGCCTCCTCTCCCCCTCCACTGCCCCCACCCTCCCCGGTGACCGTCAGTGTAGTCCCTGAACCCCTCCCACTGCACCGTCCTCCAGCGTGGAACTTGCCTTGTGAGGACCCACCGCAGTGTTGTGCGGGCGGCCCCTCTACCAGCCAATTGCCCCCTGCCCCCATGAGCCATGTTGCCCACCTTCATCCGCGGCCAGGCTCTCTCAACACCTGTACGTACTTTCCCTTCATGACACCAGCCATGGAATTGTCGGAATGCAGACTCAAGTCTGTCTTCGTGTCCAGGCAGCTGGTCTCCCTGCCTGGCACACATGCAGTTCCCAGCTCTGTGCATAAATGAAGTGTTTCTTTTTGAGGAGCAAGAGCATTCTGGGGGTCCCCTCTCAGCCCCTGGTTGCTTTGTGGGGTTTCTCCAACCCCAAGATACTGGGCTGAGTCTGGCTACCCCTTTTTACCTCAGGGGGTGAGAATGGGGGAGACGTCCACCAACATCGCCACGCTCAACATGAACGATGCCCTCAAGGTCAGGGTGAAGGATGGCTGTGACATGGAGGACCCATGTTCGTCCAGCCCCTGCCCTCCCCATAGCCTCTGCCGTGATGCCTGGGACGCCTACTCCTGCATCTGTGACAAAGGTGGGAGCTGGCACCCACACCCCCTCTGCCCTGCAGCCCATCTGCAGAGGTTGGTGCCTTGGTGTTCAAAATACATGGAGGAGAGCTAACTTGGAGCACCCCCATTCCTCTGCGGGGGCCAGAGCCTCATCACTAAGGAGTGGGCCCTCGCTTTCTTGTTTGTTTGCTTTTATTTTTATTTATTTAAAATGTTTATGTTTGAGAGAGAGAGAGACTGCGAGTAAGGGCAGAGAGAGAGGTTAGACACAGAATCCAAAGCAGGCTCTGGGCTCCAAGCTGTTAGCACAGAGCCCGATGCGGGACTCGAGCCCATAACCTATAAGATGACAACCTGAGCAGAAGTCAGATGCTCAACTGACTGAGCCTCCCAGGCACCCCCTTTTGATTTTTTAAGTTTTTTTTGGGGGGAGGGGGAGTTGTTTTTTTGAGAGAGAGAGAGAGAGCGAGCGAGAGCGAGCAGGGGAGGGGCATAAAGAGGGAGAGAGAATCCCAAGCAGGCTCTGCACTGTCAGCACAGAGCCCAGTGTGGGGCTTGAACTCCTGAACCATGAGATCATGACCTGAGCCGAAGTCAGATGGTTAACCGACTGAGCCACCCAGGCGCCCCTGGGCCTTTTCCTCTTACTTAAAGTTCGTCCTCACCTGGGTAACAGGGGACCCTCCAGGCTCTATCCTCAGGGCGCATGATGGTGGTGGAGAGAATTCGTGAACAACCCCCACTGTGGATGATCACGCTCTCCGCAGTCACCCTGAATGTTGAGGTGTTACAGTCCTGCTCCGCTTATCTCCGTCCCCCGTGTGTCCTGGGAAGGCTGGGCCTCCCTACTCCATGCCTTCTTCCTCCTTGGTGGCCTGGGAGGCCCATTCCTCAGCCTTTCCAAGTTGACCCCTAAATGTATATTTCCTGGGACTCCCAGCTTCCCCCCACCTTCCATCGGGGGAGTAGCCTGAAGAGCTGGGGAAGCCGCAGTCACTTGTGACGTCTTCACCTGCCGGCTGGGGCTCCTGAGGGCAACCCCGCGAAGCCGTGGGCAGATGCTGGCCGGGGGGTAATGCTGGCCTGTCCCCACAGGGTATTTTGGAAGGAAGTGCGTGGACGTGTGCTACCTGAATCCCTGCGAGCATGTCTCAGCCTGTGTGCACAGCCCCAGCTCCCCGCGGGGTTACGTGTGTGAATGCGGGCCCAGTCACTATGGGCAGTACTGCGAGAACAAGTAAGATGGCCCCCTGTCCATGTCCAGCCGTGCACGAAGCAGGCGGGCGCTGAGGGGCGGGGGGCCTGGCCTGCAAGCCAGAACACAGCGTGGCTTTGTGTAGGCCACGGAGGCCTGGCAGAAATGTGGCAAGGTGGAGTGTGGGTCTCAGAGGGCCCCAGCGGCTGTGTGGAGTGGGATGGGAGCAGGTGAGAGCTAGAGGCAGGGAGGCCAGGAGGCTGATTGTGTCCCCAGGGGCTGGCATTGGAGGCGCAGAGGGCTGTGGAGGTGGGAGGGAGAAGGTCCTAGAAGTCCTGGGACATCCAGACTGTTAAGTGCAGATCCATGAACATCTAACTAGAGCCTCTGGCTTGGCAGTTCATCTGTGGTTATTTTTATGTTCCTGCTGTGTACACAGTCAGTACTAAATAATTGTTGCCAGATGAGCGAGGGAGTATGAGAGGCTCACTGCCAGGTGGGGGGATGGGATGCCATTAGCGGAGACCACGAACACAGGGCAGAACCAGAAGGACATTGGGTTGGGGGGAACGTCCCACAGGTGATGCTCAGGTGAGTGGTCAGGTTAGGAGCAGAGGAAGGGTGACCGTGACATGTAGCGGTCAGAGCGTGGGGCCACATGCGTCTGGCCTGCTGGGCTCCCAGGACAGGACTGAGACCGTGTCGTGACTCTGAATGCCCCGGGCCTGGCCCGTAGCTACATGGAGCTGACCACGGTTCACATCATATCCATGGAAAGGCAGCTCTGAGCTTCTATGGGGACATTTGCTCAGGGCACCTAGGAAAGCACGGATGCCCCAGAATGCCTTCCTCAGGATCTGTGTAATGAATACCTTTTGCCAGTAGACACCCCGGATCCTGCGAGGTGGCCCAGGGTAGCCAGGCCTAGTCTGCTCTGCTGGGGCTCAGGTTGAGGAAGGCTGGCCCAGCGGTGTGGTCACTCGTCATTGAGCCCCCCGTGAGCCAGGCGTCCTGGGTGGGCACAGAGGAGTGCCATCCCCATGGCATGGAATGTGTCGAGGTCACGCCGATGGGACTGAGACCCAGTGTGGGTTGCTCACCTGTTCTTCTGGCTAGAAGGAAAGATAGTGAGCAAACAAACTATTTTAGAAATAAGATTAGTAGGTAGGAGTCCTCCAGACAAGGGGCCCCTGGAGTCTGGAATCCTAAAGGGTCATGGGAGAGAGAGGTTGGGGGCCAGCAGGGGGTAAACGGAGGCCCCTGCAGGGGGAGGGCGGGCCCAGGAGCAGGCGAGCTGAGACTCCCAGCCTCCGCCAGTCCTCCTCTGGCTCCAGGTACGGTTCTGCACACCTTCCCTGTGCTGTGCTATTTTCCCACCAGGATCGACCTCCCGTGCCCCAAAGGCTGGTGGGGGAATCCCGTGTGCGGCCCTTGCCACTGTGCCGTTGGCAAGGGCTTCGATCCTGACTGCAACAAGACCAATGGCCAGTGTCAGTGCAAGGTGAGAGGCCCAGCCTGTGGACAGGTGGTGGCTGTGTCCCCTCCGCCACCTGGGGTAGCCAGCCCCTCGGGATGGGTGAGTGCGCACACGCGTACACACATGTGCATACACACATGTGCACGCTTATGTGTGGACACGTACACATGTGCACGCACACACATCCACCCGGACACACATACACCTGCACACGGGCACATGCGCGTGATCTGCGCGTGTGAGCTCAGGTCCTGAGCCTGGAGAAGTCGCAGCTCACCAGTGTCCCAAGCACACCTGGGCTGCTCTTCATCCATCCGCTGGTTTGGCCTGTGGGAACCCGAGTCCTCGGCCCAACGTGGCATAGGTAAAAGAAATGAGTCTGAGGTGGCTCACCTCAGCGCCAGCTGCCGTTCTCCCTCTGTGCCATTCTCCCAGTCTCTCCCCAACTTCCTCTCCCTGATGGATGCAAGTTTTAAGCCACGAGAAGCTTTGCCCGTCCCCACCCGGGCCATCGGTCATCCTCGTGTGTGGCACGGAGCCACCTCCTTGTGGTGCCAGACTGCCGCAGGACTCTCAGCCAGCCCATAGGATGCTGCCCCCTGGGCATCCTGCAAAATGCCATGCATCTTCAGAACCGCTGTGGAGCTGCTGGTCACTTGAAACCCAGAGAGAGATCTGCCCCCCCCGATGAGGGACACACCTGCCAGGGTGGGAAGTGGCCGTCACGTTACCCCCGTGTTCCCGGCCGTTTAGTGTCAGTAATGTCCCCCATGTGCCACGGTGCTTCTGAAAACGGAAGGCCATCTCCTGAAACACTTAAATCTGCTCTGGCCAGAGCAGGTCAGGACCAGGCCAACCACATGGAGCCAGACCGGTTGGGGCATACGTGGGAGGAAGGTGGGGAGCACGGTGGGGAGTGGATTTGGGGAAAATGCACCTAGGATTATTTGTTCCCAATCGGAAATCCTAGAAGATGCGCACAATGGTATCTAAAAGACGACAATGATACCCATCTCCCCTCCCGGGGCAACTGCTCACATTCTAGGGCCTCCTTCTAGGCACTAAAACCCACACAGTGGGGATGGCTTCATGCTCCCCCCCGACACAGGAGCCTGAACATAGGCCGTGGCTCTGCCCAAGTCACAGCCCCTTCCCAGGACACTTTAGCGGGGGACACTTGAGTGACCTGGCAAGGACGGTGTGTCCAGGATGGGTGCAAACCTGGCACTTGCGATCTGAAGCCCATGCTCTTGACCGTCACCTTGACCTGCCGGGTGGTGGACATTCAGGTGGCTTCTGGTTTCTCACAGTTGAAAGAAAGATGCCGTAAGGGCCATCCTTGTCTGTAAATTTCCATTTGAACCCAGTATTTTTTAGGACAGATATGCAGGCTTCCCACGGCAAGTCTTGGCTGAGAAGTTAGAAGGGTGCTTTCCTGGAAAATGCACCTGCCCCATCTGGCTTGGCGGGCGCCTGAGAAGCCCCCCGCGGGGGGATGTGGGTGGAGGACAGTGGGGAGAGGAGCGATGCTGTAAAGGTGATGCGCTTTGGAAGAATCTGAGGGTGTAGAGCCCCCGCTGGTGTGTGGAGTCCCACGTGCTGCTTCTGGCTTTTGCAGGAGAATTACTACAGGCCCCCGGATCAGGACGCCTGCCTGCCCTGTGACTGCTTCCCGCACGGCTCCCACAGCCGCGCCTGTGACATGGACACTGGGCAGTGTGTCTGCAAGTCTGGCGTCATCGGCCGTCAGTGTAACCGCTGTGACAACCCTTTTGCTGAGGTCACCATGCTTGGCTGTGAAGGTCCGAGCTGCCCCTTGAGCCCCTCGGGCCACATCACGGGGATGGGCTGCTGGGTGTGTGCGCACCCACGTCCCCTTGTGCACTGCGTGCCCCCGTGGGCACCACACGCTCCTGGGGCTTGGGGAGAGGTCAGCAGCCTCCTAATCTGTCTGTTTCCATGGGGCCTTCTATTGACCTGGCCCCGGCGGTGGGCATGGATCAGAGCCAGGGTCACCCCCTCCCACGTTCTCACACCAATGGGGGTGTTGCAGGGGTCCAGTTCTTGATGCAGGTGGAGCATGTGGGGAGCCCTACACCTTCACGGGCACAGCCAGCCCCCGCTGAGCAGCCCTCTTTTCCCCCTGTACCCCAGTGATCTACAACGGATGTCCCAGAGCATTTGAGGCCGGCATCTGGTGGCCACAGACCAAATTCGGGCAGCCGGCTGCAGTACCATGCCCCAAGGGATCCATGGGTAAGTGCCGTGGCCCGTGGCATTTGTTCCAGGCGGGAAATTGGTCAAGGCGTGTGGCTTGTGGGAGGCGTGGCCAAAGCATAGGAACTCGGGATTTTTTGTGTTGATGAAACTTTGTTTCCTTAACCATCAGTGACAAAAAAGCTGTTAATGCAAACATGAAGAGCACAGTGGCCAGGATCGGACAGGCTGCTTCATTGTTCCCAGCACTGGGTTCTCTGTGATACGGGGTGGGAGCCACATTCGCGCCCCGAGGAGTGTCGGGAGATCCAGTGAGACCACACGCTGGAGTCAGATTTGCGGCAGGCATGAGGCACATGGACACTTCGTCATTTAGCAAATGATAGATCTGATTTCTCTTCTCATGGACTTGCTCACGTGTTTGCTTGTAATCACTGGGCAGCCCATGTGGCCCCTGGTGTGAGGGGAGAGAGCTAGAGTGGGCTTTGTGGCCATGGCGCCTGCCTGGCCCCAGGGCAGCCCAGGGGTGTGCATCACACCTGGAGTTCACATCTCCAGTGAACACATGGGGTTAACATGCATTCAGATAAACAAGCATAATTAACAGTTGGAATTTTAGGGTGTCCTCTCTGTTCCCCATTTCCTAGGGAACGCAGTCCGGCACTGCAGCGGGGAGAAGGGCTGGCTGCCCCCGGACCTCTTCAACTGCACCACCATCTCCTTCATGGAGCTCAAAGCTCTGGTAGGCCCGGGCCGTGGGGGCGTGTGTGCAGACAGGGTACAGTAGGGCGCGGGCGCGAGGCCACCCTATTGGCAGGGGGCTGGGCGAGGCTTGGGAACATCGGCACCCACGTCTGTTCGGGGCACCCATGGTGGAGCGCGGCTGCTCTCCCTGTCGGGATCCGCCCTCCGCCTGGATCTGGAAACGCAGAGTCCCCATGTTCCGGTCCTCTGCCCCTGATCTCACCCATTTGTCCCGTCTTTCTCTGGGCTTCTTCCCTTGGTGGCCTCTTTTTGGCCTGACAGCCCCTCCTCTGTGATTCTGTAGCTCACAGCCAGACTTCATCTTTGGTTTTTGGATTTTTAAAGTCCTCGTGTGACAAGGACATTTCTACCAGAAAGTAACAGATTTCTGAGTAACTGTACCAGCTGTGCAAATGCCGCGTGTGCTCCTTCTTTCCAGAATGAGAAGCTGAGTCGTAATGAGACGCGGATGGACAGCGACCGGTCCCTGCGGCTGGCCAAGGCGCTGCGCAATGCCACCCAGCACACAGGGGCGCTCTTTGGCAGCGACGTGCGGACGGCCTCCCAGCTGCTGGGCCGTGTCCTGCTGCATGAGAGTGGCCAGCAGGGCTTTGAGCTGGCAGCCACGCGGGACGCCCACTTCCACGAGGTGAGGGCGTGGGACGGGTAGCTCTCGGGGAGGCCCCGCCGGCTGAGGACACGCTGTGGGCGCAGGGGGCTTGGCAGGGTCTGCGCTCAGCATTCAAGGTGGCTGTACCCAGCACCCTTAAGGCAAAAGTTGACTCTGCACCGTAGCTGCCACCAGGGCCAGTGAGGTTGATGGTAGGTGTTAGGGGCATTTAGGCGAGGGCACGGGCAGGTCACGATCTCAGTGGTGGAAGACAGTCGTGGCCACTGACATCTGACTGCTCAGTACCAGCATCCTGTGTGGTTTATGTGAATCAGCCCCTCACTCTCACACATTCTGTGGTATAGCGTGGTTACTGCTTCATTTTACAAGTAAGGAAATGAGGCAGAGAGCACCAGGGACACACAAGTTGTGAGGGGGCTCCAGAGTCTGCATTCCCACCTCGAGGGCCTACTTTCAGAGGATGCCTCCTACAAAGAGCGTCCTGTTTTGTGTTTAAGTAACTGGCCCCTAAGAAATGTCTGTTTGGAATGGTTAGTGAGGAGACGCTCATTCATCCTGATGTTTATAAATTGCGGGGCAGTGAGCAGTGTCACCTGTGCTTCCCTTGGACTCCTCTCTGGACCTCCCTGTCCTCACAGAGGCCCCAGGGCTCCTCCCCATCCTCACAGAGACCCCAGGGGACCCTCCCTGTCCTCACAGAGACCCCAGGGGACCCTCCCCGTCCTCACAGAGACCCCAGGGGACCCTCCCCGTCCTCACAGAGACCCCAGGGCTCCTCCCCGTCGTCACAGAGACCCCCATGGTGCCCTCTTATCCACGCAGAGCCCCTCCCCCCAGGGAACCTCTCCATCCACAGCAAGGCAGGGTCCCCTTGATTGCATTTCAGTCCAAGTCTGAGTTTAGGCCAGTGGAGTTTGTTTCTATTTCTGCTTCTTTGTAAACAGAAGCTCCTCTCCTGGGTTTCATTCTGGGGCCCCTGTCGATAGCTCAGTTCATATAAACCCTGAGACGTGGGGATGGGGGGTCGGGAGTGTCACCGCAGGGTCACCCACACTGTGTCCTTGGGCTGCACCGTTGTCAGCAGAGGGGCGGTGAGGGTAGGTGGGATTCTGATGCAGCTGAATTCTCCACGTGCTTTGGCTCCTCCACGCTGTGGAAGGTACATGGGGACGTCCTCAGCAGGGCTTCTTCGTGACACATGGCCCCTGCCTCTGACCTGGAAGACAGGGACGATGTCTCCCTGTCCCTGAGCCTGGGCTGGCCTGGTCTTGGCGAGCTGGAGGCTTTCCCGAGCCCGGCATGCGCTCGGCCCTGCTCACCAGCTGAGTGTCGTCTTGTGTGTCTGAGCAGGACGTGGTCCAGGCAGGCAGTGCCCTCCTGGCCCCGGATACCCAGGCCGCGTGGGAGCAGATCCAGCGGAGCGAGGCGGGTGCCGTGCAGCTGCTGAAGCGCTTCGAGGCCTACTTCGGCAACGTGGCGCGGAACGTGCGCAGGACCTACCTGAGACCCTTCGTCATCGTCACTGCCAACATGAGTAAGGGCCGCCAGCTGCTGGGGTGTGCGCTGTGCTCCGGGCGGGGGGGGGGCCCTGCTGGGCTGTCGTCTTTAGGAAAGGGTCACCCACTGTTTCCTTCTCTACAGAAAGGGAGACAGGACCCTCCTTGTCCCGTTTGTGTGAACCTGGGAGATGCACACGCCCGGAGAATCTGGGGCCAGCTCAGGGGAAACACTGCAGGCTGAGCCCTGGGGCTCCACAGGCCTTCCAGAACTTGGGTGTGAGGCTGTTTAGGGAAGTGGGCGAGGGGTCCAGCTGCAGACCCAGCGCTCCGGGCTCACTCGGGCAGGGGCAGGGGAACATAGATCCAGGGAAGGATGAGGGGCAGGCGGTACGGGAACATCTGCCCTTCCCGAGTTGGGGGCTGAAGGTCCACAGAGCAGATACCTTGTGAACCAAGTCACCCCCAGCTCCCAGGATGTGCTATTCTGAGGTCCAAGGGTTTACATGGTCGGGTTCCTTCATGGGGAGCAAGGCCCCCCCCACATCCACCCAGACAGAGCTCGCAAAAACCCTGGGGGATGGCACCCTCCCTACTGGCGGAGGGTCTTTGTCTCCTCTTGCAAATGCTTATTAGGCACCAGGGATTGCTTTACGCATATCCATCACAGGAAGTCATCACCTGACTGAGCCTTACCCCAGAAGTGGCCTCACATGTGCCTAGAAGACGTTCAGGCACTCTGACACCCTGGGGACTTCTGAACCACTGATTTGGCCTGCCCTGTGCTGTGGTGGGGGCGGGCTCAGGACCCCGCCAGCACTGAGGGCATGGAAGAAGGGTGAATGTCCTGGGCATTCTTGGGTCTGCCCTGGAGGAGGGTCAGGAGCGGGCCTCCAGGCGGGATGAGACTTGGACACAGGGTGGGAGCCCAGCCCTTGCTCATGTGGGTGGCTTGAGGTCCCCCTTCATAGTGGGGGGAGGTGTTGAACCAGACAGCTCAGTGAAATGACTTTGGGAATTGCCCTGGGTCTCCTGGGGGTAACTGTTGGTGTCTTAGTCACCAGGCCCCTCAGAGCAGTGAGGTCAGCCCCGACAGAGGTGCCCCAACAGCCTCAGGCTTGTCAGTGTCCAAGAACAAACAGGAATCCATAGTCTTTGGGTCCTTCTGGCACCTGCTGGGGTCCTGTCTCTGCCAGACAGGGAGAGAATTACTGTTGCGTCCATAGCAGTCTGTCCCTGTAGTCTGTAAGGCACAGTAGCTGCAGGGCTGACACGCGTGGGCCGGGGCCAGAAGGTGACTCTGCTCAGTGCCCCGCCTCCGCACCTCACTCCTCCTGAGACCCTAGCCAGATGGTCCCCAATGCCCTGTGATTTGTCACTTCACGTGTAGCCCTCATGGTGTGTGACTCTTGGTGGGCCTGAAGAACATGGAAAAGTACAAGTGGATTCTCTTGGAAAGATCATTGGTCAGGGCAGCGGCTCCACGGTCTGGAAACGGTGACTGTGGAGGGAGCTGTCGGTGGGAGGGGTTGGGGATGGATGATGCGGGTGGCCTGTCCCCACAGTTCTTGCCGTGGATGTCTTTGACACATTCAACTTCACGGGAGCCAGGGTGCCACGCTTTGAGGACATTCGTGACGAGTTCCCGAAGGAGTTGGAGTCCTCTGTGTTCTTCTCGGCGGACTTCTTCAGGCCACCCGACAGGAAAGGTAGAGCCCTGTAGATGCCACAGCTGCCCTTGAGGGTCCCCCATTCAGGAGGTGGGGGGCTCCTCCGAAGGTCCTGCTACAAGAAGCAAAACAGGTCTCATTAGTAGAGCATGTTGTGTGGGTGCGTCAAAGCCTACCCTGAAGTCGGAGAGCCAGCCGTAGGGCAATGGCTGGTGTCAGACCCAAGTGGCCGTGGGGGGTCATGTCTTACAGATGCTTGGCTAATTCATAATGGGGTACACGAGAGAGTGCTTAGGTTGTGTATGAGCTAGTCTACCCTGGCGTGCAGGGAAAAGCTGTCTGTAAGATTTTAGAATCCACCCAAAACACAAGCCCCTCCAAACACAAGCCAATTCTTCAGTCCTGGGTTAGGGTTATACTACCAAAGAGTAATGTTAATTAAACATTTGGAATTTTTTTTAAGTATTTTTCACCGAGGCACTCCAGATAAGTCTCAAAATACAGGGGCTTGTAACATTTTGTAAGGAAGAATTTAAAATCTGAAATGTTTTTAGTAAATTAGTTTTGCCAGTTCTGTGGTATTATTATTAAAGTGCTAACTTTTCTTATTCAATTTTTTAAATGCTTACTTGTTTTTGAGAGAGAGAGAGAGCGAGCATGAGTGGGGGAGGGGCAGAGAGAGAGGGAGACACAGCATCTGAAGCAGCTCCAGGCTCTGAGCTGTCAGCACAGAGCCTGATGTGGGACTCGAACCCACGAACCGTGAGATGATGACCTGAGCCAAAGTCGGACGCTCCACTGCCGAGCCACCCAGGTCCTTTGATGTAGGGTCCACCTTGACACTGACCCCATCTTTTAAATAATTTGGGACCCATTTGGGTCTCCAGCTCTCATCAGTGTCCTCAGAAGTGATGTACATGTGCACCTACAAACGTGGCTTCCTTGACCTAAAGAGCAGGCTCTTTTTCTGACATTGTCAGTGGTTCTGCTTCTGAACTGACCCCCGGGTCATCCTGTCACTGGGACGGAGTCCTGTGGCATCAGGAAAGGACATGCAAGAGCCTAATTGGCTTTCAAAGATCCCATGAGAGAAACTTCTGGTACCTGCTGCCCTTGGGACAGCTGCTGGCTGACGTTCAGGGCCCCTCTGCCCCATACGTGGTGTTTTATTCAACTTGTCGGTTAGCTACACCATCACCACCACGTAGTAAATCCCGACAGTTGTTTTGTTGATGGGAAGACCCGGCCCCCGGGCTCCTGTGACCTCCCTCGCCCTCCAGGTTCTGAGAGCACCTGACTCACCACGTGGCAGGGAAGCAGAGGAAAAGTATCCTAAGCTCGTAGCCAAAAATGATGGCGAGATGCGGTTGGAGAGCTTACAGGAAGTGGAGGGGGTGCCCAGCGCCCAGACCCCTTGGCGCCCCACTGTCTGCTTTTGTCCCTCCTGGAGGACCCGCTTGTCCTTCTCACCTAGGGTTTGGCTCCAAGGCCTGGCCTCTGCCAGCCTTTCACCCGCCGCCTCAGGCATTGCCCGGCTGGCCCAGACCCTGACCTTCCCACCTTGGCCCCAATCTTTCTTTGCCCGGACTGTCCCCTAGACAGGCTTTCGTCCCAGCTCTGGACACTGGGCCCCTTCTGTCCCCGTGCCATGGCATACCCTTGGCCCAGATGCCTTGCCCGAGGGGAGCCTCTGGGACCCACCTGCCAGCTGATGGGTTAGTCAGAGATGCAGTGAGCCCAGTCCAGACCTGACGCTTCGGAGCCAGCCCGTCACAGAGGCCCCAGCGAACAGTGGGAAGGGCCGGGGCACTCCCTAGAGGCCACCATGACCCGGGACGCTGTCCAGAGCACCCACTGCGGCCTCTAGCGTGATGCAATACTCCATGGAGGTGGCTGCCCTCCTGGAGGAGGAGGACGGAGCCCTGGCGAGCCTCTGCCGGCAGCCAGACTGTCTCCTACTTCTAGAAGCAACTGGATGAGGCGGCAGGCAGGACCAGAGGGAGCTGAGTCTGCATCTTTCCTTGGTCCCCACTGTGTGGGATCATCGGGAATGAAGACCTTGTAAATGTTCTTGCCGTGTGAAGCATCCATCCAGGTCAAGTCTGAGCCCAGCAGTGGAGGCCCAGGCAGGGTCAGCTGGCCCGGTGAGGAGGCCCGGCTACAGCTTCCTGCACTGACCTTCCAGAAAGCCACTAAGCACAGACCTTGGAAAACAGTGACCCTGGAGATAGAGCCTCCTGCCCCACCCGCCCCCATAGCCAGTGCCGCTGAACAGCCCCAGTGGGGCTGAGCAGGGCTGGGAGGTTGAAGGTATGTGTGCCCCCCTCGGTGGGGCAGACACCAGTGGTCAGATGGTGGTGTGCCGGGATCAGTTAGCTGTTCTGGGCTGGGGCCTTTCAGTGTGCAACATCTCCCTCCATGGATGGGGGGCAAGGATGAGACCCGCCCCCACCGCCCCTCATGGTCCTTCCACAGGCTTGTCTCCCGGGGCCCTGCCCCTCCCAGGGCCCCTCCTCTTAGGGCTCAGCCCTTCTCCTCCCTGGAGCCTGTGCTCAGCAACACGTGCTCAGTGCTGGATGGTCTGGATGTCTGCGGGGGTGACCACCAAGTGCTGCCAGGGGCATTTTGTCAGCCATTGAGAATGGTGGCGAGTGTGGTCAGGTTCACAGAGCATCACAGGGGAGTGTCCCTTTGCTGGTGGGACGGGCAGGGCCAATAGTGCGTCCTGTGGCCCTGTGTGGACACTGGGACTGGGGAAGGTTTGGACCAGGGTCTCCAGCACCCATGGTTCACGCTCCAGTTAGCGGCAAGACAGTTTAAGCATCTATGCCCCACAGTACGTGTACTGACGTACTGACGCGGTCTCTACCTGGCCTCTTATATCCCTGGAGCACATATGACTTACAACACGCCTGTGAGTCACATGGGATAAAAGCGTGGGACACAGACCCACATGAACGGCACCCTGTCCCTCCTGCATGCTCCCCGGGCAGCCCTAGCAGAGACCCCTGTCCCCGGGGGATAGGATGAGCCGGTCAGCCTGTGACAGGCGTTGCCTCTTTTTGAGCTGTGAAATATACATAAAGCATCCCATCCTAAGCACCTGTGGGTGCAGAGTTCAGCTACAATCTGCAGCCACCATCACCATCAGCCCTGGAACTTGTATCTTGTGGAAACTGTCCCCACGAGACACTCAGCCGCCGCCCTGCCCCCCAGTAGCCCCTCTCATACTTTCTGTGCATTTCCCGATGCCCACAGAAGGGGAATCGCACACTACTGGGCTTCTCCCACCAAGCATCGTGTGTTCTGGGCTCATGCATGTGGTGGCAGGTGGCCATACTTTGTTCCACCGTAAGGCTGAACCCTGTCCCGCCATGGGTATTCCCTGCGCTGGCTCTTCAGGCCACATGCCCGGAAGTGGGGTTTCAGGGTCATGTGGGGCTTTAATGTGTTTAATCTTTTGAGGAGCCACCTGCTGTTCCTCCAGAACATCTAGTTTCAGGCAGCGCTTGCTCGCGTAGGATGCGGTTTGGTGGGAACACAGGCATCTGTCCCCCATCCTCATGCTCGGCTTACATTGCAGAGGGCCCCACGGCCAGGCCGGCTGCTCGGAAGGCCGCCCTGCAGACGGCGCCCCCGGGGTCTGGCGCTGAGAGGGAGGCCCCGTTCAGGAGGCGGAAGAGGCACCCCGATGAGCCGGGCCGGTTCGCTGTCGCCCTGGTCATCATCTACCGGACCCTGGGGCAGCTCCTGCCTGAGCACTATGACCCTGACCGCCGCAGCCTCCGGTAAGGCCACCCGACTGTATGAGGACGTTACCCCAGGACCCTGGCATAAGGCTGCAGACCACAGCCCCGTGATCCCCCCCACCCCCCTCCCCGGACAAGGTTCTGGGTCTCCAGGTGGGACCTTCCCTGGTGTTTCTGCCGGGAACACCTCCTCCCCAGCACACACCCCACTCGGGCCTCGATGGATGCCGTTGCCACTCTGGGCTCCACAGTGTAATTCCTGCTTGGGGGACTGTCCGCCCGCCCCTGTGTGCCCCAGGCCGCCAGCCGCCCTAATTCTTCTGGAAAAACAAATGCCCACAGAGGTTTCATGGCCCCCATCAGAGCTGGGCACCCACTGAGGCTTTGCTTTCCAACTGTCGTGTCATTTTCCACACGTGTCCCTGGCTCTGAGGGTCTTTATACTCCTCCTCCTCCGTGGATAGATGAGATTCCACCATGGGCTGTAATTATTTCCCACTCTGGTCGTTTCCAGGATTTCTGCAGCTATACGTCGGGGGGCAGCGACATCCTCGCGCGCACGTGTTCCTTCTCTTCGTTCTAGTTTATTTAAAAAAATTTTTTTATTTTTATTTTATTTTTAATTTCTATTTTGTTTTTGGAAGAGCGAGAGCATGAGCGGGGGAGGGGCAGAGAGAAGGAGGGAGACACAGAATCTGAAGCAGACTCCAGGCTCTGAGCTGTCAGCACAGAACCCGACGTGGGGCTCGAACCCACAAACCGAGAGATCATGACCTGAGCCAAAGTTGGCACTCAACCAACTGAGCCACCCAGGCAACCCTAAAAATGTTTTAACGTTTATTTTTTGAGAAAGAGACAGAGTGTAAGCGGGGGAGGGGCACAGAGAGAGGGAGACCCAGAATCGGAAGCAGGCTCCAGGCTCTGAGCTGTCAGCACAGAGCCCGACACAGGGGGTCAAACCCATGTGAGATCATAACCTGAGCTGAAGTTGGATGCTTAACTGACTAAGCCACCCAGGAGCCCCTTCATTGCCTTCATTTTTAAATGCCCGACGTCCGCCTTAGACCCAGAGATGACATGTCCCCCACACATGCTATGGCAGTGACTGAGCTGCTGCCATGGTCCACGCTCGTCTCCGGAGCAGTGGCCAAGGCCCCGGCTCTGTTCCTTCTGGAAAGACGTCTGCCTGTGTACAGTCCCAGGGGTGCTGGCACAGGGTTTAGATGAGTGTCTCTGAGCGTCTTTCCCTATGTTCCCGCTCCCTCCCCCACTCCAGGTTGCCTAACCGGCCAGTCATTAACACACCAGTAGTGAGCGCGCTCGTGTACAGTGAGGGGGCCCCGCTGCCCAGCCCCCTGGAGAGGCCCATCCTGGTGGAGCACATCCTGCTGGAGACCGAGGAGCGCACCAAGCCGGTCTGCGTGTTCTGGAACCACTCCATCACGTGAGGCTGACGCAAGGAGCCGGGAGCGCGTTTGTGTGTGTGTAGGGGGCTCACTGCTGCAGCCCCAGTGCTCTGTCGGCAGAGCATCTCATGGGGCTGCCTTTTGTGGCCTGCTGTTCCCTTTCCAGCCCCTCATGGGGCAGGAGGCTCGTCCTGGGGGTGTCGGAAGAATCACCTACACACAGTCACGCGTACGCACATGCATATCTGTATACATGGGCATACGTGGAGTGCACATGTGCACAGACACTCATAGGCGTCCCCCGGGAAGGTCAGCACAGGGATAAGGCCGTGCAGGACTCTGCCATCCAGCAGTTCCCGAGTGCCTGTCCCCTCCCCCCCTCCCCCCCCCCCCAAATGAGGCAGGGGCCCGTTTTACACGTATACGAGGCAGGAGTCAGGGACAGGGCCCAGGGGCCCTTCCACCAACAGCAGGAAGTCCCAGATGTGGGGGGGGGGGGTGGCATCCTTTTAACAGAAGGGTCCCTGGTCTCAGTCTGTCCACCTGTGAGATCAACCCAGCTGCCACTGGGGCTGTTGTTACCCCTCAGAGGCCATACCCGCCCCCATCCCTGTGCTTAAAGCGAGGATGGAATTTTGTGCATTTGGGAATTTGTTTCTTTGCCACACGGACATTCCTTAACATTGGGGTTCACGTGGATCGAGTCGGGTTCCGGCCGCGCCATGCTGGGAGCTGGCCACCAGGGTGAGCATGCAGATGCTGGGCTGCAAGGGGCTCACGCTGGGACACAGGCTCGGCTGTTCCTTTATTTTCCGAATTCTAGTTAATGAGCACCCAGCATCGTGTCTGGAGTATAATAGACACTTGGCTTACAAAAGAGAGAAAGAAGGACCCACTTGCACCTCGAGGGAAGAGTGAAGGCCTATTTGGCATCCATTAGGCAGTCTCTCATGGTCGCTTGATTGAATCCTGGCAATTAGCTCTTGCTCTAATTATGCTGTCTGCTCTCTGCGGTCCCTGTCATCCCCAGATCTTAGAGCTCTTGGCAAACATGTGTTAGCCTTCACATCCCATTTCACAGATGAGTAAACTAAGGATCAGAGAGCTTAACTTGATTTTCCCAGAGTCAGGGCAGGGCTCTCTCTGAGGGCGAGACATGCCCGTAGCAGCTTGTCATCTAGGGTTTCCCATCAGTAAAACGGGAGTCATAATCAGCCCCTGCTTCTAGGCACGGCCATAAAACATTGTGCAATCCACAGATGAAAGTGTCAAATGAATGTGAGATATTATTTCGAAAACTACCCAGACTCACAAGAAGACTAAAGTACAAAGCAGCCATTGTACCCACTAATATTTTTGACAAAAGGGGGCATCCGGTGACCTGAGACATCACATTAAAGTTTTACTGAGAGATGACGCATAGACTGTGAACTTCAGAGGATGGAGGCGCTCCCCAGCCGTGAGAGGGAGGGAGAGGGTCCACACAGTCCCGACGGCTGTTGTCTGCCTAGCCGGTGCCTGTGGCTCCTATCTCAGGCTCCCCCGGGGCAGCTGGGCCTTGGAGATGCCCCCTTGAGGAAGGAGCCACCTCATGCCCGCCTTTTCTCTGCAGCGTCGGGGGGACTGGAGGGTGGTCGGCCAAGGGCTGCGAGCTTCTGTCCCGGAACCGGACCCACGTTGCCTGCCGCTGCAGCCTCACCACCAGCTTCGCCGTGCTCATGGATGTCTCCAGACGCGAGGTGGGCGCGGCCCCATGGGCAGCCCTGCCCCTCTGGCAAGTGTGTCCAGGGATGAATCCCTTCTCAAAGTTAGCCTCCCCCACATCGTGTCCCCTCGATGAGCCCTATCTTCTCTCCCAGGCATTTCTAACAAACCCCAGCCATGACTAAAAACTCCGTTCGGGAGGGTTGGCCAGAGTTGGCCGGGATTTCCAGAACAAAACTCCCGGGAAAGAGTTCTCAAAGAGCCTGGGTTGTAAATTAAAACCCACAGTGAAAGACCCTGAGCCCCAGACTGAAAAGAAAGCCCTGGAATTGATCCTCACTGCAAAGCAGGATTTTCTGTGTTCTGTTTCTACCCTGCTTTATTATTTTTTTTATTTCTGAGAGAGCGAGAGTGAGTGAGCACATGAGTTGGGGAGAGGCCGAGAGAGGGAGACACAGAATCCAAAGCAGGCTCCAGGCTCTGAGCTGTCAGCACAGAGCCCAACGTGGGGCTGGAAACCATGACCCGGGAGATCATGACCTGAGCTGAAGTCAGACACTCAACCGACTAAGCCACCCAGGCGCCCCTTTTTCTACCCCAATTTAAATTTTAAGGGAGAAAAGAGCCGACTGGCTGGAACAAAGGGAGTGTCTCCTGTTAGCACCTCACACACTTGCCCCAGAGACTCAAAGGAGGGGCCTCGGTCAGGAGGCACTGAGGCCAACTGACGTTTGACCTCCTCTCATTTTCCGCAGCCTGGGAATGCGACCCAGCCTCTGTCAGCCTGCAGGTGAATGGGGTGAATAGGGCAGCGGGCCCCACCAGCGGGCATGGCAGCGACGTCAGCCTGGGTGCGGACATGTGCTGACGCTGGTGTCTCAGAGCCAGAAGGGAGGCCTGGGTGGCCTCACCTGTCACCTGTTTTTCAGACCTGGGATGTGTCCTGGGACGCCAGGCCACTATCCCTCCCAGGCTCTCTGGTGTGCAGGGGACCAAGTTTCTGTCCCATTGTTGGGAGAGTAACAGCCACAGGTTGCTGCTGATGGTGGCCAGGGTGACAAGAGTGAAGGGTGTGCCATCAAGCCTTTCCCTGACCATGGAGCCCCTGTGAGCAGGTGGCACTTAAGAGCAGGGAGCCTCATGGCCTTTGTCTACGTGAGGGCGGGCTGGGGGGGGACCTTCCTCCCCTAGCCAGGAAGCTAGATGGGGCCAGGAGCACACTCACAGGTGGGGAGAGCCAAAATTCAGGGGCGAGAAGTCAAACTAGACTAGGACTCCCCACTCCCTGCTCCTGAGCCTCAGGTCCGGAGCCCTCTGGGTGCAGCCTCTGGGCCACCCCAGTGCCACACCTGCACAGGCTGCAGGAGGAGAGATTCCTGAGCCCTCGGCACCCGGTCCCCACCCGGTCCCAGCTCCCAGCCCTACCCTGGGTGCCCCAGCTCTCAAATCTGTTTGAGTCATGAGTTCAGAACAATACTTTCTGGAAGTTACCAGAGAGTCGACGCTGGTTGTTTCCCAAGGTCCAAAACTCGGCCAGGGCACCGGGCGCAGGACAGGTGTCCCAGTCGGTGCAGCTGGGGCTCCTCTGTCTTCTGTGTCAAGTGAGAGTCTGTTTGGAAGGAGTCCCTCTCAGCTCAGACTTTGGGGCAGGCAGTCTCAGCATCTCCTGAGCGTAGGATTCACGTGTGAGGTGTCTGTGTTCATTGTGTTTGTGGGGGTTTTTTATTTAAAAAAACATTTTTTTTAATGTTTTATTTCCGAGAGAGAGAGAGAGAGACAGCATGAGCAGGGGAAGGTCAGAGAGAGAGGGGGAGACACAGGATGTGAAGCAGCTCCAGGCTCTGAGCTGTCAGCACAGAGTCCGACGCGGGGCTCGAACCCACGAACCGTGAGATGATGACCTGAGCCGAAGTCGGACGCCTAACCGACTGAGCCACCCAGGCGCCCCGATGTGGTTTTTTATTATGTCAAAATACACATAACACAGGTGCACGGCCTCAGCCACGTTTAAGTGGACGGTCCATTCGCCGTGCTGTGCCCCGCCCCCCATCCCTCTCTGGGACTCATTTTTTACCTTCTGCCCCCAACAATTCATCTGGCTTTTGTTCTCAGTTCCTCACCAGCCTGAGAACTGTTTCAGGGTCGTGTTGGCTTCTGTCCGTGATAATCACTGCGTCACTGTTGTGTATCGTACAAAACCCGCGTCCAAGCAAGACCCTTACATCCCTCTGCCTTGCCCCCCTGCCCGCAGCACGGAGAGGTCCTGCCCCTGAAGATCGTCACCTACACTGCCGTGTCCTTGTCCCTGGCCGCCCTGCTGGTGGCCTTCGTCCTCCTGACACTGGTGCGGACGCTGCGCTCCAACCTGCACGGCATCCACAAGAACCTTATTGTGGCACTGTTCTTCTCCCAGCTGGTCTTCGTGATTGGGATCACCCAGACCGGAAACCCGGTGAGGCCCCCATGCTTCCTCTCCTTGAGGGTCCCCCCTTCTCCAAGGCTGGGGCCTGTAACTTACAAAGGAGTGGGTGGAAGTGACCGTAGCGTAGATGCTGAGTGGGCTGGCCCGGAGGGACAGTGGGAGGTTAGCTGTGGGGCCCAGGGCTGCTGGGCCTTCTGTGGGATGCGAGAGATCTCAGCCCCTGGTGTGTCAGCGGGGTGCAGGGAGGGACAGGCTGCTGGTTGCAGCAAGGTCCCCAGGGGGTGGGGTGTGGAACAGCCGATGTGACAGGTAGGAGAGAGAAGCGCTAGGAATTTGGAGGTTTATGGCTTAGGCAGCACCTGACTGGGGGCAAAGCAATTTTCCATTTTTATGAAGGGCACTTGCAGAACACGAGGGTCACAGCACACTTGCAGTGGGCACGGGGTAGGGGGGAGGTGCAGGCCGTGTGCCGAGGCTCTGCACACACACTCGGGCCACCAGATCCCCCTGGGGCCCCGGGAGGTGGTAGCATCCCTTCTCACAGGTGAGGACCCTCGAGATTGAGGGACTGTTCAAGGCACACTGCTCGCTCGGTGCATGTTCCCTTATGTGTCCAACACCAAGTGGCGACCCTGATAGCCCTGGGGAGATGCAAGGCCAGCTGAGCAGAGCCGTGGGCCCTTCCACCATGGTCACCGGGTGCTGGTGGCACGGCGGTCGCATCTTCATTCCTCATGCTGCACGGACTTAGTGATTGTCACTCAGTCAAACCCACTAGAGACCCAGATCCCAGAGGCCCTCCAGCCCCTGCCCGTGGAGCCCACCTTCCTGACATGGACACAGACGGTGGCTCACGAGTATCCCATGCCAAAACAGTGTGATGGTGGCACGTGGTGGGGGGGGAGGCTGTGCCCGGTTCAGGAAGGGCTGACCGTGCAGTTGGGGGGGGGGGGTCCAGGATAAGTGGGGACCAGTCGGGTACCACCCAGAGCCTGAGGGGCCACGCCAGCATTGTGCTGTGGAGTGACCGGAGCTGCATGGCAGGAAGACGACCAAGGGCAGTCGCAGCCAGGGTGGGGTTGTTTGTCCTTGGTATGCAGGTTGAAGGCGAGGCCTGGCACTGAAGCCAGGGCAGCAGGCACAGGGCAGAGGGTGGGAGCCATGGCCAAGTGTGCATGGAGACCAGAGGGAAGGTGCCTTAGGTCTCTGGAAGGGGGATGAGTAGGTGAGGACGCCACCGAGTGAGAGAGACACTCAGGATGGCTGGCCACTCCTGTGGGGTCTGGGGAGAACGTGGAGAGGTGTGTGGGGAGGCGTCCCTGCACATGACCAGCCCCAGGAGAGGAAGTGGAATAAAAAAACATGGAATGTTCCAGCCGGCCAGTCAGGGCCACATGCAGGCCTGAGCCCCTCCTCCTCATTTGTTTCAACCGATTGGACCCCCTCAGGTGGCCCGACATCCTCAGTAGGAAGGGGGTAGGTCGAGGCAGTGTGTCACACGCAGCCTTGAAGGCCTTGGGTTTCACAGTGGTGACTCATGTAGCAGCAGGCCCGGCAGAGGAGGGACCCGCTGAGACCAGGCTGCCCACCAGGGTGACCCCTGGACTAGCGAGGGGCCGGGAGGAGCGCCCTCCTCCGGGGGGGTGCCGGGAGGGGATTCCGCACATTTGGCCAGGCAGGTGCACCTCTGCCCCAGCGCAGCAGACAGGCGAAGACTCAGGGTGGGAAGCCACCCGACTCTCGTCAAAACCCTTTAAGTGTGCCCTGGAGTGGTCTCAGCCGAGGGGAATATGGAGTCGGTAGCGAGCCATTGCTTGCAGCTAAATAGCACGTGTGAGATGCAGAGAGGCCGCCCGCTGGTGTTGGGCACGGACTCCCCTCTGCCGGGAAGGAACTTTCCAGCTAGCCGCGCACCAGTGAGCACGGAGAGCGGGAGTGCCGGCCGCACATAACGTAGGTGCTTGGCTCGGCGCCTGGGTTTTATGGTTTTCTGTAAACTCACAGCCCCATCTCTGGGCAAGGTTTTTCATCTCCCGGATCACTGGCAGGCTGAAATGATTTATTATGCTTTAGCATTTTGTCTGTGTTCCATTGCTGCGAAAGGTAGTACATTTAGTGTAAAAGTGTATACGTGTACAGCCCCGTTAAATTTTAAAATGTATTTCTCACACTTTTTATCCAAAGGTGGTTTTGTGAGTTTACTTATCACGTTATTTAAGGCAACACACCAGCAAAACTCATTGTTCTCCCTTTTCTGAGCCAGCTGTGCTCTGCATACGGGGGCCGCTGGGGCTGTTTGGTGTGGGGTCCCCTCTGCCCCGGGCTCACCCTTGGCATCCTGACGGCCCTGCCCATCACTAAGGGCAGACTCACCCTGTCTCCTGACTCTTGAGTCAGAGGCAAAGGGCAGGATGTCCGCTCATAACCCAAGATGCCGTTTTTCCTTTTTTGTACGGTGTTTGACACATGTCACTGCTAAAATCATTTCTTCCCACGTCTGTGGGGTTCAGGAGGACCTGGCCTGTAAGGTTGACATGGCAGCAGGTGTCACACATGCTCCCAGCCAGCGTGTGTTCTGGTGAGCGCCCCACAAACAGCTGGCACCTGAGCGGAGCAGCCTCTAGTGTGGGTTAGGGTGGTGGCTGGGTCTCCTGCTCCTGTGTCTATTGGGTGGGGTGGGGGGACCCCTTGGTAGGACACTGAGACCCTGGGAGCTAGTGCTGACTTGGCGGCAGCCATGATTGGACAGAATGTCTCAGGAATGGGGTGGACTGTGGCCTGGGGGGAGGGGTAGCCCTGGTGGTGGAGCCTGGATGTGGGTGGGACCAAGGGAGGCAAGGTTTGGGGGGGCGGGGGGCAGGGCCTGGGTGTGGGTTGGACCAAGGGAGGTGAGGTTTGGGGGGGCAGGAGGGGGGGGTGTGGGTGTGGCCAGGATTGGGTGGGGCAAAGGGGGCAGGCTGGGTGGGATGGATCAGGCCTGGATGTGGGTGGGGCCAGAAGGGGAAGGCCTGGGTGGGTGTGGGGCAAGGAGTGGGTGGGACCAAGAGGAGTGGAGCTTGGATGTGGGTGGGGCCAGGAGGAGCAGGGCCTGGGTGTGGGTGGGGCCAGGAAAGGGGGTGGGGGGCCAGGAGAGGCGGGGTCTGGGACTTTCTCATCCCTCCCCTTTCACAGCTCCCCCCTCAGCACCTGCCCAACTTCTTGGGACCTGGAGGCGGGGGGCACCTGCCCACATCTCCCCGCCAGCCAGCCTAGGGACCCCTGGCCAGCTCAGCTCCTCCATGTGAGGCCACTCTGGGCCCAGGCACAGAGCTGTTCAAGGCCCGTCCTAGAGCACCTCGCACTGGATTTGCACTGGTGGCCTCAAGAGGCTGGGCTCCCTGTGAGCAAACAGTGCCCCCAGCCCCTCCCTGATACCACTTTCTTCCCGTTCGAAGGGACACCGGGCGGGCTGGCTCACCAAGGCCTGGAGAGGCCGGGATGCTGACCCTTGGCTGCCCTGCGGAAGTTGGTTTTCTCCTGGCACTTGTCCACCGGCTGGAGGTGCAGCCCTGCGCAGCTGAGGGCAGACACAGAGCAAATCCTCTCCTTTCTCTTCTTTTGGGGAGCAGGAAGTATAAGGCTCTGTTAACTCAGTGCAGGCAGGATGAACTTATTTGACAGTGAGGTCACAAAGGGTGAGGCCTCCCCTCCCTCTGACCACACCTGCTGGACCCTGGAGACCCACACAAGGGTCCAGGGTGGTGGTGAAGGCCAGCGTCACAGCCTGGGGCCCACAGCCTGAGCAGCTGCCTCTGTACTATTTCTTTTAACCTTAAATGTCAGTATATCAGAATTTGGAACCGTGATGTGAAAATGCAAGTTTCTAGCTTCACAGGAAAACACCAGAGGCTCTGCCTACCCTCTGCCCCCTCGCTGCGATGGCTCCAGGCACTGATCTGGGTGGCAGAGTGGGTCCCTGAGGCCCGCAGCTGCCTCACTTCCTGCCGTCCGTTCCCCATTGGGAGCCCGAGGCACCGTGACTGGTAGTGCCCGGCCATTCCCAGGTGGATCAAACAGGAAACATCAGCTCACTTGGCTTCCTTTCTCAGACCTCCATACCCTCATGTTTGCAGAGTGGTCTGATCTGGTCGCTTGCTTCCCCACCCGGTGCCGTTTGGCCCTCGGCGCCTGGTGCGGGGCTGGCGCTGAGCCACCCTCCCTGTCCACGCAGTTCCTGTGCACGGTGATTGCCATCGTCCTGCACTATGTCTACATGAGTACCTTTGCCTGGACCTTCGTGGAGAGCCTGCATGTCTACCGCATGCTGACCGAGGTGCGCAACATCGACGCCGGGCCCATGAGGTTCTATTACGTCGTGGGCTGGGGTGTCCCAGCCATCATCACAGGTGAGGACTCAAGGACTTGCTCGGCTGGGGTGGCGTGGGCAGGGAACCCACCACTGTTTGGGGGATTCATGTGGCATTGCAGACAGGGGAGCCCATCTCAGGTAAGCCCGCCCCTGCCCCCCCACCCCGGTCCTGGGCCAACAGGCTCCCTGGCCCCCTCTGTCATTGGTGCCCGGCTTGCCTGGCCCGGGGCAGAGGAGGCCCTGCCCTTGTCTGCACATGCGAGCATGATCATTCAGTGTGCGCTGCGGGGACGCATCTCCCGTCAGGGGCGGGCTCCCTGGGACTGGGGCGGGTCTGCTCAGGGTTCTGTTTGTGGCGGCTAACAGACAAAAACTCCGTGTCTGCCCACTGTTTGGGTGGGTGGGCAGGTATGAATGTGTGTGCCTGTGGCGTGTGTGTGTTTGGTACGTGTGGTCTGTGTGTAGTATGCACGTGTGTGTACGTGGTCTGTGTGGGGTGTGTGGTCTGTATGTGCTGTATGTACACACGTGTGTGCTGCATGTGGGGCATGCCTATGTACACGCTCTGCCGTGTATGCGTGCACTCTGTATGTAGAGTATGTGTTCTGTATCTGGGGTGTGGTCTGTAAGGTATGTGTGGTTGGGCCACGTGAGCTACGTGTGATCTATAAGTGGGGTGTGGGGTGTGTGCTCTCCATGTCATAAGTGGTGTGTAGTGTGTGTGTGTGATATGTGTGGTTTGTATGTGGGGGTGTGGTCTGTAGCATGTGTACATATGTGTGGTTTGTGTGTGGTCTATGGGGTCTGTATGTAGTATGTATGTATGTGCATGTGATCTACATGGGTGGGTGTGGTCTGTATGGTGTACCTGGGGTATGAGGGGGGGGGTGTGGTCTGTATGGAGTGTGTGTGTTCGTGCATGCGTGTGTGTGCAGGGCTGGGAATGCCCACCTGTGACCACGCGCCGCCCAGGAGGGGCCTCCCCCGCGTGTGGCCTCACCGCCCCACCCCGTGCAGGACTCGCTGTGGGCCTGGACCCCCAGGGCTACGGAAACCCAGACTTCTGCTGGCTGTCCCTTCGAGACACCCTGATCTGGAGCTTCGCTGGGCCCATTGGGACGGTTATAATTGTGAGTCTGGGACTCCGCAGAACCCACGGTTCTGGGAAATGTGGGAAGTGGGGTGTGTGGGCTGGAAGGGGTCTTGGGGGTCCATGGGGCCACTGGCTCTTCAGAGGGGCCTGCTGGGCAGGAAAGGCTGATTCACGGCGATGAGGCCTTGCCCTTAGGCCTGTGGATTTGGGGTTTCCTTCCACATCCAGGTCCACGGTGAGGCCGCTCGGTGTCCAGCACCCCCCCCATCCCGGGGTCGCTGTGGGCAGGTAGGGTGGGGGCCCCGAAGCCTTCCCATTCCAGCCTCTCGAGACGCCGGCACAGACCCTCCAGGGCATTTGGTCTTCGGAGATCTGTTGAAGCGATACCCACGAGCTGGCCGCCTGACTTTGGTTTTTGTAACTTTTTTTCAGGTCAACACAGTCCTCTTTGTCCTGTCTGCAAAGGTGGCCTGTCAGAGAAAGCACCACTATTACGAAAGGAAAGGAGTCATGTGAGTGGGTGCCCACACTGACCCCGGTGCGGGTCTGCACACCCGGTCTGGAGAGCGCCCGCCCGTCACCCAGCGGCCCGGCTGCAGTGGGGAGAGGCTGGGAGCCCTGCAGCGCATTGTGGGGGAGAGGGACGTGGGGATCCCAGAAACGTTGGGGCGGAGGACCCGCAGCGTTTGCTGGTCCATATGCTGAGGGGAGAAGGGAAGGCTGACGTCCGGGCTCCGTTCCCCTCACCAGCGTCACGTTAACAGATCGGGATGGAGAGGGAAGGGAGAAGGATGACAGCGGGTGTGGGGAGAAGCCGAGGTGCCTGGACACAGCAGAGTGGGGTCAGGCAGGGCGTGGGCGGGGCCTCTGAACTTTCTGGGTTGGTGATGGTGATGTAGGAGTGGAGAAGTGGCGAGGTGCTGTAAAACGGTTTTAGGAAGGGAAGGACGGGGTAGATACACGGTGGACAGCCCGGCGGACCCCTGGTGGAGGGGGGGACAGGCCGAGTCACTCCACGCCCCCCCCCCCCAGCTCCCTGCTGCGCACCGCCTTCCTCCTGCTGCTGCTCGTCAGCGCCACCTGGCTGCTGGGGCTGCTGGCCGTGAACAGCGACGCGCTGACCTGCCACTACCTCTTTGCCGTCTTCAGCTGCTTACAGGTGGGCAGCTGTCCGGGACACTGGCGGCCGCTTCGTGGCCCAGCCTTGGTGAGGCCGTGGGTCACTTGTGCTGCCTCTACTCTGAGATGCCCCAAGGGCGTCCCTGGGGACACCTGGACCCAGCATCCGGGCGTGTCCTCGCTCTCAAGACACTCGGGGCCACAGTGGGGCGGTGCACCAGGGGTGACGGCGAGGCCTCCCCGCCTGCGGTCCCGCCCCCAAGGGCCCCAGTGTCCCAAACACAGCTCTCTCCAGGGACTTCTCAGGGACCCCAGGGCACCGTCCTTGGCCCAGCCAGTGCCACGGGCACATTTTCCCTCCACAGGTGACAGTAAATCCCACGTGCGTCCTCAGGGAGGGTATTAGCCATTAACAGTTCACACTGAGGGCTTCCCAGTAAGCTGACTGAGGATGTCATGTTGGGGACGCGGATGGCCTGGAAGCAGGGGGGCCTTCCTGGCCCCTGGCCCCGCCCCCCTGAGCAGGCAGGAGCCCTGGGCAGGGGGTGGGGGTCTATGCGGGCCGCAGCGGCCATCTGCACATGTTGGTGGGCTGTGTCCTGTGTGTCCCCAGTCAGGTGGGTCTGCAGTGTGGCAGCCACAGGACCCTGGCTGCTTCCCCAAGGGCCAGTCCTTGCCCTGACCGGCCACCCCTCCCTCCAGGGTCTCTTCGTCCTCCTGTTCCACTGCGCGCTCAACAGGGAGGTCCGGAAGCACCTGAAGGGGGTCCTCGCTGGAAAGAAGCTGCACCCAGATGACTCGGCCACCACGAGGGCCACCCTTCTGACGGTAGGCGGTCCCCAGGGAATCCACGTAGGGCCTGGGGTCCAGGCTGCTCCGCTGGCCGGGGGTTCCGTGTGAGCACCTAGACCAAGCATTAGCTGCAGCTGCGTGGTCTGCGGGTCCCTCACAGAGGGGGCACCCCAGAGCCCTCTGGGAGAGTGGCATCGAGCCTGATGCCATCCCTGATGTCCTGGGAACAGAGCACAGTTCACCAAATGGCGTCTGTCACAGTTGCAGCCCCACTTTCCAGGGTCTCGGAGGACAGGGCGGCAGCACAGTGGAACCCCGGCCAGAGGTCGTGGCTGTGGGAAGGAAGCCATTCTCTGGCCACTGTGGAGGCCGAGGGACGCTCCCCTCCAGGCCACCATGAGGCCCCTGTACTCTGTGCCCAGCAGGGGACAGTCGGTGCCAGCTGGGGCTTGCTGTGGGTGTCCAGCGCCATCCTCTGTACCCCGGTGGCCTCTGCTGTGCGAATGACCGTGTCTCCTCCCCCAGCGCTCCCTCAACTGCAACCACACCTGCAGCGATGAGCCCAACATGTTCCGCACGGCCCTGGGCGAGTCCACCGCCTCGCTGGACAGCACCGTCAGGTCAGGCCGCAGGCACCCTTGCTCGGCTTGGGGGGACGGGCGCCCAGCGCTCGGGGCACACAGAGGCGGCCAAGCCAGCAGGAAGGGCCCCTGCTGTTCCAGTTGATGAATTCTCCATGTGTTCTGGGAGTCTCTTGTGGCAGAGAACCTTCCAGAGCCCCATGGGGCCGTCTTGGCACGTGCAGAAGGTGCTGGGTGATGTTGGAGGGCCATGCCATGCAATCCCCTCAGTGGTGGTGCCGAGCCCAACCCGCTTATCCTCTCTAGGGACGAAGGGGGCCAGAAGCTGAGCGTGTCCTCTGGGCCAGTGCGGGGCGGCCATGGGGAGCCAGACTCGTCCTTTGTCCCCAGGAGCTCCAAGAAGCCTCACGGTAGGTGTCCCCTGGAGGGCAGCCCCCCATCAACCTGGGCATCTCCCTCCCGGGCGGCTGTGGGTGACAGCTCCTTGCCACCTCTTGCCTGACCCACGGGCTTCACGGTCACTGCACGTGCAGCCCTGAGGAGGAGTCTGCGGTCACATTGCAGTCGGTGGGGAGATGGTTGCCCCCCCGGGGCCCAGCTGGCCCTACTCTGCCCTTGGCCTGAGCCCCCGTCCCTCCTGTCTACCCCGCAGGCCACGATTCAGACTCAGACAGCGAACTGTCCCTGGATGAGCAAAGCAGCTCTTACGCCTCCTCGCACTCGTCTGACAGCGAGGATGACGGGGCGGAGGCCGAAGACAAATGGGACTTGGCTCGGGGCCCCGTCCACAGCACCCCCAAAGGTGAGCCGGGGGCCGGGGGAGAGCTGAGTCCTCAGTATGTGCAGAACACAGGCAGGGACGTCTGGGGGTCCTCATTGCAAGGACCACACAGGCTGACCCCCATCACTGCTGCGGGCGCCAGCGTGAGGCTCAGGGTGTTGAGGCGCAGTGGGGGCTTGCTGATGGGCCCCCACTGTCAGGACCTTGGCTCTCTGAGCACCTGGAGGGGGCGCCCCAGTTGGGCCCACAGCTCTGGGAGTACTGGGCCCCCACGGATGCAAGCTCCCCACGGAGGGACACTAAGGAACCTTCCAGGGGGTGTAGCTCCAGGCCAAGCAGGGAGCGACCCCACTTGTTGACTGTCATTCCTGTGACACAGCGGACACTGTAGCCAACCACATCCCAGCCGGCTGGCCCCACGAGAGCCTGGCTGGGAGCGACAGTGAGGAGCCCGGCGACAAGCCGCACCTGAAGGTGGAGACCAAGGTCAGCGTGGAGCTGCACCTGGACGAGCAGGGCAATCACTGCAGCGAGCGCCGCCCAGACCAGGAGAGCGGGGGTCCGCTGAGGCCTGCAGGCGCGCTCCCCAACCAGCCCCCTGAGCAAAGAAAAGGTACTTCAGGAGTGGTGAGGGCCCTGGGAGCCCAGGGGGGACAGCGGCGAGAAGTGGGACAGAAGCAGGACCCTCCTGGGAGGGAGCGGGGTCCTGGGGCCAGGGGGCAGGTGAGGCAGGGGCGGGGTCCCAGTGGAAGGATGTAGGTGAGGAAAGTGACCGCGGGCGGGGTGTAGGCGAGGCGGAATGCAGGTAGGTAGGTAAGTGGGTGGGGGCAGAGGTGGGGACGGGTGGGGCCAGGGTCCTTTTAGGGCTGGGTGCAATGGGGGAGGGGCAAGGTGCAGGTAGGGTGGGGTGTAGGCCAGGCGGACTGCAGAGGAACAGGGAGGGGGTGGGGGGTGGGAGGGGGCTGCCAGTGGAGACGGATCAGGGTCCCGGGGTCCGTGGGGGCTGCACAGAGGCCGCCATTGGGCCCCGCTGCCTGGCGCTGAGACCCGGAGGGAAGAGCAGAGGCTGCGGGGTGCGTGGGTGGGTTTGCAGGAACTAGTCCTCCCGGAATCCCCGCATCGGGCAGCGATCGTGACCTTCTCAGTCTCCCCACCTCCAGGCATCTTGAAAAACAAAGTCACTTACCCGCCGCCCCTGACTGAGAAGACCCTGAAGTGCCGGCTCCGGGAGAAGCTGGCCGAGTGTGAGCAGAGCCCCGCGCTGTCGCGCTCATCCTCCCTGGGCTCCAGCGACGGGGCCCGCGCCCCTGATGGCACCATCACCGTCAAGAGCCCGCGCCGGGAGCCGGGGTGCGAGCACCTCAACGGGGTGGCCATGAACGTGCGTGCCGGGAGCGCCCAGGCCGGCGGCTCTGACTCCGAGTGAGTAGCCACCGACTCAGCCGCAGGGCTGCGCCAACAGCCCCCAGCCAGCCTTCCGTCTGTCGCTTGTCGTGGGACAGGTGTCCAGTCCTGAGAGGGGTGGTGGTCCAGGGCCCAGGAGCTGTGGGGTGCAGGGGAGGGGCGGGGCCTCTGGGGGGTCAGGAGGAGCCAGGCCAAGACTAAGTGGACTTCTGACCTGGTCGTAGGGGTGGCGGGCGGGGTGCTGCCAACATGGAGGCCCCGTGGGGGCTACATTGGCCAAAGCCCTCAAGTCCTGCCCAGCCGCGAACTTCAGGGTCCAGAGCATGCCGGGCTGAGCACTTTGTAAGGGTCTTACCCAGGTCACTACTGCCCTGTTTGGTGTCCAGGACACCGAAACTCTGGGGCCGCCCCTCTGCGAACTTGGCCTCTCCCCGTAGCTCCTCCCTCCTGCACACTCCCAGCAGGGGAGCAAAGACCGGGAGCCGGGTGCTCCAAAGTGGCTCCCTTAAAGCGTTCAGTTGCCAACCTTGCCCCACGCTCTGCGGTGACGCTCAGACGGGCCCTGCCTTCCGCGCGGCCCCCCTGCCCCCTCTCGTGCCCAGTGTAGCTGTGTCCACACTTGAGCTTCCCTCTCGGAGGCCCCTCCCCGGGCATCCCCTGTCCCGACTGGGGACCTCTGCTCCCTGCCCCTGAGGAGGGGGGTTTCTGCCCGTGTGACCTCCGCCCGCCTGCTGGCTTCTTCCCACGCACAGAGGCAGCAACGAAACTTCAATCTGAACCGTCAGGAAAGCGGGGTACGAGCCCAGCGCCCCCGTCCAGGCCTCTGTGCTGCGTCGACACGCCCTCGGAGCTTGGAGCTTGAGGGGCCGCTGCCTTTCCAGTGAATCAGGCTCTGTTGGGGGGGGGGAGGGAGGGGGTTGGCCTGTGGCAGCCCCAGGGCCAGTGTGACAGTCCAGACACAAAGCTCCGGGCTGCCCCCGGGGACTCCGGGCCCAGCTGACCCCTGACAAGTGTCAAAGGCCACAGGCACGAGGAGGCATGGACTCCCGGCACAGCCTGATCCGGACTCCGAGCCAAAGCCGTGCGCCGACCGGCCAGGACCGGGCCCGGGACGAGAGCTGGCAGGGCCCGAGCCGGTCTGGAGGGGGAGGAGCCGCCCGGCCTGGGGGTGCCAGGCAGAGGCTGAAAACTAGGGTCCGCCGGCCCTGCGGGCGCCTCCCTGGCCAGCGGCCTCGATGGCCCTTTGCAAAGACATCCCTCGTCTTAAAGCAAATGACTTTCCTTTGTTGGAAAGGCGTAGATGCTTCCACGTGTTTGAATGGAACTGACAAGGCAGCAGCCCTTGTGCGCTTTGCGTCTGTACTGCCCACTGATGCGGACAGACCTGGGGAGCGGTCGCGGTCTTACTCAAGGAAGACGGCGCAGCTGTACCGAGTCTGGCGTGCGTCGGGGCCGCTGGTGTCCCCGCAGATCGCAGGTGGCAAGTGCGCCGGGAGCCACGCGGTCTTTGAACAGAGGCCGCGGCTGCTGCGTGCGGCCAGCGAGTGAGGACTGTGGGCGGTACCCGCAGCCGCTTGCATTCACGGCACGTTTGTTGTCGAGATGTTTGCCCTCAGCTCCCAGCTGCCTCGACGGTGGTGACTCCGAGACAGGGCAGCCTGGGACCGGGCGCCACTCAGGCAGGCGCCCCCCCGGCCCCCTCCCAGGCCGTGAGCTCCTGCGGGTGGAGACTTCTGTTCCTCTGCTCCTGTCCCCGGTGGGATCTCCCCGCGTTCACACGTTCCCGGTTCACACGGTGTGCGGCCCTCCAGGACACCCCCCCTGCTTCGTGCCAGTTCTCCAGCGCTTTTAGACTCTGAGGCTCTGCGGGCAGCTGGGCCCCACCGCCAGGGCCCCACCGCCAGGGCCCCACCGCCAGGGCCCCACCACTTACTCCATTTTGCGTCAGACGGCCAATTGTGCACAGGGACAAAGCCACAGCCACGCTTGTCAATGGTTACCAGGCTGGTTTTTGGAAGCTCCTGCCCGGGACCGGCTGGGGCCGTCCCGCTGTGGGCAGTTGGCACAGGGCGGCCCGAGGGCTGTGGAACGGGGCCCAGAACCACTCAGACACGTTTTATTCGTTTCCTTTGTTCTTCAAATCAGGCGCCCAAATAAATTATTAGCACAGCTGCTTCCAAACCTGGGCAGCCACGAGCCGGGCTGAAAATCCAGCGAGCCGCCGGGAGCTGCACCGCGGCACTGCCGGAAAGCGGGGCGCGGCTCACACCGGGCACAGCGTGCGCGAGACGGGGCCACGGCCGCGCGCCTCACAGCTGTGAAACCGCCCCGTGCCCACGTGCTGGAACGAACCACGTGCCTTAACACGAGTGTTTGCAGACGGAAGGTGATGGTCTCCGCAGGTGTTCACCACTGACGAGACGCTTCCTGAGCCGAGGGAAGTTTTGACGACGCTCTCGAGTCCTCACACCCACCTTCACACCATCACGGCCTCTTCTGCGACTCGGGCCCTGCCCTTTGGGGTGGTTTTTGATTTGATCAGAATTGTTACCAAAAAACAATGGTCGAGTTTTAAGACAGGAAAAATTGTAAACCTATTTTTGTGACTTAAGACTTTTTAAGAGGACACACTGGAGATTTTTTTTTTAACAAATGTCTATTTATTAATGTTCAGAACACTGGAATTACAACACAAGAGTCTGCAATAAATTAAGATTTTTGAACATGTGCTTCTGCTGTGCTGGTCTCCACCGCCCTGCCCCCTCTTCCTGAGGCAGCTGGGGAGGGGAGTGCGGACAGGATGCTGAGGACAAGCTGGGGGGGTCGGGGGGAAGGAGCTATACTGGAACTTTCTGCCCATTCTCCTGACAAGTGTGCATGAGCTGGTCTCCTGGTATCTTTACACGTAGCTCTCACCGTGTGCAGAGGCCCAGCCGGGGCCTTTCCCTCAGGGTCGGTGCAGGTGGGGGAGTGACGGCCCGGCAGTGGGGGTGCCCATTAGGGAAAGGGGGGCAGGGGGAACAACTGTCCTACTTCTCAGCCCCCACCCCTCTGGCCTACCACGGTCTTCTGCAGGTCACCTGGGGGGATATGACCCGAGTCTGCCGGCCCTCTGGTGCGTGGACAGGGCAGTGGGAGAGGCCAGTGTCCCAGCTCATGAACTTGGCCCGAAGGCGCCCCCTGGCTGACAGCTGCTGCTGAATCTGGAGGTGATGCACAAGGTGGCCTTCCAGTAGGCCCCTGGCCTCAAGGGCACACGGAGGGCAGCAGAGGGGGGGCAGACTGCCAGCTGGAAGGTGGCCCTGGGCCTGTGCCCCGCCCCCCACCTTTCTGCACTGGCGGCGGCCCGCCACTGGGGGGCACTGTGCCGGTGGCTCGGGCAGCCCCTCCCCTGGAGGCCTGTGCCGGGGGCACCTCCACCCAGCTGCCCTTCCTCCCTGCTGCCCTTCCTCCCCTTCCCCTGCCCTTACCCGGGGTTGGGTGGGCGCGGCGGAGCCTTCCCAGGCGGGGCCGCGGCTTACAGCTGGGCTCGCGGGCACCACGCCCAGCCAGCAGGGCAGTGAATCGGGAAACGTGGGCCCAGGGGGGCCGCGTTCGGCCCTCCGAGTGGCCAGAGCAAGGGTGGGGTTTCAGTTCCGCCTCCACTGCCAGTCCCTTGTCCCCGCGGCCAGCCAGTCCTAGCGCGGAGTGGCAAGGGCCGCGAGCTGTGGTCCCCTCCTAGCTGAGGCCAAGCCCCACCTCCCGGGATGCGCTCCTTGACCTGGATCACAGGATGGCTCCCAGACACCTCGGGGCAGGCCCACTCCCCCCTTGCGGCCCCAGGAGCCTCCTGCGGGGTGGCAACCTGGCGGTGGGGGGCGTGGGGCTAAGGGTGGGGAGAAGGCAGACCGAGGCGGGGGCTGGTCTAAGGAGGGGGGACAGTGGGGGGTTTCAGCTCTTTGGACAGTGCCGCTTCCCCTGTCAGATGGTGTGGAGTGAAAACTTTGCTCTGGCCACGGTCCCAGCACCTTGACCATCACTGAAGGGGCCTCTGGTCCTACCTCTGGGAAGGGGGACTGGCCCCTTGCCCTCAGCCCCACTCAGCAGCTTGGCCTTAAAGCCCCCCAACACCGCAGGCTATCACCCCCACACTGCGTCGCACTAAGCCAGCCACGGGGCCCAGCGCACTGTGTGCCCTTTACCCCAGGCTGGCAGGGACGTGGGGTCAGGCCTGAGGCCGACCCCCCTGCAAGTGAAGCCCCCACGCCGAGGCCGAGGCAGGTGCCGAGTGGTGCCTGGTCCAGGCCTCCCTTTCCGGCTGCGCGGAACGGCGGCCGCTCTGCTCTGCAGCACTGTCCTGACGCACGGGGGGACCCAAGGGCAGCTGGACGCCGTCTACACACAGGTCTTAGTCGTTCCTCCCCCTCCCGAACCCCGACATCTGACTGCGTAGATCTAACCCCTGTCCCTGCCGGCCTCCTTACCCCAGCCACGGCCCACCTGGTCTCCCTCCCGTGCAGAAGGAAGCCCGCCTCTCACGGTAGCCCTCTGGGGCCTGTGATCTGCCTCGGGGGGGAGGGGGGCTTGGACCCCTGGCACCGAGACCCAGGGCTAGTCCTGTCACCACTAGAGGCCCTGAAGGGCAGGGGCCACGTGACAACCTTCCGAGGTGCTTCTCCAGCAGCACCATGCCTGGAGAGCTATGCTAGCTCTGGTCTAGAACCTTCTATCCAGAGAAGACAGGGAACCACACTTCTAGCCCCTGGCTTAAAGCACCAAGACTCTGCTGGGTCTGAGGCCAGTGAGAGAAGGAAGGCCAGGCTCTGTCCTCAGCAGAGCAGGGGGGCTGAGCCCTTGGGGCAAACCACCGGGAGCCAGGAGGGGGCGCTGCCCGTGCCCAGCCCCCCTCGGCAGGGCAGGCAAGCGGGAGGCGGTGGGGCCTGGACACAGTCTCCTGCCCGCCCATCTGACAACAACTCCCACGGCCGCGGGCACAGCCTCTCCGCACTTCCCGCCCCCAAGGCCCGGGGCTGCTGCCCAGCGGGGCCCTTACTGCGCGCAGAGCAGGGAGCAGGTGGTGGTCGCCCCAGGACCAACATGCCCCCGGGCCAGGCGTGCCTGTCCCCGCTCAGCACAGCTGGCTCTGAGGTTCCTCGTTCTCCCCTGCCCAGCAGTCCTGGGCCTGGCCTGCGCCGCCCTCACGCCACGGCACACGCGCGTGCCTATGCCACGGGCTGTGTCCCCTGCAACAGGGACGGCGAAACCCTCGTCCCCAGCGTCACGGTGTTCCGGGGAAAGGCCTTCGGAAGGCACTCGGGTCACTTGGGGAGGGGGGGCCTGCAAACGGGATTAGGGCTCCTGTAAGAAGCCCCAGACGGACCCCTCACCCTCTGGCTTCGTGAGGACGGGGGAAGCTCGGCCGACCCCGCCGGTACCCTGACCTCGGACTTCCGGTCTCCACAACTGCGAGGGGCAAACATCCCTTGTCTGCAAGCTGCCCCACCTGAGGTGACCGGCGCCAGCAGCCCCGACGGACTGAGACACACGGGCACATGCGGCCAGGGCCCCCTGGGGCCTTCCCTGTGACTGCAGCCAAGGCGCGGAGCTGTGAGCGGGGGTGGGGGCCCCGGGCCTCGGCCCCTCACATGCGCCGAATGCGCCTTCGCAGGCGGGGACTCGGCTCCAGCCCGTCACCCGCCACAGCTGAGGGAGGGCTGGGGGGGGCGGGAGGCCGCCGGCACCCAGCCTGAGCCGGCACCCAGCCTGAGCCGTCACCTGCCCGTCGGCACCCGAGGCTTCCAACCCCCAGGAGACCCCGTCAGAATCTGCATCCCAGACGTTTTATTGGCTGCCGACCCCGCCGCCTCGTCCGCAGGTCCCCTGCGTGCCTGCAGCTGGGACACTTTCGTGGGGGACGAAAGAGCAACTCTCCAAGTGGGGTACTTGGGACACACCCAGCAAGTCCTTCGGGCCAGAGCACCAACTTGGAGAAGACGGGGCAGGCCCTTCGGGGCTCTCCTGGGCTCTGGAGGCTTTCTGGAACCTTGGCCCCCCCAGACGGCGCTGGGGCGGCACACCCCGCCGGGCCCCCCCCCCCGCTGCCCACCTCCAGGCTGTTCCCCCGTGTCCGCCTCTAGCGCTCACCAGCAGCGCCCGCCTCCTTCAGAGCGTCGGACCCGACCCCGGGCCACTGCCTGCGCCATCGCTGGGGCCCTCGGTGGCCACCCTGGACTCGCTCTTGCCCTTCTGGAGGACGTAGGCAGACGGCCCCAAGCGCAGGATTTTCCCGCTGCCCAGACACTCGTCCCCTTTGTAGAAGACGGCGAACTAAAAAGGAAAGGGCCTGTGTCACCCGCAGTGGGAGCTGGTACCAGGCGCCCACAAGGAGCCAGCAGTGTGGGGGAAGAAGGGGGGGAGGGGCAAAGCATTGCCCCTGGGGCTTTCTGTCCCAGCCCCCAGGGACCAAGACAGGGCAGCTGGGCCCCCTGGGTGGCCAAGCAGGAGCAGGCGTCACTGCTGTCTTGCCTGGGGGGGGGGCCTGCTGGGCACGGGGCTGGCCGTGGCGTCCACCCTGCGCACCGACACCCACCCTGCACGTCAGCCCCCGCCCCGCCAGGAAGAGTGGAGCACTTCCGGAGCACGAAGCCCACCGGCCAGAGCCCTCTTGGCCTGGTGGGTCCCAAAGCCCAGGCCCCCCGCTCCACCCCACTCCCCTCCGCTCAGGCTTGGTCACGTGAGGCCCCGTCCTGCCCTGCAGCTGGGCTCCCCCTCCTCCCTCTGCGGCACCACGCGAGGCCGGGCGTCCCCCACTCACCTGGCCCGTGGCCAGGGCCCGCACAGCCTTCACGGCCGTCACCCACACGGTGCCGTCTTGATTGAGGGTCAGCACGCAGGGCACTGTGTACGAGAGACGGGGCCTTGGAGGGGGCACCGGCCTCCCCACGTGCGGCCGGCCCCAGGCCACACACCCCGGGGAGCGAGGAGCACCAAGCAGCTGGGGCGAGGGGCCCACGGGTGCACAGCGCCACCTGCTGGCCGGCCCGCCACAGCCGGAGGCCCTCCCCGCTTCACAGGCAGGGGAGGCCAAGCTGCCCCCTCTCCCCCGCCCCCTCGTCACCCAGCCTGACAGTGGGGGACGGTCTGGCCGCAGGTCTCGCAGCCACTGCCCTAAACTGGACTCCTCTGTTGAAGGGACCCTCCCGCTCAGTCACCTAGCGCCATCTGGTGGCGGAAGCGGAAGTGGCACTCCATCATCTTGTCCCGGACCAGGGCGGCGGGCGGCTCCTCTGCGATCCAGTGCACGCGGCTGGTCCGCAGCAGGTCCCGGTACAGAGCCGGGTGGTCCGTGCGGGGAGCCTGCGGAACGGGACGCGCAGGTCAGGACCCCGAAGCCCTGGGCAGACGGGCCGCCCAACCTGCCTGCCGGTAACTGCAGTGTCTGCCACGGATGCTCCCGAGACTGTCCCGCAGCTTTCTGTCCCCATTCCGGAAGGGAGGAAACGAAGGCCCAGGAGGCAGCGCATCTCCTCACGGTCACACTCGGCGAGCAGCCGACCACACTCAGCACTCGGCCTGCAAGTTCAAGCCTCACTGTCCACCATCCCCTGCCCGGGGCACGGGCCCGCCACGCTGCTGGCGTGTCTTTCAAAAAGGTCACCTCAGGGGCGCTCAGCTGGTTAAGCGTCCGACTTCGGCTTAGGTCATGATCTCACAGCCTGTGGGTTCAAGCCCTATGTCGTGCTCTGTGCTGACAGCTTGGAGCCTGGAGGCTGCTTCCGATTCTGTGTCTCCCTCTCTCTAACTCTCCTGCTCCCTCTCTCTCTCAAGAAACGAACAAACACTAAAGAAGTTAAAAACGAAAAAAAGGTCACCTCGGGAAGCCCGTCGAACACCAAGTGGCTGCGGAAAGAAGGGACAGGGCAGGCTCCCGGGGGCTGTGCTGGGGCCATCTGCCCCTGGGGCACCTGTCCCTAACCACCAGGCACGGGCAGCCACATGGGGACAAACGTCAGGTGATGACCCTACCAGTTTTTCTCAAAGCAGAAGAAACCACTGACGTTTTCCTCTAGAACCACTTTGATTCATACATGAGCCCAACCCCTGTCCCCATTTCCATGCCCACAGCTCTTCTGGGAAGGAGACACCCAGAATCGTGAGCGAGGCTGACTGGCCTCTCGCTGGGGTCTAGGAGAAGGTCCCCCAGCGGTGTGACAGCACGAGATGGCACCCGCTCTCTGGGCAGGGTCCCTGTCAGGGGGCGGGGCTCGCCTGCAGGATGGAAGCAGCGCCCCTGCCTCCTCTCCACCCACCAGGGGACGCTGCCGAGTGTCCTGGGGCGCAGGGCAGACTCACCCCCTTTGTGAAGCCCTGCTCTAGCGCCCGGGGACGGAGGGTCGCGGGAGTTCGGGGCCCCGCAGCAGCACACAGACTGGTCTGGTCCTGACTCCGCCACTTGCGTCGGTTCAGCAGTGACTTGCCGGAGCCCGGGCAGGCCCCGTCCCAAGCACTGACGCTACCTCCTCCCTGTGGGGCCCCCGGCCGCTTTCGTAAAACTCAGGAAGACCACATCTACGCACAGCGGCTGACGTCATGACCGCCTGAGCGACCGACGGACGGCAAGACCCTAGTAAGTACCCTAAACAAAACCCTCTGGCACCTGGGGACAGTCCCCGGAGGGCGCAGAGGAGAGGCACGGCGGTCCGTCCATCCCTGCCGCTCTGCGGGGCCGCTCCGGTCGCAAACACTGGTCGCAAACACTGCGCGCTCTGCCGGAAACAGACCTCCGTCACCTGCCTCCGCGGCCGGGCCCACTCACCACAAACACGTCGCCCTTGGCGCCGTCCTTCTCCACCACGTACCAGGGCTCGCGCAGGCCGCCGATGTTAGCTCTCTGGCCCAAAGTGTACAGGAACCAGCCTGCGGAGGGACCGCTTCTCAGGGGCCTGGCACCAGCGCCCCTCGAACAGCGCGCCCCTCCCAACCAGAAGGGGAGGGCAGGGCAGGGGGCGGCAGTCAGGAGGCCCCGTGGGCCACCCGGCCGAGCGTGTCCAGTTCTGGGCCCAGGACTGGGCGACGCTGGACCTCGCAGCCCCGGAAGGGGCCACCTGAACCACGAGCAGCAGGAAAGTCCTTCAGAAGGTGACCCGGGCGTCATCGGGACCCACGACCCCTCCTTGCAGTGGGAGCAGCCCCTCTGATGCACGAGCCGCACGGGGGCCCTGGCATCCGGCCCCCCGACTGCTCTGTGTGCTCCCCCGCCCCCACAGGGAAACATCACCAGACCAGAGGGCCAAGCCGCCACCCCCGCCCTCCCTCCAGAGGGGCTCACAGTGCCCTGAGTCACGCTGCTGGACACGGGCTGGCAGCACCCTGCAGCCCTGTCCCCAGCAGCGCTGTCACCTCCTCCCGTCTCTGCCTGGCTCCCCAGGAGCAAGGGATGGCCAAGCCCACCCCCAACAGAAAAGTGAAGCCATCAACCCAAACTGGGGTGGGGGGGATTCCAAAGAACCAAGCGAGCCTGTGGCCGGGTCTGAGCGCCAGCCCTTGTCCCTGCAGCAGGTCAGGCACGTTCCCGGTCAGGAGCTACCTGACCACCTGGGCCCGCGGGCTTCTCCGGGCAGCCAAGGGCACAGACCCACCACCAACCCGACGCCTACCCCGCACTGGGCTGTGAATGCTGGAGCCCCATTAGTCGGCCGCAGCCCCCCCACACCAGCTCTGTGCAAGCTCACAGTGCCCCCTACAAATGTCTGCGCATGAGCAAGCGGCAGCCCACGGGCAGCACCGCTACCGTACGCGGACACCTCTGACCCTGCCTCCTCCTCGGTCTACACCCAGAAGCTCACGCTCTGGGATCAAGCGACCGCACTTCTGCGTCAGTCAGGGTGGGATTCTGTGTTCCAATGCTTTCTCTGCACACGGAGAGAAGGTAACTGCGTGTGCGCGGCCAGAGCCCGTAACTGGGGAGCGAAGGCTTTCGAGCGGATGCACCCCTCTCTTAGCTGCCAGCGCCTCCGGGTCACGGCCGCCACCACGCTCCCTCGCTCACCCGCGACCCCCACCCCGCAGGCTTCTCTGACTCATGGGCAGATGTGGAAGGAATTACAGGCTTCACGTCTGAATCTCCCCCCCACCCCCCCGAAACTCCCCCGGACTCAAGATTAGGGCCAAGGGCGGCCAGAGGCGGTGTCTCACCTTTATGCATTCCCAGAACTCTATTGTCTTCTATGGAAATAAATTTACCAGGCCGAGGCTGCAGATACTGAAAAACAAGCAGTTCCTGAGTAACGGGGGCAAGTCCAGGGCAGAAACGGCCCCTCACGCAGCAGAGAGCACTCACCTGAAGGATGAAGTTCTCAAAATTTCTTTTGCCCACGAAACAGATGCCCATGCTCTGGAACGAAAGGAGGGCCGGGCGTGAGGCGACCAGACAGGCAGCAGGCGTCCGTACGAGGCCCAGCCAGGCCGGGAGAACGAGGCCGGGCCTCCCCGCCCGCCCTGAGCCTCAGCCCACCTCCGGGCGCCGCGCCAGCACCCACGGACGCCAGTCACACCCGCCAACTGACCCCAAGGGGCCCACGGAACCTCTTAGCCCCCAGCGTCCGTGTAAGGCCCCCGACCTTAAACCCTGTGAGCTAAGCGAGGCTGCATCACGTCCGCCCGGCCGGGTGTGGCCCCTGCACTGCAGCTGCCCCAGGACAGCGAACAACAGTCACCGTCCGGAGCCACGGGGGACACGGGGGCCGGAGCAGGACCAGGAAGCAGAGGGGCTGGGCCAGAAGCTGGAGCCTCGCGGGAGAGTCCGAGGAAGGGAGGGCGCCCTCCAGGCGGCTTCCTCCTGCACAGAAGACGCGTCCCGCGGCCGCTCCGTCCCACCACGGCTTTCGGGCCTGTTCTCCGCGGTGCGTCTCTGCGGCGCCCCCCCTGCCCCCCCCCCCGCTCCCACCGCAGAGCCACGCCCCGAAACCGAGCAGGTGAACAGAGGAAAGGAGATGGTGGCTAGAGGGATGGGTCAAGGGTGTCGTCCCTGGGGACGACTCGCTGACGAGAAGCACGGCCACGCTCATTCCTGGCCCTGGGCGTGGTGTGGTGAGCCCAAGCGCACCGTCCCCGCACTGAGCCTCCCCTGCGCCCGCCTCACCTTCACTCCAACGCACAGGCTCTTTCCTGCCGCGGGGCCCTTGCACCTGCTCTTCCCGCCACTGGGACTGCCTCCCCCCAGCCCCCTCTGTGACACTAAATCCTATTCATCCTGAGGTCTCAGGTTAAACGTTAACTCCTTGGAGCCCGACCCTGGGTCGAGCCCGATCGAGTTGGAGCCCACTGGTGTGAGCAAGTCCTCGCACGGGAGCCCCTCATTTCCCACGCAGGTGTCGTCTAATCTCACGACGGTTTGGTTTGTGTCCGTCTCCTGTCATCTGAGCCCCACGAAGCAGGAACAAAGACCGCATGTGCTCCTCACCCGCCCTCACAGGCCCGCAGCACAGCGCCCTCGGGCCCGCGGCGTCTCGGGGCCTGGTCCCCGCTGCGCCGTCCTCCCCCCGCAGGCTGGGCCTAGAGACCCCGACAAGCCACCACGGCTGTGAAAGCGGCCCAGCCCAGGGCCCCGCGGAGGGCACGGCCGGGGGGAGGAAGTCCCGTCTCAGCGGCCTTCTCAACGCTCATGCCGCCTCCCAGCACACGACCCCGGCTCTCTCCCAACGTTCGAGCCTGGGCAGGACGCGGCGCGGTGACCACAGGGCCCTGCCTCGCCCCAGACCGCGGAGAGGGCGACATGAGCCCAGCCCCCTGGGCCCTACCTCTTTCTTCTGAAGCACGTGCTGAAGTCTATTCTCTGCTGCTATTTTCTTGACAAAATCTTTCGTTAATCCCCCCAGAGGGAAGAGGCTTCTCCTCAGGGCATCCTGGGAAACCTGGCTGAGAAAGAAGGTCTGGTCTTTAAAGCTGTCAGCTGCTTGCAGAAGTTTTACCGCTGCCAAAAGCAAAGAACAAAACATGTCGCAGAAATAAAAATAATGGTACTTTGCTCTGAATGACGTCTTTCTCTCTACTTAGATAACCCCCGACCTGTCAGAAGCAAAATCCAATACTCAAAAACAGACTAGTACAAAGAAAAAAACCCAACAATCACTGAGGTTAAGGGGAGAAAAGTCTCCCTCCTAATTCATCTACCATTAAAACGACACAGGAATGGGGCGCCTGGGGGGCTCAGTCGGCTAAGCGTCCGACTTCGGCTCAGGTCATGATCTCACGGCTCGTGGGTTCAAGCGCCAACTGGGTTCTGTGCTCACAGCTCGGAGCCTGGATCCTGTTTCAGAGTCTGTGTGTCCCTCTCTCTCTGCCCCTCCCCTGCTTGTGCACGCGCGCTTCCCTCTCTCTCGCTCTCGCTCTCAAAAATAAACATAAAAAAAAAAAGTACAGGGAAGATAGATTTTAGATGATAAGGAAGTTTATTCTTGTTCACACGTTAGATGAGGGTATTTTAAAGCTGAAACACCATGTGAAGACATTAAGTATTGAGAGAAAGCATCTAAAACGCAGCCGTGTGGGAGGGAAGTGGGTGACGGGCCCCCCCCGGGCAGCCCCGAGGTGGGGTCAGCTGTTGGGTCCCTAGGCCGCCCCCGCGCCACGCCCGGCCGCCCCTGGGCCCCAGGCCAGCAGCGGTGCCCTAGAACACACTCCCTTTCTCAGCTCAGCGGTTCCCGTTCAGAGTTGCCCAGATGCCCGGCCAGTGCCCCGGGGACCCCGGGTCAGAGGCGGCGGCCCAGCGCCAGCGCTTCCACAGCTGTGACCGTCAGGTTCCCGCTCTGAGGTTCAGGGACCGATGGGAAAAGCCACGCAGGCCCCCAGCATGTGGTGCCGAGGCCGCCCATCACCCTGAGAACACGCGTGCGCCTGTCGGCCTGGCCCAGTCCCGTGAGGAGCATGCGCTCTGCGGAGGTCATGCTCACCCATGACCTCAAACAGGATTCTCACTTCAGTTGTGAGAGGCTGGACTCTCCCCATTTCACAGATGGGGAAACTGAGGTTGGGATCACTGAAGAGGCTCAACGCAACGGTGCGGGTGCCGAGTGGCAGGGCTGGAAACCAGCAGCCGCCTGGGCCCTAGTCCACAATTTTCCACGTGCAAAGCAACAGAGTCAGCTAAAACGCAAAACGGAGCTCAGCCAGCCAGCCGTCGGCAGGCACACTCATCTGCCTAATGCTCCTTGTTTCAAAACGAAACCCGGTCAAGCAGCATTTACCTAAAAGCCCCAGGACCCTGGGAGCAACTGGCGTTTCCTCACAGTTCGGAGTTTTTTAAAACAACCTCAAAACCTAGGATTTTTAAAAAAGAAAGCCGATGATCGTAAACGGCGGGAAGGAGTATCTGGGAGGATCTGCTCGTGCCAGGAACCTTCTGGACACGACCTCACAACCCGGGCCGTGGCTGGCAGGCGGCGCCCCCCGCTCTGCACGGGGCGGGGCAGGGGGAGGACCGGACCCAAGGCCGGCTCCGGGTGTGTGCACACTCGCTCTGGGTGCCCTGTGCGCGCTGCCCCCAGGGGCCCAGGCCAGAGGCACTATCCCAGGTCTCCGGGGCAACTAAATAGGAATCAAATAAAAAGCTCTAGCGCCTAAAAAACACGCTAAAATCAAAGACAATGTTATGTTATTACGACAACTACGCATTAAAATTACTTGACAAAACAGAGCTCAACGCAATCACAAGTTTCAGAGTGCGTGTGGCCAGCAGAAGGGTCCGGACAGCTCTGGAAGGCACCCAGTTCTCTAGGAGAGAAGCAAGCGGGCCTGCTCCCCGTGGAATCAAATCCTTCATGCACTCAGGACCCTAAAATCCGTATTCACTTGGTGAAGCCCGCCATGGTGTTCCCAAGTGGCAGGTGTACGTTCTTCCCGACGCAGAGGCTTCTGGAAGAGCGGTTGTGGGGCAGCCGGGAGGGAGGCCGAGGAAACCCGGCCAGGCGCAGAGCCACGGAGGACATGCCGGGCAGACCCGGGCTGAGATCCGCTCTCCGGGGCAGGCTCTCGCACACAAGAGTCGCGGCCCTGAAGCTTTCCTTTCCAGGAAGCAACTTCATTCCTGCCGGCCCCGCGCAGCTGGGTTTGTGCCCAAAGATCTGAGCCCCGAAGGCCACGGGGCGGTTTTTTATGTATTTTTCCTTCTCTGTCCCCCATACGTGGTAACACGCAAACATGCAGTCTGATTAAGTGGTCTCATGTTACAAGGTCACGAGGAATGTTATCACGTACGCATAGAGCCAGGCTGCCTTGAGGTTTTTCTTTCTTTCCTTAGGGAGGGGACCCGACCACAGTACCACCAGAGGCACCCTGGCCAAATGACTTCATCCAAGCCTCAGTTTCCTCATCTGTGAAATGGGGCAAGAGCATCCACCTCCGCTCTAAAAAGAGCCACATGGAACGCTGGCCCATGACAGCCGGGCTTGGGGGGGAAGGGGGAAGGGGAAGGCGCCGTGAGCCAGGCGGTCCCCAGGCTACATGCACAGAGATGCCAGCTCTTTAGCACTCCCACAACGATGGAAACTTCTCCCTCAGACACGGCTTTGGGCCCCGTTCTGCCTCTCATTGCAGTGACGTGAATTCCTCTTTCCTATGCATAGACGTACACCAGGGCAAGCCAGCAGTTGGGCGTTTTTCTAGAAAGGTGGAACCGTGCTCCCTCTAACACGGACACACTGATGTGCACACATAATCTCTGTACGGGGACTTTCTGCCGCCTGAGCACCAGGCCCCTGCGCCACACTGAATCCGCACCTCAGTCTCAAGCCCTCGAGAACCTGACGGTAAGGGACAGGGCCTGTGAGCATGTCGGCTACCAGATACCTCCTCCAATATCACGGGGACCCTCAAACCACTGGCACCCAGTGTGCAGACCTGGGCCGTCCAGCACAGATGCAGGCTCCAGCCGGTGGGTGCCCAGGCTGCCCACTCCCGGGCTCCAAGAGCACAGCCCTCTTGGTAACCGTTCTTTTTCAAAACAAGAAAGCTGCAAGCTAGTCCGGAACACAGAGACCTGGAGGGCTCGCCTGCCCCTGCCCAAGACTTTTCCCTCTGTGCGCAGCTACTTCGGGGCTGACCTGGGCGTGTACACTTACGATTTCTAACTTCAAATCGGTTTCTGAAAAGCCCTTCTGGCCTCTTAATGTGCTTCTGCTGAAAGACTTCCTCATCTTCCAGCGACGTTCTGGCATAGTGACCCGTGGCGACTGCATCTGCTCCTGTGAGGTTTTAAAAGCACAAGGTCAAACCTCAGACGTGCAGTGGCCGGCCGTGGCCTCCTCGGGCCTGGGGACCTTAATGACGCCCGCAGACGCCAGGCCTCGGACTGGACGGTCTGCAGAGGGTCCGCGTCCCGACTGAGGTCGGTCCAGGGGAGGGAGGCTCACCTTTAACTCTGCATTTACACTGACACCAACCGGCTACAAGGCTTCAGTGCAGCTTTAAGAATCTTTAAGAGCCCACAGCAATCACACACCAGATGCCTGTCTCCACACACTCAAAATCAAAGTCAACGCACAATCCAGGAACCTGTCCCTCCCTGCCGGAATAAACCGGAGCTAAATGTCAGCCCCCCGGACGTGGCCCACTGGGGCGGGGCATGGCAGATGCCTTTCCTTCCTGACACCGGACCACCAGGTGAGCTCAGGCCGTGGGCGGGCGGCGGACACCAGCCTGCAGGCTCCCCGGCCGCTCCAGGCGGCGGGGGCCCCAGATCTGCACCCAGTCGCCTACGAGAATTGATCGTTGAGCCCGGTTAGCAAATCTGCATTTATCTCTGCGTCGTTCATGTCTCACATTAGTCACTCAAATCGATCCAGACTTTTGAAGTCTGTTTTGCAGGCATCATCATGGCCTGGGAACCAATGCTCTGCTGTCCCCTCAGCTGCGGTCACTTGTACACTCGATCTGCAAGCCTGCTCTGGGCCACCAACCCGCCAGTCACTATGCAGCACTGACAGGACAGAGAGGCCAGCAGTCCAGCGACCACTGGGCCACTGGCCCATGACCGTCACGACAACATGTCTTGGCACGTGGCGGACATGGCAGGGTGAGCCGCACAGGACAGAACGAACGGAGGGGCCGGAATGAGGAGCCCCAGCAAGGGCAGGACTCAGGAGCGAGACGTGGGCCTCACAGCGGCAGACCCCACAGGTGGCCCGAGCAAGCAGGTCAGCATGGGGGAGGCTCACGCAGAGGCAGAGGGGCTCCCCAGGGGGCAGACGGAAATGAGGAAGGGGAACTACCAGAACAGACACGATCTTTAGGTCAGCTGTCTACAGGCAGCAGGGCCTTGATGGGTCTTTTGTTTGAGAATGAGCGCGTGGGCATGCCGGGCAGGGACGGGGGGTGGGGGGGGGGTTCCCAAGCAGCCTCAGACTCCAAACGGAACCTTATGCGGGGCTCGATCCCATGACCCCGGGATCATGACCTGCGCAGAGATGAAAAGTCAGACGCTCGACTGAGCCACGCAGGCTCCCTCGATGGGCTTTTACAACAAAACACCAAAACGTGGCTTCAAATCCAGAGAAACAGAGACCCGGAATGAGGTACAGACCCAGACCTGTTCTCGGGGCAGAGCAGAAAGCCAGAGAAAGCCTCAGCAAGACTAGCAGAAAGGAGGACCAGCAAGAAACCAAACGCTGGCCTTGCTAAGCTCCAGCTCGGGAAGATTCCGCTGACCATTGTCACGCCCGGAACCTGCGCGGCTCCGAGCAGACTGGGCCTCAGCTCTCAGCCCTTCCCCGGTGACCCTGTGTTTCCTCAGGACATCCTCAAGTCCGGGCTCCTGGATCGACAGCACACTCCTCACCCCCTCGCGGTCCGCAGTGAAGACGCGGGCTCTCCTCCCTGCAACTCTGTCAGTGCATATTGCCAGAGAGTTCTCTCTTACTCAGTGAGATACAGGATATTATCGTTTTCACTGCTCCCTTTCCTTCTGGAAGATGAGACTTTACGAGGAGCTGTCTTCTACCTCTGAAAACCTTCTGACTTTCCAAAGATTAAATGGCAACAATGAAACTACTCACCAAGATTGTCCACAGCATAATGGAAAAAACAGCTGAATTTGATATGCTTGTTGCAAACTATGTCAGGATTGGGAGTCCTTCCTTTCTCATATTCACTTAAAAAGTCACTGGAAGAGAAGAAAAAGACTTTCATTTCTAAGTGCAAAACGTTCCTCAAAAACATCACTCTGTTAGATCACTTGCTTAACTTAGCTTCTCCTCCGCTTCCCAAAGCTGTAACTTTCTGTAACACAGGGGAGCTTCGGTATTTACATCAAACATTCATTTAAAGCCACAGCACTTTTCATCTGAATCTATAACGAATAAACCTGGACAGAAAGGCTATCAGCTGCCACTACAGCTTGGCAGCCATTCTGTCACCCCCCCCTCCAGAGGCTCACAGGGCACGCTGGATGGGACGGGAGTGACTCTCTTGGCTCCAGCCTCCCTTGGCTTCGCCATCAAAGGGAGGCTTGAGCGAAGAACATGCTGGCGACAGAGGGGGAACGCAATCAGCCAGGGCTGCAACCCGGGGCTCTATTAGCTATTCCACCATCAGCCTGGAGACCCAGGGCGCGGGGCAAACCTGCCAATAGACACTTCTCCACCGTGGCTGCCGTGCCCCTGCGGAGGGCTCCATGCGGCCCGGGCAGCGGCTCGCCAACCAGCGGGACTCCGGCTCTAACCGGCTGGCTGACCGCATGGGGCAGAAGGCTCAGCAAGAGCTTTCCATCTTAGGTCCTCACTTCTGGAGGGTTCTATCTGTATGTGCACTCAGTTAAAGGTTGTACTGCGGGCATTTGGGCTCATGTCGCTCCTCCCTGACCCACGACGATGACAGACAATAACGCTGACCGAGTAGACAGACTAAAAACCTGCACAAGGTCACAGTCACACCTGCACCTTCAACCTCAGGAGGCGATGCCAAACTGCGCTCCTCCCGCCCGTGACCCACTCAGGAACGGCTAAAACTTGCATTGCTCCATATTTCAATGTCTTAATTGTTAGACATTTGTCGAGGGTTTTTTTTAATGTTTATTTTGAGAGAGAGTAGGCGCAAGCAGAGGAGACACACAGAGAGATGAGAGAGAATCCTAAGCAGGCTCTGCGCTCTCGGCATAGAGCCCAACATGGGGTTTGAACCCACAAACTGTGAGACTATGACCTGAGCTGAGATCAAGAGTCAGACGCTTAACAGACTGACCCATCCAGGCGCCCCCAAGGTTGTCAAGAGTTTTATTAAACTGAAAACTAGTTAAGGTAGAACCTGTGCTTTAGTCTTATGTCCACGGTCCCCAGAACGTTTTCTATGTAACAAGCATCGAGTGAATGTTAAAGAGGCTAAACGTTTACACTGGTTTCTGAAAGCCGTGCCAGCCGTTCACCACGCGCTGTAACAGAAGACAGGCCAGTGGCATCAACAAGAACCAGTGAGCACAGCCTGTTCCGGGAGGGGGAGAAGCCCTTCCCTGCCCCCGCGGCGGAGACGGCAAGCAGCAAGGACATCTGCACGCTGACCCCTGAAGGCCAAGGGGGCCTTGAACAGGATTCAGAGATCTCTGCGCCACAGGGTGCTACCTCTACATCCCCAGATGCGGCACTGCCCAGTCACTGCTGGGACTGCAAGATTTTCATTAAGTTTTATTTATGTGCGTGATCTCTGCACCCCATGTGGGGCCCAGCGTCATGACCGCGAGATGGAGGGCCGTGTGCTCGTCTGACTGAGGCTGCCAGGCGCCCCTATTAGATTTTTAAAGTCTTCATGTGTGCGTTTCGTATTTTCAATACGCACAGAGCGGGTCACCTGGTTCTTTTACCCAGAAGCCCCTGGTCACTGAAGAGCACAGGAATCGCCGAGCAGCCCCTCTCGGGGAAGACCTCGGCCTCAGCTCCCTCCCCCAAGTCAGCTCACGGGGGCATTAGAGGGACTTCAGGCAGGCGGCATGACACAGAAGTAAGAGCCAGAGGGGCTCCTGGGGGCTCAGTCGGTTGAGCATCCAACTTCGGCTCAGGTCGTGATCTCACTGTTCGTGGGTTCAAGCCCCGCATCGGGCTCCATGCTGACAGCTCAGAGCCTGGAGCTGCTTCACATTCTGTGTCTCCCTCTCTCTCTGACCCTCCCCTGCTCACGCGGTCTCTCTCTCTCAGAAATAAATAAAACATTAAAAAATTTTTTTTATAAAAAGAAGTAATAGGGTGTCCGGGCCCCGGGCATGGCCTCTAACAAGAGCCCTGGGGGTGGCTGGGGCCTCCCCCGCGGCCTCCGGCACCACCACCAACAGCACCGGCTGCACAGCGCCAGTCGGGCCGGAGGGCCACGCCTTCCCGGGAGGAGGGCCCGGAGCCTGCCGCGTCTGTAGGCGGCGCTCACCTGAACACGCCGTTCCAGTACTCCTTCACGTAGGACACCTGCCGGAACGGGATGTCCAGGATCCGGCACACCCGGTACGCATCCTCGCAGTCTCTGTCGGCAGTGCACACCCCGTGTTCGTCCAGCAAGTCCCAGTTCTTCATGAACACGCCCGTCACCTGGTAGCCTGGGGAAGGGGGAGGCACACAGCGGGGTCCTGCGTCAGCGCTGGGCCAGACGGCAGCGGGCTCTGCGCTCCGGCAGTTCCCGGGGGGCCCCTCCCGCGCCCGTTGCTTCCCCCGGAGACGCCTGCTTGGCTCCAAGGCCTTCAGAGTGACTCACATCTTCGTGCAAGACCCCGGGCCTGCCTGGCCAACATGCCCGCCCCGCCCCCACAGTGCTCTGTAAAGGCCTCCACCACGGCTGGACTGGAACTGTCCGCCCGCGCCCCCCCACCCCCACCCCGAGGTGAGCAAGACCGTGCGTTTTCATCTGCATCCCCCTCCCCGCCCCACGTCAGCACGACGCCCGGCACCAGGGGAGGCTGGCAAAGGGGCGCGGAGTCAAAGAGCAGAAGCTCAGCATCTTTCAGAGCAGGCAGACCCACCGTTCAGTTATCAGAGACAGAAACTAAGTCCCAAGCGTGTTTCCAATGATCACCTAAGACTTCGACTCTAAGTCATCAGACGAGAAGACGATTAAAATTTAGGCTATTTTATTATAAAGGCTGTACTAACCATGTATTTTATGACCCATTTCCCCCCCTTTTCTATTGTAACAAAACCCCCAACCAAATACAGGAAAGATCAACACCATCTCAGTGAACTACCCAGGTGCCTCCCGTGCAGGAGGAATGTTTCCTTATGGGCGCCTCAACTGTAACAAAAGCCAGAACACAGATTCCAAAGAACAGAGACTAGATGACAAAGCTTTGGCAAAAGTAAGGGACACATGGCAAGACCACCCCCACCCAGCAGTTAGTCCGGCCCTCCCCACTCTGCTTCCCAGAGCACCTGACTCCCTTCTCTCTCTCTCTCTTTTCTTTTTTTAAATATTTATTTTTGAGAAAGGGGGAGAGCACAAGGAGGGGAGGGGCAGATACACTCACAAGCATGGAATCCCAAGCAGGCTCCAGGCTCTGAGCTGTCAGCACAGAGCCTGACGGGGGGCTGGAACCTGTGAACCGTGAGATCAGGACCTGAGCCGAAGTCAGATGCTCAACCCGCTGAGCCCCCCAGGCGCCCCCGACTCCCCTTACAGCTCATACCACACTGGGCTCCGCTGGGTGTGTTCCAGCCGGCCCCCTTCTGCACGTCTCCGAAGCACGGAGCTCTTCAAAGGGCCGGGACTGTGCCTCATTCAGCACTTCTGTCCCAGCGCCCAGCAGCGCCCAGCAGCGCCCAGCACAGCACAGGAGCTAAAAAAGTGCTTGTGGAATGGAGAGAACTCCGTGCACAGCTTTAAAAATCCAGTCATCTCCAACGTCATCTGTCTGCTCATTCTTCTCACGGAGGCAGGACTCACTAACAGGGGCACGGGGCTCAGGCACTCTAGGATGGGACCTCCGCGCCTGCCTGTCCTGAGCTTCCCAGGGACACTGGACAGGGCCTCCGACAAGACCAGGAAAGCCCTTGATGCCAGGAGGGGACCGCGCTCTTCCTCTGCCAAGTCTGCCGGCTTCCCCCACTAAGGAGAAAACCCCAGGTAAGGCTGCATGAGGAAGTGACACAGTCTGGATCCTGGAAGGGGAGGTGCTGGGACGGGCAGGGGGGAGTCTCCTTCCTGAAGAACAAAATCGTACATTTAGTCTGCCCTGGCTAGTCATCCATGTCACTCAAAACATGTCACACGTCACCGGGGACCTTCAAGGGCTCTGCATCTTCTGTGCAACCTAGTCTAAAGTCCCTAAAATAACAGCTTCCATAATCAGGGCCCTACATGCTTCTCTGCCCTCCTCTCCTCCCACCTCCGTCTGGCCAGACCCAGCCAACACCTCCACGCCTCTGACCTTCTGCTCCGGCTGCAGACTCTGCCGGAAGCACTTTCCTCCGTACTTCATGCCCCGATCCTCTGCTTAGTGAAATCCTACTCTTCCTTCCTCAAGCCTCGCCTCAAACACCATCACCCTCTGTGATGCTCTGATCTCCCAGTTCTCAAGTTAAGAGATGTTTCTATTTAGAACCTATTACTATGACTTTCACAAAACCTACACTTACTAGCATGTGCTGATAACCACTACTGTCTTCTGAACGCCTGTTATGTGCTGGGCACCGGGGAGAGCCTCTGCGTGTGTTAAGTACTTCCACTAAGCCAGTGAGGTCGGGGTTATCGCCATGTCACAGACAAGGGGAGCTTAACTAAGGGGTCTGGGGTCAGGAACCCCTCATTCACCCCTGCATTCCAAGTGCCCAGAAAGAAAGAGCTCACAGCATGAATGTCGCCAAGTGGCTGAGGGCTCACAAGGGGAAGGAACACACAGATGGGGAATTCGGCTCATCTCGGCTCCCGACCGCGGGCAAACTCTAGACGGCAGCAAGCGCCGCCAGCACCCGGAGGAAAGGCTGTAGCGCAGTGCCCGGCGAGCACGGACGATCCGCCGGCATCTCGGCGCACGCGCTGCCCAGAGACCGGGTCGGTACCGCGAGGACAAGGGGCTGTCCGACGCGTCCCCTGGCCCCGCGAGGGTCAGCTCGTTCGGGGCCGCCTACGGCCTCCCACGGTCAGCACCGTCCCCGCCGCCGTCACTCTGGACACAGAGCTCCGGAGCCGGGGAGAAGCGCGGCCCCCAGGGTCGGGGTCCCTTCCACTGAGTCGGTAACCGGGATGGGGGGGGCAGCGCCCAGGCGGTCGCGCTCCCCCGACCACCCCGTGGAGTGTGAGGGGCACGGAGGTGGGGTCTCCGAGGACCGGTCGCTCACCTCTCCGCCTCAGTAGCAGCGCGGCCACGGCGCTGTCCACCCCGCCGGACAGGGCGCACACGACGTGCCGCGCCGCCTGCATCCGCGCGCCACCAACCTCCCCAACAGCGGCCACCGCTTCCGCGCCACGCCGGAAGTCCCTCCCCCGCCGTGGCGTCACAGACGCGGCCCGGCCGGAAACGGGTGTCCGCGCGCGCGACGTTCCTCCCGTGCGCGGGCTTCCGCTCCCGAGGCCCCGCCCACGCCCCCTGCGCGCGCACCCCGGCTCGGGCTCGCTGCTGCGGCTGCGTGAGGGGCTCCGGGGCGGGGCTGGCGTCCGCCTCCGTGCGCACCTGCTGGCGGGCCGGGGGCGCGCGTGCGGGCCGTGACGCGCTGGACTCGACGAGACGGAGCGTCTCGGCAGCGGGGCGAGTGACCACCCCGGAACCAGAAAGCTGCTCCTGGGCGCCCTGTGCAAGGGACGAGCTCGGCCACCTGGGGAAGAGGTGTACTTGCAGGTAGAACCTTCTAGCCTCGCTTCGAGAATGGCTGCGGGAGGACCGGATGTGTGCGTTCCCGCGGGGGAGCGGCTGCGCGGTCGGCCCCGGCGTGTCAGGTGCCTGGGGAGACGCCGCTGCGCCGAGGGAGGGCAGCCGGGCGGGGGACAGACGGCAGGCACTCAGCCGGGACCCTCGCCGCGCCCGAAGGAAGACGGCGGGAAGGCGGGAGGGGTGGGGGAGGCAGAGGCGGACGCCAGGTAGGAAGCGTGGACGGCGCGGGGCCCGCCGGCGGGGAGGCGGGAGTGAAGACGCGGTCCGAGCGGGGCGCCAGGCGGGCCACCGGCCGGGCCGCGGGCTGGCAGCAGAGGCTGGGGCACGAGCAAAATACGGGCGTTCTGGAAATCAGCGACTCTCAACTTTATTCGCGTCAAACCCAGCGTCACACTTTACAAGGTGGCGCAGAGGACACCCCTACCTACACGAATAAGAATAAAGAACGCTACTCTCGGGGCGCCTGGGGGGCTCAGTCGGTTGAGCGTTCGACTTCGGCTCAGGTCATGATCTCATGGTTCGGGGGTTCGAGCCCCGCGTCGGGCTCTGTGCTGACAGCTCGGAGCCTGGCGCTGCTTCTGATTCTGTGTCTTCCTCTCTCTCTGACCCTCCCCCACTTGTGCTCTGCCTGTCTCTGTCTCTCAAAAATAAATAAATGTAAAAAGATAGAAAATTAAAAAAAAGAATGCTTCTCTAAACGGTTTTTAATTTTTGCAATGTGCCACGTACTTTATTATTTTCTGTTTGGTTTTTTTCATCCTAACATAGTGCAGTCCTCTATATTGATTTTATGTAGAACTCGAACCTTGGTCTGAAAATGCCACAGCGAATGCAAAGTAAATAGCCCATAACACTCACACACACCGAAGCCTCAGGTTAGAATTGCACTAGTTTTTTAATAGTTTCTTAACCGGTTTACAGTGGGCACAAGTGTTTAAACTGGAATGATTATTAAGGCAAGCCAATGTCCTGAGGCCAGGACTGCCCTGAGGTAGAGAGAAATGAAGAAGCCGAGAACTGCCAGTTGGAAAGTCATGGCCACCAGCGCCAAGAGCAGGCACAGGGTGAGCTCACAGGTCACCGGGCCCCTCGGGGAAACAAGAATGACTGCTTTTTCTGAAGAAGAGGGTGTCATCCAACCAAACCTCCAATGAGAGTATCTGTTTCATCTCGCACTTCCCAGAAGAGACGAGTAAACGCAGGATTTGGCCACCTGGCCTTCGGCAAATTTGGGGGTGAACCCTCAGTGGAGTCTGTGGCCATGGCCGAACCACGGGGTGTTTGGGCTCAGTCTAGGGGTCCACGCCCTTCCTGGGTGTGGCCGTTTGGGTCCAGGCCTGCTGCACACAGCGGCTGAAATGTGATAGATTTGCAGCATTCTCTGCTGCTCTTCAGTTAAAGACCAGGTATTTCAGCGACTTTGGGTGGTTCAGCGATGGGAAGGACAATGACCTAAGTGCCACGCGCTAAGAGCGATGGAAGATTAGATTTCAGAGACTTGCACCAGAAAATTAACAATCCACATTAGTGCGTGAAGTTGGGCCTCTTAAACCCGGCAGGGTGGCCCTCTAGTGGCAGCCAAGGTCCTCACCCTGCTGTGCGAGGAGCACCTGTGGAGGCCCCTGTGTGACAGGGCGCCTTAGGTCCCGGCAGCGGGAGGGGGAAAAGAGCCTGGGGAACGCTTGCCAGACAGCGGCTTCAGCAAGACCGGGAGATCAAGCCAGGAAGGAAAAAGGATGACGCCCGTGGGGCGGGAGGTGCTGCCGGCTCCCGCCGATCCGAGGATTAAAACCCTGTTACTTCTGTCCTGCGTGGGGACACTTGTGGATTGGATGGCGCCCCTGGGCCCCAAGAGCCTGGCCACTCCTGAGGCAGCCTGAGGGGAGGGGCCCTGGATGAGGGGAGCCAGGGAGCGGGGCGAGGGCCAAAGGCTCAGCCCATCCCTGGCTTTGGGGGGGGTGCCCAGATCCCCACTAGGTGACCTTATGTTAGCTGAGAGTTTTAACGTCCCTCCCTCCCCCACTAGGTAGGGGTGCCCGAACTCTGCTCCCCGCTGCATCCCTGGGGCGTCTCCATGAACATGGGGGGCGCCGGGCTGGCAAAGCCCGTGGCGCGTGTGACTCTTGATCTCGGGTTTGTGTAGAGATTAATTAAAATTAAATACATAAAACTTCTAAAAAAACAGCATGTGAAGGAATCAAGTCAGTTCCAGGTATGGGGTTTTCCCCTGTGAATCGAGGGGCCACAGCAGACCTCAGACACCCGTGGGACCATAGAGTTCTCGCTGCCCGCAGGCACAGGATCCACGGAGGGGGGGGGGGTCGCCGGGTCCTGCAGGCGCCCTGCTCCCACCAGCAGGAGGGGGTGTTCGTACAGCAAAGTGCGGCGCTCTGAGTCTCACCGCGGCGTATTCAGACGGCTGCGGCAAGGCACTCTCACTTCCGAGCAGCCCAACCTTTAACCGAGAAGCTTCCACCTGCAGGTGCGGCCCAGCTCGTCGCGAGTCCACCTCCCCTCTGCAGACACCACAGAGTCGCCTTCCCGTTCCCGGCGCTAACCGTTAACCAGAAAGAGCTCCAAGCGTGGCCCCGCTCCCCGGCTCTGCGCTCAGCCCTGCAGACCTGGACGCCCAAAAAGCAGGTCCACGTACTACCGTCTGCAGTGAGGCCGCTGAACTAAGACTGAGAAGTTCCCGCAGAACAGGAGGCCTCTATGCACACCAGTGGCTTCCAGGCCCTCTGGTCGTTAGAAAATAGTAGAAGGGCTTCAGGCATGGAACACGCTTTCTGGTGGCCCTTGGCCCCTGCCCTGCCTCCACCCAGGAGCTCCAACTTTAGCACAGCCTCGGTGCTCAGACGAGCACCTCCTCACCTCTCTCACCTCCCCCTCCGTCCTGGCTGCTCCCCTCCCCACAACAGCCTCTTATCAGGTGTGGCCCATGCCACCCAGGGTGCCTGCATCGCCCGAGTGTACACTGAAAGCTCAGATTGCTACTCCTGTCCCCGACTGGGCGGTGGGGCCTGCGGTCTGCATTTAACCAGTGTTTCTTTGGGGCACCTGGGTGGCTCAGTCGGTTAAGCGTCTGACTTCGGCTCAGGTGATGATCTCACAGCTTGTGGGTTCGAGCCCTGCATCAGGCTCTGTGCTGACAGCTCAGAGCCTGAAGCCTGTTTCGGATTCTGTGTCTCCCTCTCTCTCTGGCCCTCCTCCCCCAGGTCTCTCTCTCTCTCTCTCAACAATAAACAATTAAATTTTTTAAACCCCAGTATTTCTTCATACTTACTTTTGAAAATCACTTGGGGAAGGGTGCCCAGGTAGTTTAGTCAGTTAAGCATCTGACTCTTGGTTTCAGCTCAGCCATGACCTCACCGTTCGTGGGTTCAAGCCCCACGTCAGACCCTGAAGCTGGTCACTCAGAACCTGCTTGGGATCCTCTCTCTGCCCCCCCCATGCTCATGCTTTCTCTTTCTCAAAATACATAAATGAACTTCTAAAACAAAATCACTTGTGAAAACAGTTTGAATAACATAAATCTTGCATACTGCTTAGTGACAAAAATAGTTATCGGTGCTTAAAAATCAAGATAACCTTAAAAATCAAACTATGCTTTAATACATTTTCATTTATTTTCCAATTTAATTTAAACCTAGAATATTTACCTTTTCATGCAAACAATTTAAAAATAGTTACTTGCTATTTTACACACAAAAGACACAAAATTATTCACCCAGAGGGACTTCAACTCTGTTCTCCAGCACAGCGCACGGGGCAGCGGTGAGCTCAGGCCGGGACCTTTACTTAGGGTTATTGGCTTTTTTCCCCCCAAAACAATGGCTCCTAAAATTTATTTCTATGGGTTGAAAACCACTGTAAGACTGACAGTTCTTTTAACAGAGTAAAATGGGAAGGGTCATTCTCCTCAGAACTTGAGAAGTGGCGAATCCACATTCTCCTTGTCAGCCTCGGGACTCAGCTGGATCAGAGGAGAAGTCAAGTCTATCAGCTGCAAGACAGAAGCGACAGGGGGTGGATGACCGGCCACACTGACCCTCCGGCCTGCGTGCCCCCCTCCCCCCACTCCGCCGTGGCTCAGACACTGAAACTGCAGCCAGCACGTCTAAGAAGCCGGAAGGAGAAGAGGCCACAGGGAAGAAACACGTGTGCCCCCACGTCACACACATCAGGCCCTGGGGGCCCCGGGAGTTGGCACCTGGGCCCCTGCCCTCGGAGAGCTGGGCCGCCAGGCAAGGTCCCGCAGCACGACTGGCCGCATCCTAAGCTCGTGCCACCACTGGGGTGCGCCGAGACACGTCACTTTCGAGACCGCAGTGGCCGCTCTCAGGGTCACCGCGTGTGCCCTGGGAGGAGGACCAAGTCCAGAACTGAGACCCCCCACCCCCACGCGCAGCCAAGTCCCACGCGGCAACTCCTGCTGCTCACCTGCGCCACCTCGTGGACGGGCTTGGACGCGGCGCCTCTGTTGGTGTCCGGAGTGTTGAGCAGCAGGTCACTGAGGGGCCTGCTGTCAGATCTCGGGGCCGCGCTGGCCTCTGGAGTGTCACACAGGTCGATGAGAGGGAGGTCGAAAGGGGCTGGGCTTTGGGCTTTTGGGGTGATGGCAAGTTGATCCAGGCTGAGATCCACGAGAATAGCCTAGACAAGAACAGGTTTAAAGGCAATTCTGGCATTTTTGTCCATGTTGAGCAAACAGGAAACCCAAGGACGGGCGGGGGCCTTTAGCTGTGGTGCGCCCGTACTGGCAGGTGGCGTTCTCTCCTCCTCGGCTGCCCCCACAGGGCCCCCCAACCCCGTCTGCCGCCCTCTGGCCAACGGCCCACACCGGGGAGCCCGCCGGCCTCTCTCACTGCCACCCTGCTTCCTACTGCCCGTCTTCTGGCGGCACACAGGGGCAGGGGTGAGGCCGGAGGTCCTGACTCCCTCCCTCTGGCCCTGGAGGCCCGGGGACAACGGATGAAGCCCCGCAGAGGCCGGACCGCTGTGCTGAGTGAGCACGTGGCCTGGGCGCAGAGTCCGTGGTGCGGGCGAACACGGTACCTCCCGAGGGGGCGCGTCTGCAGGTGGCTGGGCCGCCCCCAGCACCACGTCGGCGCTGATACTTTCCGGAACCGCCGAGTCACTCTTCTCTGGAGAAAAGCTGAGCGCCTGAGGCACGGCTGACGGAGGGGAACAGGACCCGCGTCGGGAGGCGGCCAGGCTGCTGCTCGCCCTGGCTGGCGCGGCCCTGCTGGGAGAGGAAGGGAGGACTCACGAGGGACTGTCGGTGCTGGCTTGTGGGGCTGGGCTCGTCCCTGGAGGAGACGTGTCACACAGGGCCGAGCGCGCCAGCTGCGGCTCCAGCTCCATCGCCACAGCTCTGACCGTGAGTCCCTTCCAGCCTCCAAATTCCTCGTGAATACAGTAAAAGGACCAAACGGCCTCTGAGGTCCTTTCGCCTCTAAAAGTTTACCGGCCTGCTGCCCACACAGGCCGTTTTGCTCCCTTTCCTTCAGTCTGCGAAGTGGACAGAGACGTACTCACTCCACGTTCAGGGAGGGAGGAGAGAAATGCTCTGATCAAAATCAGGCAGGATAACGGAGGAGAGTGACCGGGTGGGGAGGCAGGGCTTTCCGGAAAGGTCCCCGAGGTTGGCCCCTGAACATGGGCTTCAATCGTGGAGGCACAGCGCACCCCAGACGGAGAGCGTGGCCAGGTCAGGAGGGTCCGCCATGCGGTGAGGGGGCAGAGCGGCTGGCGCAAAGTGACGGGGGCAAGGGAGGCAGGAGAGGAGGGTGGAACAGACGCCCTAGCGAGTCGGGGTCACCCCTGGCCAAGACGCCAGCGGCAGGACTGCGGGGCTCTCCTGGGGGCCCAGCCGCAACCCCCCCCAGACCCCAGAGCTGCGATGGGGTGCACCTTCCTCCTCCCAGAGAGCCCGTGGCCCAGCGTCACGGTCCCTGCTTGCCCGGCCCTTCAGCCCAGCCGGGGGACAGGACGCGCGGTGGGAACGAGGTGGCAGAGCAAGCGAGTGCCCTCCGTCACTTTGGAGAGCCACCAACAGGCCTCTGCGGCCGTGGCCTTCACCTCTTACCTCGCAGCAGACTTTTCCCGGAGTTCAGAGGAAGGCCTCCGAGCAGACGCACACGGGCGAGAGGCCAGAGCCCCGGGCACGGCTGCGGGGGTCGCCCGCGGAAGGCTGGAGAGCCGGCGGCCGGCAGGCGTGGGCCAGGCCGGCAAGCGCCTCGTCCTCACGGGCGTCCTCACGCCGCCTCCAAGTCTTGGTGAGGCGGCCCCGGAGGAGCTCCCGGCAGGGGTGCTGGGGGCGGCCCCCCTGGAAGGACCAGACGAGAGGCTTCAGCAGACAGAAGCAGAGAGAAGATCCGACTCCCCCAGTTCGCTAACACGGGACAAAGGCCTGTGATCTCAGAAGAGCCTCCGGCCGGCGGAGCGGCCACAGGTCGGCTCTGGGGAGGCGGGGCTGCCGCCGGCACCCTGGGCAACCCCGTGTCTCCGGGCGGTGCCACGCGACCGCGCCGCGTGGGAGGCATCTACAAGTCGCCTCGGACGGCGTAGGCACTTCCCCGAGGAAGCCCAGGACCACGGCGAGGGCGGCCCGGGCTCGCGTGCACATGGGTGGCCGGCACTGCGTGTTCACTCATTCCCAGTGCTCAGGCCACCTGACCCCACGTGAGCACACGGGGGTAAATCCGGGCACCCACGGCTTAGTTCTCCCGCGTCCCACCTTCCAGCCCGGCGGTACGTGTGGCCGTGACTGCCAGTGAGTCCTGCCTGTCCGTCTGTTTTGCGGCTACTGACAAGGGCGGTCTGTGTGGGGTCAACTGCGATTTTAAATAAGCCGAGGAGCGCCTGGGGGCTCAGTGGTTAAGGATCCAACCTCAGCTCAGGTCACGATCTCCCACTTTGTGGGTTCAAGCCCCGCATCTGGCTCTGTGCTGACAGCTCAGAGCCTGGAGCTGCTTCGGATTCTGTGTCTCCTTCTCTCTCTGCCCCTCCCTCGCTCATATCCTGTCTCTGTCTCAACAATATATAAACGATAAGAAATTTTTAAAAAGTAAACACACATTAAAAAAAAAGTAAAATCAAAGGAAGCAGACAACTCACCTTCCTGCTGACGTGCAGGAGTGCGGCCTCTGTGCTCGGATGGACTTGGGCATTGCACTATCTGTGGGCTCACCTGAGGCGAGAGAGGAAGTGGGTGCCGTCAGTCAAACCTGCATCAAGTGACAAACCCGCCGCAGGGCGCTGTCCCTACTGTCCCCGGGTCTGCTCTACGAGGACAGCTGTGTCACGACCACAGTGCTCTCGGCCAGAGGGAGCAGGCTGCTACGGTCGTAGGGCTGTGTGTTCCACCGCATGGGGGCTCCCCGCGGCCCCGCCGGCACTCAGGTCACGGGCACAGTCTGGCCCAGGGTGAATGAGGAACCGTGTTCACGGACAGCCCTGTCCCTGACACCGTGAAGAAAAGAGAAACCGATTTCAGAGGAGTGTGAGGTGTCATCAGGGGCACACAAAGGGCAGCCGAGGGCAGCAGCCGACGGGCACTGGGACTGGTACAAGGTGACACATCGGCGGGTGACCATGCATTTGGAGGGAAGGCAGCCATGGCTTCGGGCGTCCAAGAAGCAAGGAGGCCACCGCTGCCGAGCCCACCCCACGCCCCGCCCCGTGGACACCCCGCGCCCCGCTTTCTGCCGACACGCTGAACCCCCTGCCCTGGAAACCTCAATTTTATCTCCGGGGCTGACTGCTCCCAGGGGACCCAAACTCATAGCTTCCACCACCGGCTCAGCACGGCCCCCAGCACCGCCCTGAGGTGCTGCACCCCAAATTCAAAAGGTTGAAGCTGGCCAGCGGGCTCCGCCCAGGCAGCTCTCCCTCCAGCCCTCCCCTGACCCCCGGTCGCGGGACGCAGTACTCGGGTGCCCCGCGGAGGCCTCTGGGTGGCTTCTGTGTCCCCTCTCACACTGCCGTGTGCTCCACCATGCCCCATGACCTCCCGTCCACATCACCGCTGGGCTCCCAGCTGCCATTCTTGCCCCCGAGGGCCTGTTCGTCCCTCGGAGGAGGGATCTGCTGGAGGCCATGACTCCCTGCCTCAAACCCTCTCCTGCAGCACCCCTGCACTGGCCCCTGGCTGCCTCAGTCTTCCTCTCCCGTGACCCCTCACTCACTGAGGTTGGCTGAGATTGCTGGTGTCTGTTCAATCCCCACTGGCTCCTCAGTAAGAAAGCTGAGCGGGTCGAGGACAGCACGTCCCAGCACCCTGCCAGGGAAGCACGGCCACATGGCTGCGGCCTGAGCGAGGGGACGAGGGCGGCACACACGGTGGGGACGTGCTCCCCTTCGCCCAGCCCACGCTCGTGCCGCCGGGGAGGACAGTGCACGAGGGCAGGAGGGAGAGAACCGGTCACGGCAAAGCAAGACAGAGGAGGGCTGGGGCCTCAAAAGGGTTTGGGGCAGTGAAGGCCACCTGTCCTGGCTGGCAGCACGGAGGACTTCAAGACACTTATGCTGCCCAGAAAGCACAGCTGCTCGAGCGAAGCTACAACTATCCTCTCCCTTAAGCCAGTTCTGTACGACTTCCCACTTTATGTGGGTTTCTCGGATTAACCTACCTCGACCAAGCACCCACCTACTACCCGCCAGATGTCACACCGGGGTCACTCCCGGCTGGGCAGGCTGAGGGGCCCGACCAGAGAGGCGGAGGCACAGATGGGGAGGGGGCCCGGGACCCCCACTGCAGAGGAAATACACATGCAGAGGGAGACTCCAAAAGGCCAAGGTGAGGACAGCCACTGGGAGCAACGGCCACTGTTCGCACGGGGCTGGGAAACGCCCACGTCCCACCTACCAGAGTGGGGACCTCGGGTACACGCAGCACATCTGGCAGGGACTGGGCAGGCACATGTCAGTAGCAGGCTGCCCGCTTCCGAGGGTACAGGCCCTCAAGACCTGCCCCATCGAAGCTTTAAAAGAATCCTCAGAAGGATCAAGTTGACCTGCGATTTAAATGCCTGCCCTGGGGCACCTGGGTGGCTCAGTTGGTTAAACATCCAACTGCAGCTCAGGTCATGATCTCACGGTCCGTGGGTTCGAGCCCCACATTGGGCTCTGTGCTGACAGCCAGCTCAGAGCCTGGAGCCTGCTTCAGATTCTGTGTCTCCCTCTCTCTCTGACCCTCCCCTGCTCACTTTCTCTCTCTCTCAGAAATAAATAAAACATTAAAAAAAAATTTAAATGCCTGCCCAGGCAAGGTTCTACTCCTTACAGCAAGACAACAAAATGCAGATATTCCAAAATTTTTAAACTGTACTGCCCAAAAAATTAAACAACGATTACATGTGAAGAGGCAGGAAAATGTGTTTGTGATCAGGAAAAAAGTCAGTAACTAGAAACGGACCCCAAAATGACCAGGAAGGCAGCATTAGAAAAAACAGAGTGTAAAATAACCATCATAAATGCGTTCAAGAATTTAAATAAACATTATAAGGACAAAGATGGGGAAGCTATAATGTCAGAAAGGAAAAATTAACTGAATGGGCAGAACTATGGATTAAACACACCGCAGAGAAAGACAGGTGAGCGTGAAGACAGGACATTAGGGCCATCAACACGGACACACAAGAAAAGGTGGGGAAACCCAGGGCCTCTGTGACCTACAGGACACATCGAGAGGTCTAGAACACCTGCAATTAGGGTCCCTGTAACTAGGGGAAGCAAGAAAACAGAATCTGAAGAAATAAGAGCCAAGTTTTTTTTCCAGAATGAATTAGAAATATCAACCCACAGATCAAAGCAACTCAGGAAACCCCAAGAAGGATAAACCCTCAAAAAGCCACTTCAAAATTCATAATAATCAAAATGCTAAAAATAAGAAAAAAAGAGGAGTTCCTAAGAGCAGGCCAGGAGCAGTGCTGTGACAGAGGGGAAGAAAGTAGGACGGGAACTCCACTGAGTGATCATCCAAAATCATGCAAGCTAGAAGGTGCTAGAACACAATTAAAGTGCTTTAATAGGGGTGCCTGTGTCACTCAGTTGGTTAAGCATCTGACTTCAGTTTAGGTTGTGACCTCAATTCCTGAGTTCGAGCCCCATGTCAGGCTCTGTGCTAACAGCTCAGAGCCTGGAGCCTACTTCAGATATTCTCTCTCTCTCTCTCTCTCCACCGCCATCCCCAGCTTGTGCTCTTTCTCTCTCAAAAATAAACATTAAAAACAAATAAATAAAGTACTTTAACAGAAAGCCAAACACCACCATCACCAAATACTTTTTTGAAAACTAAGTAGAATCTGTTCAGCCCTTGAAAAACATACATGGAACGCCAGGTGGCTGTTGGTTTAGCATCCAACTTCAGCTCAGGTCATGATCTTGAGGTTCATGAGTTCGAGCCTGCTGACAGCTCAGAGCCTGGAGCCTGCTTTGGATTCTGTGTCTCCCTCTCTCTGCCCCTTCCCTGCTTGTGCACACTCTCTCTCCCCTAAAAAATGGATGAGCGTTTAAAAAAAAAAATCTAAGAACATATAGAAAATGCCCCCTTCCTTACCAGTAGAAAACCTGGGGACCTTAAAGTGACTCATAGGGGTGGGCATCGCCTTCGTCCCGAAGGATCGCTGGGAGTCACGCCCTCGCACGCTCCCGGCTGTATTCCACTGGGGCAGCGGTGACCGGCTGGAACGAGAGCTCAGCCCCAGGCCTCCCTGTTCTGGAGTCCAGGCTTGGGCGAGAGCCGCGAGAGTGGGCTCCTGGGCCAGCTCCCCCGTCACCTCCGCCACCGAGGCCCGCTTACTCTGCCTGCAGGATGCGCCCCCAGGGCCTGCCTGCAGGGACTGCTGAGACACGGCGGGTCCCACTCTGCCTGACTGGCTGGTGCGTGACACGGGCGGGGAACTGCTCTTTGCAGGAGGACTTGCAGGTTCACTTGATTTAGCTGGAAGAGGAGACATGCAATCTGGTTATTGCTGAGGCTTAGGTTATTTCTAAATTATGAAGTTATTTAACAAACACATACAAGGTACGCCGTCTTTAGCGTGTCTACCTTAAAGCGTCTTTAAGTGAAGAAAACTTACTTCTGTCTTATGGCATGATCTCCATATAAGAGAAACACAGGACCTGTGAGCATATCCCGTACGCCCATCAGGTTCCATCCTCAACTAGGACAAGCCAGGCTGCTCGTGGCGTAGCCTAGCGTAAGGTCCTAACTCCAGACACAATGACCAGGATGCATGTAAGTGTACATGAATTCTCCCGTCTTCATGATGTCAACAGCAGACATCTACACTGGCTGAGTGGACAGAAGTGGACAGTCCGGTCATGCCTCTGGGCAGGGAGGTGGGGAGGGACCAGCGGGAGGGAGAAGGTGCATCCATGACTGGTGGGTCCTTCAAATCCCAAGGAGACTGGGTCACATCAATCCTGAGAGCCATTTAAAACCAAAAGAGGATAAAGCAGGCTCTCAGGTGCCAATTGGCCCCGGGCAGAAGTCAGCCTGCTGAGCTCCCAAAGAAAACCTGGAAGGGGAAGGCGGACGCCACAGCATGTACCGTTCAGTGCACAACAGTGACACGGCGCTCCCCCCTCACCGTCCTGCGTGACCAGCCTCCCCAGTGTGTATGATGCAGAAATACACACCGCCAGGCCCATTCAATCCGGCTCAACCTCCAGCAGGTAGGAATGCAGCGCTCAGTGCAACAGTGCCTGCACCCTGCACCCCTGCGGCCACTCAGGCCTCACAACCTCTAAGGTGACAGAACTTCCTTTCCCCAAACACTGGCTGTGGGCCATACACTCCTTCTCATGCCCGGGAGAGCACCGCTGGAGTGGCTCAGTCCTGAGGTCTGTCTGGTTCCAGAAACAACTGAAGTCCTCTTCACCACCACCTGGCAGTGGGGACTCCAGGTCACATCAGTCTAAACCCAGAGGTCACATTTTGCAGTCGGACAACACACACATGCCTGCATGGCAAACACACGTGGAAGAGAATCCGACAGCGCACCAGGGCTTCTCCCCTTTACCACCAGATGGCACCCTCGGCCTGCGAAGCTTGGAGGGAGCCAGAGGCGGGTTTGGGTCAGGGGTTTAAAAAAGCAGTTTAAAAGGGTCACGTGCCCTAAGTTATCCGGAACAGTCCTATTTTTAAAACCTGTGTGTGATTACATGTCAGCGGGGGCAGGCTGGTCTCGGCTTCCTTGTGTGTCAAGGGAACGTGGAGCGTCCACCAGCTTTGGGATGGCTGGTACGACCCAAATGAAAACCGCTGGCCTGGGTGTGTCCCTTCTCAGAGGAGGTTAAACCCCGTGAGGGCAGGGGCCCGACACAAGGTCCCCTGCCCTGGACCACAGCGAACCCTCCAGAACCTTTGGCAGAGTGTACTGGCCCTGCGCAAACAGTCCCAGAGGGTCAGACGGCATTCAAGGCCTTGCCTCGCTAGACTGCTAGACCTGGCGTCCAGGCAGGAGACCCTGGCCAGCTTACCTCTGCGGGCGGCGGGAGAGGCGCACACGCCGGCAATCCCACCCGACCCAGACCCCGAGGAAGACGACTTCCGAGAAAGACCGCCAGCACAGCCGCGTGCTTTTAACAGGGTCTTCTTCAGCCCCAACTGAAAGGAAATATTAAAAAACAGAGCCATCAAAGATTTTATCTACCCATTACTTTTTTTATGCAAAAACAGGATTTAAAAATAATATTTTTTTATGTTTATTTTTGAGAGAGAGAGAGAAAGTAAGCAGGGGAGGAGCAGAGCGAGAGGGGGATGAGGATCCGAAGCGGCTCCTCGCTGACAGCAGAGAGTCCGACATGGGGCTCCAGCTCATGAACCATGAGATCATGACCTGAGCAATGTAGCCCACTTAACAGGCTGAGCCACCCAGACACCCCCCAAAAATAATTTTTAATAACTGAATAATTATCATCTTAAATGTAAAGTAAAAGGCCAAGCAGTACTTCTCAAGTGTGCTCTTCAAAGCCCTGCATGAGAAACGTGGGGAACTTGCTAGAATGCAGATGTTGGGGCTCTGACCCCAGCGCAGAGTCCTTATCTGTGGGGCCCAGATTCTAACACCTGACCCCGGCCACGGAGCCCCGCGCACGCCTGGGCTGTTCTCTGCATCACTGCAAGCTGCCTCTCACGGATCCCATTTTCACCCTTCTTCAACTTGACTTCAGTCAGAGGCACTTACAGCATCCACAAAGCGACCCTCTATTCCCCTCGCTCCCCAGCACACCCACCTTGTTGGGGACAGGGAGCGACCGCTTGCCCTGGACCGAGTGGCCGCCCCCAGCTAGCAAGCCAGCGCCCTCCCGGGCAGCGCTGGGTTTGTCAGGGGGCACGTCCCCATGGGACTCTGTCTCGTTTAGGTTCCTCGCGCTGGAGGGGCTGGCTGGGATCCTTTTCATAGGCTGAAAAATTATAATTTGAAATGAGAGAAGTGTCTGGCCTCGGACGATGTGCAGAGGCACCACGGCTTCGATTTCGAGCACCGGCTGTGTCCCCGATGCTGTCCGTACACGCTCAGTTCATCAGCTGGATCGAGGCGAGCACAGCAGTTCGCTTCCTCCACCGAATTACCACGGACAAAAATGATGGTGGCATTTGCCTCCTCGTTAAAAACAGCAAAATAATACTAAGACAGATCGTTACAGGAGACCGTCTAAAGCTATTCCATAATCAGGATTCTTATTTAAAGACGGTAATGACAAAACTGATTCTAGTGACAAAAAATTGTAAATGCCATATGGAAAGGAATCGCTCACTAAAAGGTCATTTCCTCCACCAGAGGCGCCACTCAGTTGCAACGAATCTTCTTGGAAGGGTGCTGAGAGCCATTTTTCTTTGGAGAGCAGAGTCAAACAAAGAATACATTTCTGACGTAGGGTAGGAGGGCACTCCTAACCCTGCTTATGATATAAATAACCCCTTGTAACAAGGGGCGCTAATGAGAAGCAGCAGCAGCTCATACGGTCAGAGCAACGAAACAATCACTTTCTTTCCCTTTACAGCATTTTAAGACTTGAGACCTACCCCACATAACAGAAGCTCGCCAACTGAAAGTGTGCAGGGTCAGCGGTTTGTCGCACACTCAGAGCTGTACGGCCAGCGTTAGTGTAATTAATTTTAGACCATTCTTGTTGTCCCTGTTGTCCGAGTCCCTCTGCCTGCCCGCGTGAACACTGGCTCACCTACACGCCCCCCCAATACAATCCACCTACTGTGGTCCCTCACGTAAATAGGATCGTACGGCAGGTGACCTTTGGTGTCTGGCTGCCTTCTGGGATCATCCATGTCCTACATGCACTAATACTGCACTTCTTTATTGCCTGAGTCCAGCCCACGTGCTTGTTACACACAGAAATCCGTGCCCGGGGCCACATATGACGTAGAAGACCTGTGTCCCTCTCACTCCAGGGACATCACTTTGGAAATCTGCATCCAAATGGGCTCCGGCAGGAGGAGTCTGTGTGACACAAGGGACGCCGGCCCCGCTACTTAGGGGAGGTGATGGCCAGCACGCCGCCTCTGTCCACGCACAAGGGCCTTTAGCTCGGATCAGTTCTGGGCCCTGAGAGCAGGGAGCTGCACGGTCCGGAAGATGTGCCCGGAGGGGGAGGCGCTCTCGGGCCCTCAACGGCGGCTCTGCAGGGACCCAGACTTGTCACAACCCCACAGAGCATCTCAGTAACCGGTTCAGAGAGCTGAGGCCCGGGCCCAGGTCCAGAGCAGAGCTGAGAAGCGGATGTTGGGCTCTGACCTGCCACCTCTCCTCGGGGCAGGACCCCCTCCCCTGAGTGAGGCTGGCTCAGCCAAGCCTGGTGGTGTGACCCTCCCCTTCTCCCACCCGAGCGCCCTGCCCCGCAAACCTCCAAGGGCTGACCGCACCCCAAAGACCTGCCCATCCGCTAGCACTGCCCGGGACGGCTCCCCCGTTTCATTCCTGGAGGAGCACGATGTAAACAAAATCACGGGTAAGGGGGCCGGAGCTGGCTACTGGCTGTTCCGGGAGGGGAAGTTTTGAAGCTGCTTGTTAATGCAGATGAAACCCCTAAGGAGCAGAAAACCCAAAGCTGTAAAGAAACAAAACGTGCAGTGGCATTCAGGAAGGGGTGTGCCTAAGTCAGCCCAGCGGGAAGGCAGCCCCGCCCGCGTCCACGCGCTCCCCAAGCCCAGCTCCCCGTGCAGCTGCTGCTGCGCCTCTTCCACTTGCCCTTCCTACGCTCCCAGCCCTCATCGCAGCTACGTCTCCGAGTTTCTCGCCACAACGGCTTCCTCTAGAGCCATAACCCGAGAGGGCTAAGGGCAAGGGAGCGCCCAGCCCCACAGACAGGCCTTCTGGCACGTGGACGCGTCTACCTGCTCCGCGGCCGCCTGGATGTTTCTCCCTCTCACCGATGGAGCTCGGGGCCGAACCCAGTGGCTGGTGACCTTCTTCTGGGGCCCTGCCTGGTTCGGAGGGGGAGCAATACTGGGGTCCACCGGCAGGCGAGGCGAATGCGACAGTCCCTGCGTCAGGGCTTGGCTGGCCTGGGCCGGGACCCCGCCCAAGGGGGTCTGGCTGGGTGGTGCCCTCAGGGGGCTGTCCGACAGGTAATACGTCTCCCTCTTCAGTGACCTGGGGCTCTTCTTCAGTTCCATCTCTTTCTCAAACAGGTTTATTTTTAATTTTGATTCCTGTATGAATCTCTCCACGCCCTGGCTCCAAAGGTCTTCAGGCCTGGCTGCTAGGGCTGCCCTGTTTTTGCTTTTGCTTTCAATCTGTAAGGCCAGCAAGTGAGCCTCCTTGTACACTTCCACAAATTTCTCCCCGGTGGGAGGGCTCCAGGTGAGGTGACTTTCCAAGGCTGGAAGAGGTTCTTCGGACACATGGTGATTTAATTCTAAACTGGCAGCAACGCATCTTTCCTTATGCCCGACAGGTCCGAAGAAGACTTCATCATCTTCATTTCCACTGTTTTAAAATAAATGGATCATGGATCATTAATGACACTGGCCGTGAAATGGAAGACTTTACAGAAACGTGGTTAAGCCCAAGGCAAGGGAAGAAAACTCATCTGTTTACCTTAAAGAAGACAATGAGAGATCAAAGTCAAACTTTTCATCAGCCAAGAGAAGCACGCCTGTGCCTGTGGAGAGAAAGTCCCATGTTATCTGAGGGCTGGGCTTGATAAAGAGAAAACATTACCGGTGTCTACAGCTATAAAAACAATGACAACATTTCACCCCCCAAAGTGTGCCTTATCATGATTCTCACAGTCACCTCGTCACAAGATTATCTTGGCTTTTTCGGTTTCTTTTTAAAATAGCATCAGCCACTGCGTATTTGCTAAGCTGCTCCAAAAGTCTAAGTCCTTATCTCTTAGGTCTAATCTCAAATGCATTCACCAAGTCATTGAACTAGCTTTTCTAGAGTAGGTAAGCCGTTTTCAGGTTAGAGCATTTTCAAAAGGCCACCTGCTTCAGGTCTCCTAGAATTAGATTCCTCCCTTACAGCTATGGAACTGAACGCCTACTGCTCTTTCAAAATCAAATTCAATACTATTCACATGCGCAGTCGCGCCTCCATACTGCTGACTCCCATCTCTTCTCAGAGCCCGCCTTGCCCCCAGAAGGGGCACTCTGTACCCCCCATGGCTCCGTACCCCCACAGTACCTCCACCAGCCCTGCCTGTAAGCCTGCTCTCTCCAACAAGCCTCAGGCAACTTCTCCCTCCCCCAGCTCGAACATCCCACCCACCCCTGCTCCCCTCAGTTTCCCCCACTCCTATATCACCTTGACCTGACCTCTGTCCCTGCACTAGCCCTGCTGTTCTGTAGATGTCCCTTCACCCTCCTGGGGCCCCAACTAGACCGTGAGCTCCTCCAAGACAGCAAATGTCGCCCGCTCTCCCAAATCCCCTCATGTCCAGCGGGGGGCCTGGACGCTTGGCAAATAATTATCGAAATGCTCTGAACGGGTATTTCCACCGTGTAAAGTTTATACAGCACTTTCACAAATCACATCTTATTTGATCCTAATAAACAATGCAGCATACTTATTAAAACCATAAAAGTTTAACATATGCTAATATCCTAATTAGATCCTAGTTAGTCACTCTAATTATTCTTAATTACCCAATCAAAGAAAAGGTAGAAAGCACAAATGCACAAAAGATATAATGGGAAATAATCAGAGAGGAAATGAAAAGATTCATAAGCTAGTCTGCTCCACACATAAACCTAAGAACCTGGCTGAAATGGATCATTTTTCTAGAAAGCAGAGTTTATTTTTTGTATTTAAATCACTTGATTTATTTCTAAAACGGACTCCAGAAGGAAGGGAAAAGATCTTAACAGTTCAATTACCACAAAATAACTGCACTGATTTATTCAAGGGCTATTCTCCTCAAGAGAACCCAAGTCCCAGACAGTTTCACAGAATAATTCTGTCATGTCTTTCAATAGATCATCCCAAAACTATACTGCTCCCCAGGATAGAAAAAAGAAACCTTTCAACTCACTTCTATGAAGCAGGTATAACCATACCAAAAGCCTTTAAAGTTAGTTCAGAAAGAGAGCCACAGACCAGGCTCCTAACATAAAAATCCTGAATAGGAATATTAGCTAACAGAATCCACCGACACATCAAGAGAAGAAGAAAAACAGATCGTGACCAAGCAAAGTTCGTTTCAGGACTTGAGTATGGTAGGATGGTTCAACTTCACGCAATCTGGTAACATAATGGTTCTATTACTGGATCTAAAAGGAAAGTCATGGGTCACAGCCATCTATGCGAACAAGACACTTGAAAAAATTGCTTTGTTGACTTTAAAAGCTCTTCCTAAAAAGACATAGATACATACCGGATATGTGTTACCTACGAGGAAGCATCTGTCAGGAGCCCAAAGCCAAACTGGGATTTAATGAAATCCCATCGGAAGCCCCCCTTCCACAGTCAGGAGCAGGTACATGTGATCGGTCAGGACAGGTTAACCCACGCTGATACGACCACCCCCAAGTCTCAGCCTCAATCCTGCTGAGGGTGGGCGTGGCCCTGCTCCCCGCCCTCCTCTCTGCACAACCCAGGGGCCTGGCGAGCCTGGTCTTGGTGTCGAAGAAGGGAAAGAGCAAATCCCAAACCAGTTCTCAAAGGCCCGGAAGTAACACACACACAAGCCACATTCCCATTTCACTGGCTGCCGTTCCAGTCCCCTGAGCTGAACCCTGCCTCAAGTGGGCGGCCAAGTACAATTCTATCATGTACCCAGGAGGAAGGGGAATAAAAAAAAGTAGAAAGGAGGAAAAAAGAAAAGAGCAGAAATACAGATAAACAGCACCAGAAACTGCCATCTCTATGTAAATTAACCCGCAAGCCAGCATGGGGGTCAATGGAAATCTAAGGGGGAAATTCCAGGAAAGCCAGGCAGATGGAGCAGATGTCTGCTGTCACAGTTCCTGACACAGATCCGGATACACTAACACGGAAAAAGGCAAGAATCTGGAGGCAGAAATACCACAGGGCACAGGTGCTAAGATTACAGACACCAGAAAAATCACATGAGTAACTGTTACGAGTAGTGAAAGGACGTAAGGAGGTGGCTGAGGACAAAATCATCGCACGGCCATCTACGGCGTTCACACCTACAAAGAACAATTCGAAGACACGATGGAAGAAAAGACCTCACCGCAAAGACCTACGTTAGCAGCAAAACCCACACAATACGTATGAACAAACCCAACAGGAAACACGCAAGATTCCAGTAAGGACATCTCAGAAGATGATAAAAGTGGCACACCAAGTAAAAGGAGGAAATGGAGTATTCAATAAATGGTATTTCCCTTAGAGGAAAATATGTATAAAAGGACTAAGAAGAAACCATGAGGAAATTATTTTATAACCTGGAGTGAGGAGGTCTAACTATGACACCAACGCGGAAGCCGTAAAATACAAGACTGATAGTACAGTATCTAAAAAACAATTTTTAACTTTTTAATGTTTTTTTCAACGTTTATTTACTTTTGAGAGAGAGACAGAGTGTGAGCAGAGGAGGGGCAGAGAGAGAGGGAGACACAGAATCAGAAGCAGCTCCAGGTTCTGAGCTGTCAGCACAGAGCCCGACGCGGAGCTCGAACTCACGAGCCGAGAGATCATCACCTGAGCCGAAGTCAGATGCTCAACGGACTGAGCCCCCCAGGCGCTCCTCTAAAATACACTTTTAAAACCCTGTACGGCAGAGACCACCATGAGCAGAGCTAAAGAAACAAGCAGCAGGGGAAGAAGTATTTGCAGCTCACATCACGAAGGGCTCTTGAGGAACAGGGTCTATAGACGGCTAAGGAAACACCCAGTCACGTAATGGGAGAACTGACAGAGGACACGAACAGAGAAAATGACTGATGAAATAAAATCAAAATAATCCTGAGATTCCAGTTTTCACCCATCAGGTTGTCAAAAATCAAAAAGTCTGGTGCTGTGCGGGCAAGGCTGTGGGTAATTCATAGAGTGCTGGGGAAGGTGTCCCTTGGCAGGGCCCTCCTGAGTCCCCCGGCAGCACCTACAAAGAGCAGGTGTCCCCCCGGCCCAGCAGGCAACCCACAGGCAGTCACGTCGGATCAAAAGCGACACTGGACACAAACTAACTAATGTGCACCCACAGCAGATGGGAGAAATTACAGCACCCCCCACCCCCAGACAGCCCACTACAAAAGAGAATGGGAACCCCGAGTGTGCTGACTTACAAAGATCAAGATAAATGAGATGCCCAAACCGGGGTGCAGCACAGGGCCCCATCTGCTAGGGAAAGACGGCAGTCGGCTGACAGTGTATACACACACTGGTTTCCTCTTGCCCAGATTAGCTCTGGAAGATCAAACAGACCAAAGACATCAATGGCCTTCGGAGGGGCAGCTGCAGGAGGTGGAGGCAGGCTGGGTCAGACCCTGGAGGGCTTGTGAGCCCAGGCAAGGAGCTCCCATTTCCTCCAGAGCGCGACAGGAAAAACTGAAGGTTTTAAGCGTAAGAGTTATGATCTAACTGGTGTTTTTATATTTATTGTTTTTTCATTTGATGCTTTATTACTCGGTAATTCATTACTTTTTTAAAATCCTGGTTTAATATCTTGTGATATAATGATTTGAAGATCTGGTACTAAGTTTAGCTTATTTGGATATCACATTTTAATAGCTGTCATAGCTGAAAAAGGTACTTCAAAAAGCTATTTAGATTTATATTGAAGAAGTGCACTGTTGTTGGCTATACCTATTAAATTACTCATTTTCTTCTCCAGTCCCATCAACCAGTTCTGCAAAGGTTTTAGTTGAAGTCTTATTAGTAAATTCTCGTTTTCTCTGCTATCAATCAGCAATTCTTGCAAACTAATTTATTTATTTATTTTTCCTTAAAGTTTATTGTCAAGTTGGTTTCCATATAACCCCCAGTGCTCATCCCCACAAGTGCCCTCCTCCATGCCCATCACCCCCCCTCCCCCATCTTCTTCAGTTTGTTCTCAGCATTCAAGAGTCTCTCATGGTTTGCCTCTCTTCCTCTCCCCCACCATTTCCCCTTCTCCTCCCCCACGGTCCTCCGTTAAGTTCCTCCTAATCCACCTATATGTGCAAAGATATGGTATCTGTCTTTCTCTGCCTGACTTATTTCGCTCAGCATAACACCCTCAAGTTCCATCCACGTTGCTACACATGGCCAGATGCCATTCCTTCTCATTGCCGAGTCTAACTGGTGTTTTTTAAAAAGGTTACGCTGGCTGCTATGTAGAGTGGATGAGAAAGGAAGGCAGCACCTCCTGAAATCACAAAGGCACACATTGGCCAAAGTGCAAAATGTCCAGGTGGGTGAAGGTGAGTTAACATGGCTGGAGGCACACGTGGCGGCATCTGGGCGGAGGGAGAAAGAGGTAGATGGATCCAAAATATATTCGGAAGGTGGAAATCACAGCAAATGATGACTGAACAAACATGGCCCCTTCACAACTTAGACAGCTAAGTAAGTGGAGGGGCCGTTTCCTTTCACCAGAGGACAGAGAGCAGCCTACGAATCGGGGGGGGGGGACACACTGAGTATGAAGTGCAGGACAGGTGACGACCCCAAATAGGCAGGTGGATACACAGCCCAGAGCTCAGAGGAGAGGCTGCACCCAAGACAAAAGGCAGGCACCACTAGAAAGAAAATGGCTTTTTTTTTTTTTTAAGTTTATTTATTATTTATTTTGAGAGACAGAGACAGCGCAAGCAGGGGAGGGACAGACAGAGCCCAACACGGGGCTTGAGCCCACGAGATGGTGAGATCATCACTTGAACCGAAATCTAGAGTTGTAGGGGCACGTGAGCGGCTCAGTCGGTTAAGCGCCCGACTTCGGCTCAGGTCATGATCTCACAGTTTGTGGGTTTGAGCCCCGCGTCAGGCTTTGTGCTGGCATCTCGGAGCCTGGAGCCTGCTTTGGAATCTGTCTCCCTCTCTCTCTGCCCCTCCCCTGCTCATGCTCTGTCTCTCTCAGTCTCTCAAAAATAAATAAACAATAAAAACAAACAAACAAAAGAGTTGGACACTTAACCAACTGAGCCAACCCAGGTGCCCTGCAGATGGGGTTTAAAGCCAAGGGAGTGTCTCAGAACCCTGGGGTGTGGATACAAAGAAACCCCAGAGACCAGGTCCTGGGTACGATCAGCTTCAGAAGACAGTTCAGGAAGAGGAGCCTAGAAGAGATGGATAAACCAGCCAGAGAGGCGGAAGGAAAACCAAGGCTGCCTTGGAAGCCAAGTGAGAAGGAAGTTTCCAGAAGGAGAGGTCAAATGTCATCGAAAGGTTGATTAAACAAGAACAAAAAAGTGACAACAGATTTGGCAACACGTATGTTGTAACTGATGAGAGCAGCTTAAACAGAGCAGTGGGAACCCGGGGTCGGCAGGAGGTGAAGAACGCGGGAAAACAGCAGAACAAACAGAGAAAGCTCTGGAAGGCGGGCTCTGAGAGGGAGTGGAGGATACCGGGACAAGTCACGGAACAGAACATATCTGTGTCAATGACGAGCACAAGCGGATGAACAGAAAGGCACAAGGTGAGGCTACGGGGAGAGGGTGATACAGGAGGCGTCCCCAGGAGCCGCAATGGGGATTCTACACGCACAGGGAAGGGACTGGTATCTGAAAGGGAGGAGAAGGGGCTGCAGCGGCAAATCCCTTTCTAGACCCAATGAATTAGTGAGGAGAGGGGCAAAGTCCTTAACAGGGTTTCAGGAAAACAGAAGTGACCGGGGTACCCCTTCTACCTGCCCCATCCCTGTGCGTCAGGAACAAAGGATACGGGCTGTCAAGATGCTTTAAGAGAAAAGGAGGGTGCAGCCCTTCCCGCACTCTGCGAGGCTGCATTCTCACCCCTGATGCTGGAACCAGGCGGGGACAGAGCCAGAGAGGAAAGCTGCCAAGATTCCAAACACACCTTGGCAAACAGAAACCGGGCCATACACGGAAAGAACGCATCGAATTCCCTCGCACAGGTGTGTGTGCCTACGAAGTGCCAGGCGGTGTTCTGGGCGCTGGGTACACACAGCGAGTGACACTGGAGAGAAACCCCGGTACTAGATGGGAATCTAAAGCTGGGCGGGGGGACAGGGGACGCGGCTGCAGAAAACGGAAAAATAAAAGAAGCTGGATGGACGCCAACCCCATGAAGACAGGGGCCGGGAGCCTCACTGGCACAGAGCCGACTAAACGAAGGCCTCCGTTCTCACAGAAGCGGGAACGCCACCCGCATCCTCGCGGAGCTCCCTGCCGGGCGGCGCTGCGGCCACAAGGACCTACCATCCTCGGGAACCTCCATCCCTGCCTCTCCCGACTGGCTGGAGGCGCGTCGGTCGCCGGCGTGTCCTCCTTCCAAGGCGAGGGCTGTCAGGAAGTCACTGCGGGGAGGGCGGGGCCAGCAGGTGAGCAAGCGTCGGGGCCCGGGCTCCCCGTACCTCCGGCCCCTCCGCCCCCCTGCAGCACCGCCTGGGGCGCAGGAAGCGAGGGGCCCGCGGCCGGGCCAGGAAGGGCAATGGCGGCCGGGGGCCACCTGAGCTACAGCCCGAGACCCTCCGCGCCGCCCCCCAGGCCGGGAGCTCCGGGGGCCCGATCGGGCCTGCACACCGCGGCCGGGGTCACCGGAATCCCCGGCTCTCGGGCCGGACCGGTGGTGGGGGCCCTCGGCAGCCCCGAGGGAACGCGCGAGGAGACGCCACCGCCCGAGCCTCCCCGCCCCTCACCCGAGCGGCGGCGACGCCCGGCAGCCGCACCTCCGCCCGGAATTTAAACGCGGCGCGGCGAGCGCGGCGCCGACTGCCCATTGGCGAGTTTGAATGGCCTGCGCAGCGTCGCCGCGCCCGGTGCATCCTGGGGGCTGCGGCCGACGGCAGCGCGCGTGCGCACTGCCTCCGCGCGCGTGCGGGCTGCGCCTGCGGTGGGCGCGCGGGGCGGGGCGGGGCTTCCTTGGAGCGCGTGCGGCGTCCGGCCGGCTTGGCTCCGGCTCGGTGCGCGTGACCGGAGACTTGGTTCCGGTCCCCGCTCTTCATCCGTAGACGGAGGGACTTCATTCCCTACAGTAGGATGTCGATGTGAAGACCGAACGAAGTAGGTGCACCTGTCTGCTTTGTAAAGCGGTGCGCACCGGTTGCTAATAAGCAAGAAGACCGGGCCCCTGCCCCGGGGAGCGCGCCGGGCGACTGGTTTGTGACCCTGGGGCGCAAGTTGAGTGGTGGCGGAGGACAGTGAAGAGGCCTGAGACTGCGGCCTTTACAGCCGTTGGGGAGCCGGGTTTGTCCGGAGGGCAGGTGCAGGGGCAGATTGTAGGAGTGCGCAGGGCCCGGTGGCCCGGTGATCGCGTCGGCATGGGGAGTGCACACGTTGGAGCAAGGGCTCTCATCTGAGCGACGCGGGGCACTGACTGGGGAACGGGTCAATCCGCGCAGCTTGAGACTGGTCTCACTTGAGCCTTGTCCGCCTCATGCGCTGGACAGTGCAATGAAGGGGTCCGCTCAGGACGCAGCGTCATGGAGCCGTTACTCTGGGTGTCTGGGACTGGTCGATGTCGCGGGATGTGGGAAGGAGGAGCCTGGGATGACGCCTAGGGTCTGCCCTGAGAAGGAGGGAGCTCCAGGAGGAAGAGCACCACTTTCAGGCGTGATAATGAGCTATTTCTTTGGGACAGGTTGGGTGGAGAACTGTCCAGAAACCAGCCATCCTGGACCCAGGACCTATGCCAAGAATCGGGCCTGCACACCGCGGCCGGGGTCACCGGAATCCCCGGCTCTCGGGCCGCGGCTCTCCAGGCCAGCTGGCATGTGAACTTTCACACCATCCACACCAATCACCCCATGTTGCTGTGGTCCCTTTTCACTTCTGATCCTGAGTTCAGCTCCCCGTGAGACTGTGAGCCCCTAAAAGGCAGGGTGGGGTCTCAATCATGTGATGTCCCCAGCTTCACCCAACCCAGAGCCGGGCCCCAGGCAAGAGCTGAGAGTGTGAGAGCTGGGTATTGAAGGGAGGTGGGGAGTCTAGCAGCCTGGAAGGAGCCCAGCCGGCCCTCCGCATCCCCTTTGGCTGGTCCTGGGGTCCCCAACACCTCTTTTTCTATTGAAGGGCTCCCTCTGTTGCCTTCAGCTTCTGTCTTCACTCCCCAGTGTGCTCTGATGTGCTGGTTCCCCCCGGCCCTGCCTTTCCCACCGGAGCCTCTGTCCAGTGGGTCCTTTCTGAATCCCATTGTCTTTTGCTCAGATTCCTGCTTAAATACAGAAGAAAGACAGTGCCAAGCTGACCCAGGTACAAATCCCAGCCGCAGGTGTCAGTCAGGAGCATTTGGGTCGCAAGAAACCGGAAACCAGCTTCAAGCTGGCTTTAGAAAGAGGAGAATTTAGGGGCGCCTGGGTGGCTCAGTCAGTTGAGCGTCCAACTTCGGCTCAGGTCATGATCTCACGGTTCGTGGGTTCCAGCCCCGCGTCAAGCTCTGTGTTGACAGCTGGCTCTGAGCCTGGAGCCTGTCTTCGGATTCTGTGACTACCTCTCTCTCTGACCCTCCCCTGCTCATGCTGTCTCTCTCTCTCTCTCTCTCTCTCAAAAATAAATAAAACATTAAAAATAGAGAGAGAGAATTTACCAGCTCAAGGAATAGGGAAGTCCAGGAATGGCCCTGGCTTCAGCTCTGGATAGAAAGAGGGGCTCAAAGGAGGGCACAGGGTCAGGTCGCCTCCCAGCTGCCTCTATGGGGTCCTGCACACCCTCCGGCAGGCTGCGCCCACTAACCTGGGAGCCCCAGGCTTCCCTTCACTTACCAAGGCCTAGGCTTGCCTGACTCAACCCCCAGGGCAGTTGCTGTGAGAGCTCAGGGGGCGCCTGGCCCAGGTGTCAGGTCCCCACAGCCCTGTGGATGTGTGCAGGGGGTGAGCGCCCCCAACACCCACTCCCAATGCTCCTCCCCCTGTATCATGTCAGCACAGAGGAGGTGCTCAGTATCAGCCCCGATTATCAACAGCTTGTTGCTGCTGAGTCTTAACAGTGTCTTCATCCATCTGTCCTATCATGAGCCTGCCCATCAGAAAACATTTCTTCCCTCCCCCAGTAAGATTCGGCGTCATATTTTTATGTATCCATTCATGAGTTCCTTCACCAACGTTCCCTGACAGGTCCTCAGGGCAAGCCCAGTGCTGGGTGATACGGAGACAGAGCCCATCCCTGACCTGAGGAGGTCACAGCAGGGGAGGAAGGGGCATCCTCGCCAGCCTGCGGCGGATGAGTGGAGGGCTCCCCAGAGGAGCTTCCCCGGGCCACACTGTGTCTTGCTTGGAACCAGGAGGGGGCGGACAGCAGGCTCTGTCGTGGCACCCGGCAGGAGGGAACAGCTCAGGCTGGGAGGGCAGGGTCCCCTATGGGATGTGTCTCTACCTCCCAAGTAGAGACAGCACCCCTCTCAAAATGCTATTGTGATTACCCATTTTCTTGACTCCCTGCCCCGCCCACACCTCAAGTACAAGGAGAAGCCTGCCTCCCCAGGACCCAGGCCAGGCCTGACACACGGGAGACGCAGAAAGGTGCTACCAGCAACAGTCACAGCCAAAGGAACTGATTACGTAATTTATTTGAATCTCAGAAATTTGTCCAATCGATTTGGAGGCCTCCACTGTCTCCCAGGAGACCTGCCTCCCACCTCAGTCCCTACCTAATGCCGGCACGCGCTGAAGGAACCTGAGAAACATTTAGGGGCCAGGATCGCCCCTCATGGGCACATTCCAGTGAAATCCCTGATTTAGGGGCCAGGTTACGAAAAGGGGGGAGACAGACCGAGGCAGCATTTATAAAAGTGGCTCAGATTGTGGTAAAGCTACAGGCCGCACAGTGCTTTGTGGTTTTTGCCACAACAGGGCAACCCTGAGCTCCATCCACGCACCCCAGAAAGCGTGTCAACTCAGTGCATGCGTGTTCGCATGATTAAAGTCCTAGTTGGCAAAGGAAACCACATACCCGAGGCCCCTCTATGGGCACCACCAAGCCCCCTGGGAAGCTCGCAGACCTCTCCAGAGACAGCAGAGGGGCCTCCACTTGCTTGTGCTTCTTTGAGGCGGGGGGTGGGGGTGCAACAGCTGGGGGACCCCCATACCCAAGGCAGATCTCCACCGGGCCTCCACGGGCTGTGACCCCCAGCAAGTCACTTCCCCCCCTCGTGGGTGCCCTCCGCCAAAAGCTGGGACAACATATCTAGAATTATGATGAGGAAGACAACGTGAGGGTTTATCCCACGGGCAGCCTGGGGGAGGGCGTCCCGGGGGACTGTGTGGAAGTCTGTCCTCCCTGAGCTGAGCCGGCCTCCAGCCAACCCCGCCTTCCAGCCCTTGAACTCCAGATGTGGGAGTGCCAGGCAAGTGGTAACAAAACTGGCCACGTTGGTTCTAACTGCTTGAAACTGCACCTCGGCCCTTAACAAGGTTGAGAAGATCCTGAATCATGTTTAAAGTTGATTTGTATCCCCGCTTCCTGTAACACTGCTGGTTACAGGGCTTTTGGCTTAAAGCTGCAAAATTACTGAACAGAACCACCTAATAGGCTCTAGCCGCTTCTAACCCTAGAAGCCAGGGGGCCAGTCCCAGCTCACTGCAGGAGGTGGACGGCCGCGGCCTTTCGGATGAGCCGCTGGGTCAGGGGTGAGTTCGGCTTCAAGGCATCACGCTCCATCAGAAGGCTCCTGTGGAGACAGGGACGGGGTCTGTGGTGGAACCTTCTAGAAGAATGTGGGACCTGATGGTTCCCAGACCCCAAGGCAGGACAGGTGGCTGGGGCTAAGATGAGCAGAGAGCAAGTTACTCCCCTTCCTGGGCTACTGGAGAGGGGACAGAAGGGACAGCCCAGCAGTAGGAGGCCTGACCTTGGTAGGGGGACCAGGGCCAAGGCAGTGCACGGGGGGGGGGGGGGGGGGGGGGGGGGGGGGGGGGGGGGGGGGGGGGGGGGGGGGGGGGTTGCGGTTCAAGGATGAGAAGGTAGGGACTCCAATGTGAAACCAGGACGTCCAGCTTCTGGAGAACATTTTAACACTGTCCCCAAGACACACATAACTGGGTGAGCACATAACTGTGGCTCCATCTGCCTCCGGAAGCCAGGGCCCATCCTCCCACCAGCCAAGAGGGTAGAATTGGGCTCTAGGGGTCAAGGGGAAGCCACGCACGAGGGCTGCTGGGATGGCCAGTGGCTACAGAAAACCTCAAGTGTGAACAAAGCAAGTCTCGTTTAAGGGAAAGACCTCAAACAATTGACAAGAGTGATTCTGGGGGGGGAGAGGGTAAGGGGCTAGGCCTGGCACTCGGGGTGAGGACAGCATTGCAGGGGCCCAGGATCTCCACCTCGGAGGGGAAGGGCATGAGCTTCCTGTCACCCTGGCTGCAGGAGGTGCCCCTCGGCAGTCCACACGGGCTCCCGGCTGCCTCTGCAGCCCAGTCCCCCCCCACCCCGGCACGCCCGCGGGCAGACCCCCTGCCACGCAGCACCCTCTGCCCGGCCCAGCGGGCGCCCTCCACCCACCCTGCACCTGCTCCAGCCCTCAGCCCTCCTGCCTGAAGAGCCTCCCCTTCCCTGCCAGCCTGCACCCACACCGGGACCTGGAGCTCTCAGAGGGATCTGGCCACTAAAGGAAGGGGTGGGGTGTGGCTTTTGCGTATGGCCATGAAGGGGTGGATGGCATGTGTCCAAAGATGCGTCAGAGTTTTAACCGAGTCCAGAGTGGGCACACCTGTTGCATCAGCACCGAGAACCCCTGCACTGCTCCGTCTGGGAATGCTGTGGGGACAGCTGGGACCCCCAGCATGCGCCCCCTGCGCTTAGACCCTGGGGCTTTTCCACCTGTCCCCCACAGCTCCGCCAGGGGCCACCCAGGACACCGACCCCCTGGACACCCTACAGCTCCTCCCTCCCTTGCCCATTCCTGTGCCAAGTGGGGGGGGGCGCAGGGGACCCATGAAAAGAGGTCACGTCTCACCCCAGGGGTATAAGGTTTGGTGCAGGAAGCAGCGTGGAACTCGGCCGCCCCATGCAGGGCAAGTCAGGGTGTGGGAGCTCCAAGGCTGCTGGCGAGAGCTGCTTTGCAGAGCTCTCTTCTGGGGGCACCCCCACCCCAACATCCCTAACCCCCCAGCCCTTCCTCTCAACCAGACCGTGGGTGTGGTCAAACCCGCTGGTTTCTGGCCTCCCTTCAACTGTCTTCTTCAGGGCATCCTCTCTCTTCAGGGCATCCTCTCTCCCCCTGACTCCCAACCAGCTCTGACTCCACCACAGCCTTCAGAGCAATGTGCCCCGCCGTGTTTGTGTGTGTGTGTGTGTGTGTGTGTGTGTGTGTGTGTGTGAGAGGGAGAGATAGTTGACAGTGTTAGTTCCCACGTGAGAAATAAGCACCCCCCACCAGGCCTTGGGTCTGCCTGCCCCCCCACCTCCTGGAGTCCAGCACATCAGCCCCGTGAGAAAGAAAGAGCATCCCCAGCAAAGGATGGGCATGTGCAAAGGCCCGGGACCCTGAAAGAGCAGGACATGTTGGGTAACTTGCAGTTCAGCATGCTAGAACGAGGAGTGAGCTGGGGAGGGCCGCCCTGGGGGTGGGGTGGACCCCGTCTGGTCAAGCTGAGCATGCTAACAGGGAAAACCACGCCCCCAGCCCCTTCCGCAGCCTCCTGTCCTCACAACCTCGGGAGGTGGGAGCCTCAGAGCAAGCTGGAGACCCCCGTGCGAGAGAGGCAGTGATGCTCAGAAACACCCCCAAGCCCAGGATGGATGCGAGCGGGGGAACTCACCGCGCCACGTTCTTGTGGACGCCGGAAGTGCAGTTCAAGGCTGCGTGGATCAGTAACTGGTTGAAGACGTCTCTCTGAAAGGTCACTTGGGCAGGTTATGCTCCCGTAAGGCGGGATGAGGGGTGGGAGCCCCAATCCCCACCGCTGGCATGGCTGTTCTCGGGGACAAACTCCCGGGGGGGGGTGTGAAAGGGAAGCACACCCCCACACCAGGGGCACCCACCCTGAGACACTGCTGGAGCCGGGCTGCCGGGAAGGCCGCAGGCCGGAGGCTCACCTGGGCGTTGCTGCCTCCGATCTGGACAATCCGGTAGCGGATGGGCAGCAGCAGCTCCACCACACGGTCTGGGTTCCCGTTCTCGGCCTCCACCAGGGCCTGGCACAGAGGCAGCCCCACGTCACGGGCCAGGAGGTGCTGGCAGTTCTCCCCAGGGGACCTGCCGGCCGAGCAGATGCCCTCGGTCACCCGGAGGGCACCTTGCACTGTCCGTCACAGCACAGATGCCTCCGTGCCTGCCTCGGGCGTCCCCAGCTCCGTGCCTGACACATGGCAGGCGCTTGGGTCGGGTGAGCCGACAGAGGGGAAGCGGCCGGGAAGGGGAAACCAGAAGGTTCTCTCAACCCTGGGTCGAACTCTGCCGTTCACGAGCCACCTGGCTGCAGGCAGGTCCCTCAACTTGCTCATCTGTGAAGTGTGGGGACAGTGCCAACCGCTGGGGGCTGTCAGGAAGCTTGCAGACAATGCAGCTAGAGGCCTGGTACTGGAGCTGGCCCCGAGGCCAGGGAGGTGGCTGTCACAGCCTGTCTCCCTGCTGGCCCTCAGGTGGCCGCTGGTCTGGGTCACGGGCCTGCAGCCATGGAGACAGCAGCCAGCTCCAAACCTGTCTGAAAAGCCAGAATCAAATACTCAAGTGCTTGGTGGGCTCCCCAGGCCTTCCTTGTGGTGAAAAGACCGCTAACAGCGGGCACCTCTCCTGAAGCTGCCTCCCTGGCCAAAGCCCACGGTTCCCGCAGCACGGCTCTGGGAGGAGGCCAGGGCAGTGGCCATGGTGGTGGCCAGCTTGGGTGTGGCCCCCAGGCCAGGCCACCAGTGGCCACACCTCCCCCAGCTCCAGCCCTACATGGGGGACTCAGCTACATCCCTGGCGGCCCACACCGCAGAGGACCCTGCCCTCCCTGGACTCCCTCGGACCTCCACCGAGGTGTGTCACCATGTCCTGCCCCTCACTCTCCCACCAGCCTGCCTCAGCAGACACTGTCCCCCAGTTGCAGATGAGGAAACTGAGGCTCAGAGCAGCGAAGCACTGTGTCCAGGATCTCAGATGCTGGAAGCGGCAGGTCTTTCTGGTTCCAGGGCCTCACCGTGTTCCCCGCGGCACACACCCATGACATGGACGCTGTCACCCCAGCTGGGGGATGACCCCCCATCGATTGGAGGAACAAATGTACCCCGTGAGATACATCACCTGGGAGCCACACCTGCGGGGTGCACGGATGGCAGCACCCCCCGCAGCATCTCACCAGTGGACCCCCACCCACAGCGCCCCCGGCGGGCACGCCCCCAGCACCCCGTTGCCCCCGCAGCAGGGCCCAGTCTCTGGTGCCTACTCGCTGGCGTCCTGCAGGGTGGTCAGAAGCTCCTGCGTGGTCAGGGGGTCCCGAGCGCCCAGGGATGCCATCAGGAAGTGCGCGTCGTTGAACAGCAGGATGTGGTCACGGCTGTGCTTCTGGGTCACCGGCAGGACATCCTGCCACCGCTCACCCACGGACACCCCTGAGGACACGGGGAAGAAACCCCAGGCCTGGCGTTCGTAGGAGCACGTCCTGCGCAGGGGCCCCTGGACCCCCACACCCCCCAGAGGCCAGGCAGGTGAGCAGGGCTGGCAAACGGCCTCATACCTTGGGCCCGGTTTATGTTAACTTTAATTATTTTTTACATGTTTATTTACTTTTGAGAGAGAGACAGACAGACAGACTGCAAGCAGAGGAGGGACGGAGAGAGAGGGAGACAGAATTCCAAGCAGGCTCCAGGCTCTCAGCTGTCTGCACAGAGCCCGACACAGAGCTCAGATTCAAGAACTGGGAGATCATGATCGGACACCTAACCGACTGAGCCACCCAGACACCCCTAACTTTGTTTAATTATAAAAGCAATAGACGCCTAAGGTAGAAAGCAAAGTAATCTATTGAAGGGTAGTAAATGAAGTTTCTGGACCCTTTGACAACCCCCCAAACTGTTTTTAAAACTCTTCCTGAGGGGTGGGGGGACCTGGGTGGCTCAGTCAGTTAAGCATCCGACTTTGGCTCATGCCATGATCTCACGGTTTGTGAGTCTCAGCCCTGCATCAGGGTTACTGCCGTCGGCACAGAGCCTGCTTCAGATCCTCTCTCTCCCTCTCTCTGTGTCCCTCCCCTGCTTGCACTCTTTCTCTCGCTCAAAAATAAAACTATTTAAGAATACAGAAGTAAAATAAAATTCTTCCTGTGATTACCGTTGGTATGACACCTGAGAGGTAAAAGGTGTTCGATAAAAATCCTCTCAGTTAATAAATAATCTTCCCACCTCTGTGTCTGGCTTTCTCAACTCTGGACAGCCCGTACTTCTCCGCTCCCCAGGACCACCTCCCGATTCCTGGAAGTTACTAGCTGCTTCCTGCCTCTCGGGGCACCTCCCAAAGTGGAGATGTTGCACTTGACCTTTGTCTCTCAGCCCGTCAAGTCAGACACGTCTCTTGAGTCTCCACTCTAGCGGGGTGGGGGTGGGGGGGCATGTACTTTCTCTTCCCTCCGCGTGCCCCTGGCCCAGGACTCTGCCTCCCAGCCTCTGTCCTTCTGAGCCTCCCCCCAGTGTTGAGAGGCTTCAGGGTCCCCAGAGAGTTCCAGGTGGCTTCAAGGCCCTCCCGCTGCAGGCGAAGGGCTCACAGGGTCTCCGGGTCAACAGAATTCCACTTTTTTCCAGGCCCCTCGACAGCCCAGCTATCCATTTTGCCATCTGACCATCGTGAGCTGGCCTAGAATACGCGGTAGCAGCCTCCGCTCTGACCCCCGGCCTCTGGCCTCCGCCCACCCGAGCTCAGCCCCAGCTGCCCGCCTCTCAGCCCGGACCACACAGACCCTGCTCTCCGGTCACTCATCCTGTAGCAGGTGCTGGTATCCGTGTCCTGGGGGCAGTGGATGGACTGCTCCCTGCACCTAACACCCTTCCCATCCCCGCCTGGCAAAACCCTACACACCCTTCCGGGCCTCACATTTCACCTCCTCCAGGAAGCCTTCCTGGAACCCTCCAGAAAAAGCTTGCCCTGCCCAGGCCTCATCCCCACATTGTCTTGCTGACCCGGGGCCTAGAGTGGATCCGGGCTGGGCCTGAGGGAGCAGGGAGTAGCGTCTGGCACCAGGCTACCTGCAGAGTGTGGGGTGACGTTGAGAAACCTCACTCTCTGAAATCCCCGGGAGTTGAGAAACCGTCACCTCTCTTGTTCTAGGACAGGAGGCAGCACCAGGGACAGGCGGCCAGGTGCTGCCTGTGCCCCCCAGGTGCGGTGTGCGGCCGCGGGAGGGCTGGAGGCACCTGCAGAGCCAGCACCCAGGGCCACAGATGGGCAAGCCGCTGGCGCCTGCGGCGGGGCCTGGATCAGGAGCGCCTGCCCGGCTCTGGGCCCAGGTCCCCTTCCTCTAGGCCTGTGGGAGGGGAGAGGGCAGCGGGGCGCGAGCGGAGTGCGCAGACCGGGCTACCTTCCATCTGCAGCCGGTACAGCATGGAGCAGCTGTCCACCACATCCAGCATCGCCCCGCTGGCCTTCAAGCTGGGGAGGACCTGGAAGACACAGGCAGCCGGGCACGTGAGGGGCCGCAGGGACGGCCGCGTGCGGGCCAGCACGGAGCCAGCTCTCGGCCAACAGGAGCGCCCGCCGCCGCCCCCTCTGCCTCAACTACCAGGACCATCCCCTTGCCCAGGCGTGTGGCCGATCCGAACGCGAGACCCAAAGAAAGGACCGTAGCCTCCAGCACAGGCCGGGCCTTGGCACCTGGCACCTCCCGTCCCCGGTCTCAGGCCATGCTGGTGGGAGGCCAGGTCGCCCGTTCCCGGGTCCGTGTTCAGCCGGCCTGTCCCTCGTGGCTGTCCAGTAGTCAGCCTTCATTTCTCACTACACACTCCCGATAAAACTCAACCGAAACTTTACTAAATGGTTTCCTTGGGTTCAGAGCCCCAGGCACCAAGCATTTCTGCAACCCTGATCTGCTATGAAGTCTGCACGGGGGAGAGGGGGGTCTCAGGAGCTGCACATTAGGCTTGTTTTCTCTTAGAGGCATACGTAGGGTCTGGAGGAGGGCGAGCAGGGGTTAGTGTTCAGTGGGCACGGAGCTGCAGTCGGAGAAAACCAAAGAGTTCCAGAGATAGGCCGTGGTGACAGTGAATGAACCCAGGGCCACCAAACCATATGCTCAAAAATGATCCCAATGCGGGGCGCCTGGGTGGCTCGGTCAGTTGAGCACCTGACTTCCGCTCAGGTCATGATCTCACAGTCTGTGGGTTCAAGCCCCACGTCGGGCTCTGTGCTGACAGCCTGGAGCCTGCTTCGGATTCTGTATCTCCTTCTCTCTCTTGTCTCTCCCCTACTTGTGCTGTGTCTCTCTCTGTCCCTCAAGAATAAAGAAGTGTAAAAAAACAAAAAGATCCCAATGCAACTTTTGTATATATTTTGCGACAGTAACAAAAGTTCCCACGAGCAGATCGCTGATCCTACCAAAGAAAAGCAATCTAAAATGACTAGGGAAAAGTGCATGATTCCAGAAAGGAGCAATTTCGAGGCGTCATTCTACCAGTGCCCACGGCGCACAGAGCCCGAGTGCCTTCACTCCACCCCGGTTATGCCACCGCGTGGGGCAAGAATTCACCCCGGGAGGCTTTACACGAGAAGTGAGTTCTTGCTTCAGCTGTTGTTTTTGGCTGAGATGACACTGACCTCAAATACCCGCTAGAGACTAAAAGGCAAATTTTTGCCAACAACCGAAGTGGGTGCCAAGGCAGACTTACGTGCTTATCGTAAATGGTCAGCGCAGCCTCGTATTCGCCCTGGAGAAACCAAGGTCCTGTGATCAACATGCAGCAAAGGTGAGGGGCGCCTGGGGGGGCTCAGTCGGTTAAGTGTCCAACTCTTGATCTTGGCTCAGGTCAGGATCTCACAGTTTGTGAGTTCGAGCCCCACGCTGGGCTCTGTGCTGACAGTGCGAAGCCTGCTTGGGATTCTTTCTTTCCCTCTCTTTCTGCCCCTCTCCCGTTGTGTGCACACCCTCTCTCTCTTTTTCTCTCAAAATAAATAAGTAAACTTTAAAAAAAAATACAAAAACATGTAGCAAAGGTGAAATGTAAAACTGAGAAATGAGCCGAAAAGTCAATCCCCGCCCCCCACCCCCAGGACGTTCCACGGGGGATGGGCAGTGTCGCCGGAGGGTCTTAGGGTGAACAACCTGAACCACTTCTGCTCCGGACTCTTGGTCCCTCTGCCACTAAGGGGACATTTTCTGTCGAAGCATTATTTATTGTCCACTGCCCTTGTCCAAATCTTACGAGCTTTCTCACGTTATTTCTTCTAGTCTTTTTTTTTTTTCTCTTTTTTCTCTATTTTCCTTGCTGTACACTCAGTGGGGGCCGCTGCTCACTTCCAGACACTGTATCACAATGTCACCGTGTCACCGCTGGCCCCTCAACTTCTGAGCATTTTCCTTTGGACTTTTTCTAGATTTTCTGATAAGCACCATCGTAAGAAGCTCCCGTACAAACGGGACCGAGGGGCGGAATCACTGGGGTCAAGGGCGTTCCCCACATCCCCGCTCTCACTGGGACAAAGCCTTTGGAAGTTCCCATGGCTCATCCAGGTGCAGTCTGAGGGGTGGGGGCTTAGTGGCTCATGCCAGCAGCAGAGGACACTTGGTCCAAACCGTCTCCACCAATTACACACAGTGCACATGACTTCTGCGTCCGCACAGTGAAAAACACCTGACGCAGTTTAAGCCTGAAAGCTATCTGAAAACGTTAATGCTCTGTTACTCCTGGGCATCATTTAAACGTGCAAACCCAAACTATTATCCCGGGGACATAGCAAAATGTAGAAACATATTTATTTCTCTGGACATCTTTATAGTATAAGACAGCTAACCATCTTACCTTCTCAATCAGATACAGAGCCCAGTGCCAATAATTATGACAAGCAAGCATATCAGCGTCCTGGGGGGGGGGGGGGGGGGGGGGGGGGGGGGGGGGGGGGGGGGGGGGGGGGGGGGGGGGGGGGGGGGTGGAATAAGAGAATTAGAAAAATCTGATGGCCTGTGGGGAAAAAGTGCCGGCTGTGGTTTTGTGACAATGCAGGATGGTCCCTCAAGCGCGAGGGCGGGACGCATCCCCCCGGCGCCCATGCCGAGGCGGCCTGTGCGGCTCCGTGCCCCGACGTCCCTGTCATATCTGAGGGATGGCCACCACGGAGTCGGAGACCCAGGGAGCCCGGCAGCTAAGGTAGGAGGAACAGGGCCGGCACAGAGGCTACCCCTCTCCTCAAGCCTCGAGAAAACGAGTGATGAATCCACAAACAGGTGCCAAGGCTCCCGGGGTGTCCGAAGCCCGTGAGGATCCCTGAGCCCAGGGCTGGACTCCCCGCAGGTACTGGTGACGCCGGCAAACAAGAGGGGGGGTGCGGCTGGCATCTGGGCGGCTGCTACCGGCAGTCTGTCGGCCCCATCGCGAGCACTAGCCCTTCCTTCCGGGAGGCTACTGCAAACACTTTGTCCTCTGCCTGGACACCAACTTCCAGCTCCTGGAAAGAGGAACGTAGCCCACGTCCACCTTGCACCTGTGCTTGACGACACCCTGGCAGCCGGTGTCCCCTCTTCCTCACCGGCCCCTGCAGGTCTCGGTGTCTTTGCTCAGTCTGACTGGAATACCCTTCATCTCCACATCCATCACCTGGAAAACTCCTATCCATCCTTCAATACCCAGTTGAGGGGTTGCCTCCTCCAGGAAGCCTTCCCTGACCACTTCACCCTCAAGTCCTGTGGGGTTGGAGGCCTCCTCTGGGTTTCCACATCCCTGAGAGTGCCCCGGTCATGGTGTGGTTCGTGGTCTGCTGGGAAGCTACTCACTCCACTTCATCAGGCCTTTTGAGGACAGAGAAGTCTGGGACAGACTCTCTGTGGAGTCCCCAGGGTAGGATCTTGACTGAGCTCCAGTCTGGGGCAGGAGGAGTGGGAAAGGGAGGCCCAGGCCTCACCATCTACTGCAAGACTGGCCTGCCCGGGCCAGAGGCTGCCAGGAACCACAGCAGGGGACAGATGCAAACCTTAGCCTGGGCTGGCTGTCTAGAACCAAAACCAATAAGAACTCATTTGGGACCAAGGGCTTCACAGTTGTTACAACAGCAGATATACAGATGAGGAAACCAAGGCTCACAGGGATCACTTTATTGCCCTAGGGTCCAGCCAGCCCTCCAACACCCAGTAAAACCACAGCGTCTGGGGGAGGGATGTGAATGGAATGTGCTGGAAGGTCCTGGCCCAGGCCTTCCCTGGCCTCCTGTGGTTCTGTCTGGGCAAGCCCCTGGCCCTCAGCCCGGAGGATACGGCCATGCGGCTGTCCCTCCCCCAGACTCAGCACTCTCACAAGCACTATCCGTATCTGCCTGGGGGAGTCGAGTGCACACCATCGGCTCCTCTGCTCCCCGCTACAATGCGTGCTCCCCGAGCCCACTCCATGGGCTCCGTGCTGAGCCAGCTAGCTGGTGGTGACAGAAAATGCAGCTCAGGCTGCTGACAGTTCTCACCCATGCCAGGCTCTTCTGTCCTAGGTAATTTCCTGATCGTTCCTTTACACCAAATGCCCCAGCCCAAAACCTCTTCTAGAATCACCTGCAAAACACTGGCAGGTTTCGGCGAGCCCTGTGGCTCCCTGGAGACTGCGGCTTGACAGAAACGAGCTCCCCCAGAACTAAGCTGCGCCCTGTGACTTCTGTCCATAAATTCTTAACTCAAGAGCACAGGCGGAACTTTCCAGGCACATGACCCATTGCCAATAGTCATACCTTCCAGTGGGTTTCCGAGTGCTGCATAAATTCCAATCCACCCTGGATTTCTGCCTTCATCTCGTGAATGTGGGCAACGGTGTGCACCGACCATGCGTCTGTTGGGTTGATGGACAAAGCCTGCATGGGGAGGGGGTGGAAGTTGATTGGAGATCATGAGGGTTGGTCAAGCTGCGTCTCCAGGTTACCCGGAGACCAGGGGTCTGAGCTGGACGGCGGAGTGCGGGGATGGAGCAAGTGCGCGCACTGGGCTCTGCCTCAAGGCAACAATGACCCTGAAGTCTAGCCCCGCTGACCATGTACAGGATGTCCCCAGTGAGGATGTCACCGCCCATTTCAAAGGTAAAGAACTGAGCTCAGGGAGACAGACTGATCTGCTCAAGACCACAGCTGGGTCTTTCCAAAGCCAGGACTCATCCTCCTGGCCCCGGAGCCTCCTGCACACAGCTGAGTCACCTGCAACATGCCGGCTGGCCTCTCTGGGCCTTCCTCCCCACCCCACCTCCCTGGCAAGAAGCAATGCCGCCTTCCCCTCGGGACTGCCCGTAGAGACGGAGTGGGTGAACGCTGTGCAGACTGCAGACTGCCGAGTGCTCGTGGCTGCCCCTTGTGGATGACCACGCGTATGGCAGCCTGGGCTCATTCTGACGTGAGTGCTATTAATAACAACAGCCACTCACATGACCAGCGAGCCTGACCGTGACCAGCAACGCAGGCAGGACACAGGGTATGATTCCTACGCCCCTGGAGCTTCCTTCTAGTCCCGTGTTCAGCTCACGTTTACGGCGGCGCCTCCTAAGCGCCAGGCCCAGGGCAGTAGGCTGAAGCTCAAGGTCACCCAGTGGACAATCCACCCGAGCCCAGGTCCCGCACAAGTCACTCTTTCCCCGGCCCCACTGACTGCCTCGGTGCCCCGCGCCTTTCACAGAGGCAGAGCCCCCGGCCTGGCACCTGCTGTGAGGTCCATGCGGACAGGCCGACCCCAGTAAGTCCCGCCTCTCTGCTCCCGCCCACTGCTTGTAGGGGTCCACCCAGTCCACATGGGGACGCTGTAAGAAAGAAGGTGTCCTTGGGGACAATGAGCACCCGAGCAGAGCCCTGTAGGAAGGACCAGGACACTTCGGGGGGCCGCAGGGGCACAGCTGTGCAGGCCCGGGAAGGCGCGTCTGGAGAAGGGACGGCCTAAGTGTGCTGCTCTCGTGTGGGGTGCAGCTCAGGGCAGGGAGCTGCTCAGACCGCTGCCAGGATTAGGCCCCACCCTCTACGATGGCTCCTGACCAGCTTCCTCCCAAGTCTCCCTGGGACAGAGCACGAGGCACTGCACGACCTGCCCCGACTGGCCCCCAACCTTGGCCCCTAGGGCCCATCCCACCCCCACACACCAGGAGCCTCAGCCTATCACGAGGCTCCAAGCTTCCTGAGCTGGAAGGCTGTGCTCCCTGCGCTTCGCTCCTCCAGCCCCTGGGGTTTGCTCCGCAGATGCTCTCAGGCCCCCGCATCACCGCCATCAGCACCGCGAGGCCTCCCCAGGCTCCAGCGGCCTGGTGCAGCTGCCCTCGCTCTCCGAGAGGCCTGGCGGTCACTGTCACAGCACGGCCCTGCCCCATAACCATCCCTCGGGTACTGGTGTTGGGCTCCGAGCATGGCGCCCACGGGAGCGGGTACAGCAGGAGAAAGGGGAGCCCCATTCCACCTCATCCTGTTCCCGGTGGGGCGTAAGCCTGCACCTTTTGTCTGCCCTCTAGCTTCCTGGGCCATCTTGACAGCCCTCAGGTGCCCAGGGCCACCTTCCTGTGGCTGAGCCGCCGGACGGTGTGGAGCCCAGACGGCCGTGAAGCACGGACCCTTCCATCACCCTGGGCCCCATCTCTATAACCAGAACAGGCTTCAGAAGCCTCACGGCCTCCTGGGCCCCCCGAGGGTGCAGGCTGCCTCCAGGGGAGGGGTACTGCGGGCAACCAGGGTGCCGTCTGTGGGGAGGAGCACCGGCTGGGATGCTGGGGAGCCGGGCCTGGTCCAGGCAGCTAAAGACCGGTAGTCAGGTCAGGTGGCCCGGGAAAGCACGCGCTCTGCCCTCCCTGAGCTGCCTGAGCGTGAGCAGGCCCCGGCCTTGGCCTCTGACCGTGGGCCCCCCATCTGGACAGCGAGGAGAGGACTGCCCTCTGGCAGAGGGGATGAGGAGCCTGGAGCCAGGCACAGGAGGGGCGGCACCCCCTGGATCTATTTCCACTCCTGTGAGGTGGGCCTGGAGGGCAGGGACTCCAAGGGCACAGGGGACACCTGGTGCCCCAGGCCCCCCGCCACGGCCTCCTGCGTGGTCCTGGGCCGCCGGTGAGGCGTGTCCACTATGCGCCTCGGTACGAGTCAGCCCACCAGGCGAGCGTGACAGGAAGGGCCTGGGCCGACAGGAGGCACCTGGCAAACCACACTCCTCTGCACCCTTCACCACGGTTCCCCCACCCCGGAGGGAGGCAGAGGTCAAAAGAAGGGCTAGCTGGCAAGACCCCAATGCCCAGGTCAGGGCCCACCTGCAGGCAGCCTTCGTGATCATGGCGCAGCTCCCTGGAGCTCTGGACAGAGGCAGACGAGAGCTCAGGGAGCCCGAGCGGCCCTGTGCCGGGAGGGAGGGAAAGTGGACACAGCTTCCCCGGGGCCTTGTTCACCTTCTTGGCCCGTGGACGCAGTTTGCAGGCTGTGGGAGGGCCAGCTGCTTTCGCTGTTAATACGAGTCCTCCCCCAGGCTTCTAAGGAAACGGGACCTGAGTGGGGGTGCTGTGTGTGTGCTCAGCCTGCCTGACGCCACTCCCCGAGGGGAGGCCCTGGGGAAGGGCCCGCTTACCTCTTTGGCAAGCTTTTCTGCCTTATCATAGAAGTTGGTTTCCATCAATCCAAAAGAATAGATGCCTTTCACGTAGCTAAAAGAGAGAGAGAAAAAAAAGTCTTGGACAGCAGTGGACTGTTCCAGCGTCAGTATGGGCTGAACTGTGTCCCCCAAAATGATGCTTGAACACAGACCCTAATTGGGAATGCGGGTGTTTGCAGATGCATTTGAGCTGAAGTCCTACGGGATGAGGGTGGGCCCTAAACCCAGTGACCTGAGTCCTTACAAGAGAAAGGAGAGGAAGACTTGGACAGGGACGTACAAACAGACACAAAGGACGGACCCGTGTGAACACAGAGGAGACTGCAGCCATGTGGCTACAGGCCAAGGAACGCCCAGGATTATCAGCTACCGCCAGAAGCCAAGGGGAGGCGAGGAAGGTGCCTCCCCTAGAGCCTCCGGAGGAAGCGCGGCCCTGGTGATGCCTTGATTCCCGATGTGTGGCCTCTGGAACTGGGAGAGAAAGAACTGTCGCTTTAGGCTGCCAGTTTGTGGCCCTTCGTGACAGCAGCCCCAGGAAACGGACACACGCTCCCCCCCCCGGTACCACCCTAAACCCTGGGCTTCCCACCAACTGGATGCTTCTGATCGGTGGGGAGTGCCGTGACCTTCATCGTCTGCACAATCGTCCGACCCCCAAGCCCCGTCTCTGCAGCAGGCACCTCTGCAATTTGCATCCCACCCCCTAAGACATCAGTGCACTGTCTCCACTGAGGATGACAAGGGCCCTCTCCTTCCTGTCCGGATGGTGACACCTCCCTTGGGAGGCACTCATGAGCACAGGCCGGCAGTGCGCCCACCCCCGCCCAGCCTGGCCTGTGCCCGCTGGACAGCTCCTCCCCCGCCCCCAGCTCCTAGAGGCCAGGATCCCATCTGTCCAGCTGACTTTTGGCCCAGCCCCAGCCCAGGATGGGCTTGAAGGCACTTCACTGAATCAGGGCGCGCTGCCCTTTCTCATCTGTGATCACGGGCACCGAGTGCCAGGGCAGTCACATGTGAGAGGCGGTCTTTCCTGGAGTTTTACGGGATTCCGTGAAAAAAGAAAAGAGCAATAGAGTTTCTATTTGTGGCTCAGACGTTATCTTTATTACCATGCAGAGTGACAAAGTCTAGCTCTCATGATTCACAGAAGGAGTGTTCTGCCACACCGGCTTCCAGACTTGTCTCTTAAAAGTTTCTTTCTCTTTTTTTTTAAGTTTTATTTATGTTGAGAGTAAGAGAGAAAGTGGCGAAGGGTCAGAGAGAGAAAGAGAGAGAGAGAATCCCAGGAAGACTCTGCACTGTGAGCGTGGAGCCAGATGTGCGGCTCAAGCTCATAAACCATGAGATCATGACCTCGGCCGAAGTTGGAGGCTTCACTTACTGACCCACCCAGGCGCCCCTTAAATATTTATTTCTTTTAAGTATTTAAATATCTATATCTTTTAAAGATTTAAATATTTTAAATATTGCTTTAAAATATTTATTGGGGTCATCTAACCTTCCACATTTAAACATGCATTGAATGCTTATGGGGTACCCGGTATGGTAGGCTCTGTGATGGTTACTCTCATGTGTCACCTTGGCTGTACCCAGTTGTTTGGGCAGATACTATATAGACGTTTCTCTGAAGGTACCTCTCAGACGTGATTCACTCAGGCTTCGAGTGAAGCAGTTTACCCTCCATAATGTGGGTGGGCCTCGCCCAAACAGTTGAAGACTTAAGCGAAAGGACCGAGGTCCTCAGAAGAAGGAACTTTGCCTCCAGATAACAACGCAGACTCGCCGGACCGCTGGCCCATCCTGCGGATTTCAGATTATTTGCCAGTCCCTGCACCTGCGTTAGCCAATTCCTTAAAACCAATCAACCTTCCCCCAACAGCCATATAAACGTGTAAATAATATGGCTACAGACATTCATATCCTGCTGTTCTGTTTCTACAGAGAACCCCTGCCGAAGCCAGCTCTCCAGTCCACGGGGCTGTCTGACCTCCACGACCTCCCTGTGATTAAGACCCGGCGGCGGTGACTCTGTGGCAGTCCCAAGGCCACTCAGGTCCTCCAGGCCCCCCTCTCCTCCCCAGCACACGGCAGAGCTGCACCACTCGGCGTCCTGTGGTTGGGTGACCAGCTCTGGCCAACAACTCGGGCGTGGCAGGGCAGCCCTTCCTCTCTGAGCCTTGCAGCTGTGAGTCCCTCAAGGGTGCCCTCTTCTCTCTCTCAGGGACCAGTGTGTCCAGAAAGCAGCTGCTTCATCACCTGGGACCCTGACGTGGGAGGGAGACAAGGGCAGGGGTGCAGAGCCCCAGGGCCCCCGCATGACAGGGGTGAAGCCGCTGGAGAATCAGATCTAGAGGATGCTTGTTACTGTGGCAAAAACTAGCCCGGGCTGACCACCAATACACCTGCTACTGCCTTGTTCACAGGGCACGGGGAGAGCAGAGAGATTTTTTTCACTTTCAAGAACTAGGAGAAGAGCCACAGCAGGCTCACTATTTTCGGGGCAGGGCCAGGAGACTCGCCGTGTTTTTGGGGCAGAGGAGAGAGAGAGCGAGAGTGAGAAAGAAAGAAATGACATGGTTTCCAGTTGGCACATACCTGCTAAGGGGGGTGTCAGGTGTCCAGAAGGGGTAAATCCGAGCCACGGAGTCCCGCATCTGTTCCTGGTAGCCCAGGTAAAAGTAGGCATCGTGGGAAAATTTTAGGGCTAACATGTCTGTTGGGTGGTCCCAGAGAATCTGTTCCCATAGTTCACAGGCTCTGGAAAAGTTCCTGAAAGCCAAAGAGAGATTTCTCAGCAGCGCTGAGCACGGAGTTCACACACGTGTGTGCAAAAGGCATCGTTTCTTGCCAGAGTCTGAACTGATCAGCTATATACATGGTGCATATGTATATGGAAGGAGATACATATCTATATATAGATATACATAGAGAGAGACAGAGAGACACAGAAAGAGAAACAGAGACACACACAGAGAACATATTCTATAGACACCCACACAAAACAGTTTCTATGCTGGGTTGTGGCTCAGGAAATTGAAAACCCAGTGGTAAGTTTTAGTCTGGAATGCAAACAAACAAAAAAACTGGTTTAACAGGCTGCCAAAGGCAATCTCCCTGAGACCATGAACCAGCTGCGGGAAGTCTGCGAGGGGGCAGCCACCGCCCCACCCCGGCCCCATGCCAACACCTGCCACTGATTCACTCCCTTTGTTGTTAACTGCTTCGGGACCCATCAACCATCAGCCCAGGTCGCCTAGCTGTGTGGGGCGTCTCCCCTGCCTGAGCGGAAGCAAGGGGCTGTCCCAGAGATGGGCTCCGGGATCATGACACACAAGGGGACAGCCATGGGGACAAGGGGCGGGTTGAGGGGGGAGACAACCCAGAAGGCTATGACCAGATGCTTACAAGGCTACGTTAGGGCAAAGAGGATATGGTGAGTGCTTTCTGCGCTCTTCTTTTCGGTATTTCTGTAACGTGGTCCTATCTGTTTTGTAACAAACAGGATACCCAATTGATGTAAAGAAAGGAAGCTGTCGGGGTGCCTAGATGGCTCAGGCGGTTAAGTGTCTGACTTCGGCTCAGGTCATGATCTTGCAGCTCACGGGTTTGAGCCCCGCGCCGGACTCTGTGCTGACAGCTCGGAGCCTGCTTCGGATTCTGTGTCTCCCTCTGTCTCTCTGCCCCTCCCCTCCCCCCCAAAAATAAAAAATAAACATTGAAAAAAATGTTCTTAAAGAAAGAAAGTTGGTTGAAGGCTAACTGGGAAATCCTAGCCACTGTTTTCTCGCCCTGCAGTCAGGAGAAGACAGAGCAGACAGGCAGGATACGATTTTTCACTCAGAGATGGCCACGGGAGGCAGGCCTCTTCCCAAAGGCGGTGCGGGAGCCCCGGGGCATGGCCCAGTGAGGTCTCGGGGTGCCAGCCACGGCCGGGGAGGCCCTCACCCGTTGGCAAAGGTCTCCACCGCAGACACGTGCAGCTGCTCCCGCCGCGTCAGCGGCTGCGTCTTGGAGACCTCCACCATCGTCTTCACGGCCAGGTCCAGCTCCCTGTCCAGCCTCACAGAACTTCCAGTGCCGATCAGTACGAGGCCGTTCGAGATGGCGTGGCCCATCGCTGGCGGAAGGTTGGAAAGTAGCTGGTGATTCAGAGGGTCTGGCCCAGCCCAGCCCCGCCCTGCCTGCCCAGCCTCAGGTGTGAAACAACTACCCCACGTCCCAGGAGGGGCAGGCTAGGCGGCTGGGCGGCTCTGTGCCCCTCTGCACGCAGCGGCAGGGAACCCGGCCTGGGCCCTCGCCATGCACAGAGGGCAGAGCATCCTTCCCCACCTTCACTGGGTGAACTGGTTAGGGCTGCCTGTGGGCTCCCAAGACCCCCCAGCCCCAATTTCCCTCATTGGCTGATACTGTCACCACCACCAACACCAGGCCTTTCGGGGGCTGCTCAAGAGATATTCCACACAGGGCGCTGGTCCCTGGAGTACAGTCTGTCTCAGCCACTCTCGTGCGTGGAGAGCTTGGGGGGGTGCGGTGAGGGCAGGGTGCCCTTGGAGAAACCTTGCTGGCAGGCCTGCAGCCCCCCCGGGGCCCGCCTTGGGCTTCCTGGGGCCCAGCCTGACAGATGCACGGGGTCCGCCAGCATTTGGAACTCAGTCACTGGCCCAGGCCTGAGACTGAGGACCCAACCATGGTGTTGGGACCACCCGTGTGGCCCCCGCTTCTATCCTGGGGCCCGAGGTTCTGCTCAGAGAGCCCCAGCCCCCTCCTCGCTCCTGGTCCCCCATAGGCTGGCCTCAGCTTCCTTTGTCCCGCATCCTGTGCATCCCGTCCTCAGCGGGAGCCGGCCGCAGTGGCATGGAAAGGGACAGCGCTTGCTGCCCAGCCCTCCTCAGCCCTTCTCCCGGGCCTGGAACCCCACCCCTCCTGGGGCTCCCTCCCGCTGTGTTCCAGGCCGGGTCTGGAAAATAACAAGCCTTATGTGGTCCTCGCCACCCAACATCTACCGCCTGGGTGCTTTGGGGTACATCTCTCATTCTCTCTCCTCCTCCAGAAATAGGATCAGTGTCTTCCCTGTTGAACTGACCAACAATTGGGGAAAAAATTAGGAATATGCCTTCCATGGCACCTGGCAACACTATGAAGGCGGCTGCGACGCCAGCCTACCAGGGGCTCTCACCTGCCACCAGCCCGCCCCCCTCATCCCAGCCAGTCTCCCAGGCAGAGAGGGGTCAGACCCGTGGGACGTGGTACCTCAACCCGGGGACAGCATCACTCACCAAAGGTTGGATCTGCTGCTTTGAGCTTTGACAGGCAGCCCTCAATGCCACCAAGACTTTTGTCATTGGTCCATTTGACGTACTGAAACAGAAGGCAAAACAACACTGTCCCCAGGGATCCTTAGTTCATGTCAAGGAAGGTATGCACCTAAATCTGGATTTTCTCTCTAGAGAGTTAAGTATTTCATGACCTGAACTGCACCTGAGTCGACATCATGCAAAGAGCCTGGATACTCATAACTCAAAGCACATTTTCTAGGACTGGTAGAGGCCACCATTTTCAGAAAAGAGACATCCAAAGGAAACTTCTTCCCGACAGGTGATCTGCCCAGACATCGACTTCTTTAGCCATGAGAGGAGGGCCTCAAAGTCGGGAACCACAATTAGAACCTTCCTACTTTTCATTCAATCCTTTCAAAAAAGACCATTAGGGGCAACTGGGTGGCTCAGGTGGTTGAGCGTCCAACTTCAGCTCAGGTCAAGATCTCACGGTTCATGAGTTCGAGCCCCGCGTCAGGCTCTGTGCTGACTATTCGGGGCCTGGAGCCTGCCACAGGTTCTAGGTCTCCCTCTCTCAGCTCCTCTCCTATGCGCCCTCTATCTCTGTCTCAGAAATAAACATTACAAAATTAAAAACAACACAAAACATAAAAGACCTTTAGTAAAACATTTATGATATAAAGGTAGGAAAAGGCAAAAATCCAACTTAATCACATCCCGCTACCATTTTTGACAGCTTGTTGTATCTGCTTCTAAACCTTTCCTTAAATGCCTATTTTTTCTACAAATACTAAAACTATAATAACACATTCATGAGATGTTAAAATGCGTCCTATCAGAGGGGCGCCTGAGTGGCCCAAGAGTTGAGATTCCGACTTCAGTGCAGGTCATGATCTCACGGTGTGTGATTTGAGCCAGACATGGGGCTCCCTGCTGTCAGCACAGGGCCCACTTCGGATCCTCTGTCCCTTCTCTCTGCCCCTCCCTACCCCCCCCCCCGCTCAACAATAAACAAAACAGGTATCATATCAAATGTCTGACCTACATCCACACAGAATTAGCAGACTGTATTCTGATAGGACGTGAGGGAGTTGATGCACACACTAAAAACACCCTTGCTCTAACACAGGATGGCACAGAGACCCTGACACGGGGGACAGAAGACACACAGGCGGGGTGTGGGAGGACAGTCTACACTGAGGAACGGGGCTCTTTAACAAGTCCAGCGCTCCACCGAGGCCAAAACGTGCAGGAAGGGCCCAGAGCTCAAATGCACAAAGTGGAGTCCTTTTCCAAGCTAAGAGTGTTCCACTGCTTGCTTCTGGTACTAATGTTTCTAGAAGCTTCCTCACTCCTCCTGGTGTGTGGATGGCGTTCATAGGCAGTGTTCTCCCTGCTCATGACAAAAACTGACTCTAGTTTTCCATCAGTGTATACAGACCCAGGCACACCTGCTCTTCCTCTACCTCACTGCATGAGTCAGCTCGGCTCTCTGAGCCTCAGCTTCCCCATCTGTCAAACAAAGTAGTTGGACCCTACCTCGGAGACCCTCCTAGTTCTAAAACTATAGGCTCCTTCACTGGTGTTAGAAATGACTGGTAATATGGTGGAGAGTCTTAGAACAGCCATAGTTGAGAGTGCTAGATTCAATGATGAGCCCCCAGCCAATGGAAGGGCCCCACATCTACGCTCAGCAGACCACAGAGGGATGCCTGGGGAGGCTCGGCACCCTCATAAACATCCCACTACCGTCTGCCTGACCCCAGGGCCACCTCCCATCCATGCCATGTGTTGCCAAAGATGTCTAACGCGTTCCCGGGTACCAGGGTCCAGAGTACATGAATTCCACTGTAACCCATTGTGAAAATCATTGTGCACTTGAAAACAGCACACCCCCTCTCACTTTCCAAGCTGTTGGCTGTGGGGATTCGGAGCATTATGAACCATGCTTGGAGCCCAGTTCGGACCTTCCTGTACCCAAGTTTGCCAGGAGAATTGGGCAGGAATGGGGCTGAAGCCCTTCACTGTTTATAAAACAAGAGTGCTGATGGAGACGTAAAGCTTAGGAAGCTTCGAGGGCTGCCCTTGCTCGTGGTCGTCATCGCGTGCATCATCTCGCGGCTTTCCTTGGACAACACCTCACAGGACGTGTGAGTCTGGCCGTAAATGGAAGCAAAGCCACACTGGAGGAGGCCCCGGAGCTACGTCGTAGCCTTGTGTAAGGACCGTTTACTGCGTGGCATAAGTAAATGTAGCTGTTAGATGGGCCCAGACTTTTAATAACGAAAAAGAAATCCATTCAAAGCATTCGGTAATTTTAAAAACCTCCCCACCGGCCTTTAGAGAGGAGGCCAGCACCCTGCTCAGCAGGCATACCTGGGTCAAGGTAGCATCAAACAGCCTGCAGGCCTCGTTGCTAGTTGTCGATAGAGGGAGGCCCGCATCTTTCCACGCCTGCACGCAGCAAGAAGAGAATATCAGGGCTTCATTCCACATGGTCCTCCAAACATAACGTGAACCCCAAACCCAGGCACGGAAGAGCTCCCATGCCTCGCGTCATGTGGGCGTGGGTTTCCATAAGAGCCAGGCTTGTGGGGCTCGCCTGAACTCTCGGATTTCACAGCCGGTGCGGAGCAGAGGAGGCTGAGCCTGCGTGGGTGGGGGCAGATCCCGAGGCAAATCCCAGGGGTCTCCAAGCGGCGGTGTGCCTTCTGGCAACATCCTCCCTCAGACCCTTCGCTGGCCCCAAACGGGGCTCTGGAGGACGCACGCGGGGACCCTGAGGGGTCGGCCAGGGGAGCACTCAGTAAATGGGAGTCCCTGATCTGGCTGAGGGGAGGTCTGGGAGGGCAGACAAGGGGCAGAGCCTCGGAGGGCTGGGCGGGGCAGGGTGGACTTTCCACCAGGCAGGCAAACACGGCACCTGCCAAGCACGGTACCAATTCCTCTCCTCTCTCCCCTTTAGCAAATGATTCAGACCTACAAGTCTGCTCAGCAGAAGGATCCAGAGATTATCAGAAGTGCGCACTGTTAGGGCTGCCCTTGGAATCCTGCCAGGGGTGCTCAGACCTGCGACCCCGCCCAGGGAACGAAAGGGTCCTCTGCTCCCCCAGCACAGCGGGCAGCTCCTCCACCTTCCTCATCCGCAAAATAGGCTCGGGCACGCCGCCCTGGAAGGTCCGAAACAGACACCCCTGCGCCGCGCCAGGGCCAACGCGGTGTAGGTCTCGGGGTCCCACAGGAAGGTACCCTGGTCCCTTCCTGCACCCAGGACGCACGCCGGTCCTTCTGGGGCCGGTTCCCCGGCGGATCCGGGTCTTGCGCAGCTCGGTCCAGTCCCCGCCGCCGGGCGCCAGGCCCTCCCGGGGCCGCGGTGCCCGGCCCGCCTCAGCCTCCGCGTACCTGGCAGTCGCGCAGCGAGGCGGTGGCGGCCATGGTGCCGAGAACGTGGACGGGTCCGGGGTTCTGGGTCCGGCACCTCCTCCGCCTTCCGCTTTGGGGCGAGGGGGCGGGGCGGACGCCTCGGGGCGGGGCCTCCGCGCTGCCCCGCGAGCTCACTGGTCCGCTGCGCCGGCCTCGCCCCGCCCCGCCCCGTCCCGCCCCGCCCCTGGGGCGCTCCGAGGGGTTCCGCGCCGACCGGACTCCGGCCCCGCCAGGCCCCAGTGGGCGCACTTGCCTCCCAGGCAGGGCCGGAGGGCGGCTCGGGATTGGCTCGCCGTCCCGACTCCTCCCCCACTTCCTCCTGGGAGTCCTCCCTGCAGGCGACCCTGCTGGGGAAGCTACCGAGGAGTCTCTGGGGAGGCAGGGGGCCCCTAAGGTAGGGTCACTTTCAAGATCTTTGGGGTCCCACGCGGAATCCTGGCGCGCGCACGTTTCTAGAGGTCAGTTTTTTGAATCGAAGCAAACTGTGCACCCGACCATAGTCGTTAGTAGAGAATGTGCTATGTGACCCCCCTTAGGTGACGTTTACTAGCAAGCAAAACAGTGCCTGGCGGAGGGATGGGTGCCCTGGTGGTGCTGAGGTTTCTGTCTTGCGGGGCACGCGGAGGCCTTGACTGCCCTGGGGTCCTTCTGTCTACTGGGCTGGCATGTGGGCATACCAGTGCCCTTTCCTATTTTTCCTATATCTTTGTCTTCTCTGCTCTGCGGTGCGGGCAAAACTTGTCTAGAGCTTACCGTGGTTCTCTGAACCACTGACCCCGCACTGGTGTGGGACACTGACGGCCTCCCGGTTCCAAACCCGCCGCCTTCCTCATCCTCATTTGGTCTGACACAGCCCCCTTCATTGAACCACCTCCCCTGCCCTCGCCCCCTTCCTATGGCTTCCGGCCCCACTACCTCTGCTTCTCTGTCACCTTGTTGGCCAGATCTCTGAATACTGAGAAGTCCAGAGTCTGCCTTCTCCATTTGTGCCTCCTCCCCCAACATGACCTCTGATGGCCCAGTCTTGAGTTTTCAGCCCTGATGTTTTCTGAGGTCTTAGTCAGCAAAGGCTTTCAAAAGAAAACACCTTAGAGTGGGGCCTTGAGCGGTAAACACTTATTCCTGGCAGCTCTGGAGCCAAAAGTCCAAGGTCAGGGTGCAGGCATTTGGGTCCTTAGTAAGGGCCATCTCTCTAGTTTGCAGATGGCTGCCTTCTTATGGCCTTTTCTTGGTGTGGGGTGCACTCAGAGAGAGAATGCTGCAAGAGTGGATAAGAAAATAAAAGTCTATTAAATGTTGCCTTCAAAAGGCCACTTTAAATATAAAGACATAAAGCCAATGTAGTGAATGAAAAAAGGTATGTCATATGGACATAGGCATAAGAAGGCTTGTACGAATAGGTAACCAATGGAATGGGAAAAGATAGGTACAAATGACAAAGCAATAAAGGGCTAGTATCCAAAATCTACACACACAAAAAACAAATAATCCAGTGAAGAAATAGGCAGAAGACAAGAATAGATACCTCTACAAAGAGGACATCCAGGTGGCCAACAGACACATGAAACGATGCTCAGTGTCACTCATCATCAGGGAAATACAAATCAAAACCACACTGAGATACCACCTCACACAGGTCAGAGTGGCTAAAAGGAACAAATCAGGAGACAATAGATGCTGGCGAGGATGTGGAGAAACGGGCACCCTCCGACACTGTTGCTGGGTATGTAAACTGGTGCAGCCCCTCTGGAAAACCATATGGAGGTTCCTCAAAAAAATTAACAATAGAACTCCCCTATAACCCAGGAATAGCACTGCTAGGAGTTTACCCAAGGGACACAGGAGTGCTGATGCATAGGGGCACATGTACCCCAATGTTCATAGCAGCACTTTCAACAATAGCCACATCGTGGAAAAAGCCTAAGTGTCCATCTACTGATGAATGGATCAAGAAGATGTGGTTTATCTATATAATGGAATAGCACATGGCAATGAGAAAGAACGAAATATGGCCATGTGTAGCAACGTGGATGGACTCGAAGGTGTTATGCTAAGTGAAATAAATCAGGCAGAGAAATACAGATACCATATGTTTTCACTCATATTTGAACAGGAGAAATTTAACAGAGGACCATGGGGAGGGGAAGGGGAAAAATAGTTAAGGATAGCGAGGGAGGCAAACCATGAGAGACTCTTGAATACTGAGAACAAACTGAGGGCTTATGGGGGAGGGGAGATGGGAAGGGGGGTGATGGGCATGGAGGAGAACACTTGCTGGGATGGGCACTGGTTGTTATATGGAAACCAACTTGATAATAAACTATAAAAGAAAAAAAAGAAGGCTAGTATGACTATTTTACATTCCAGTTTCACTGAGATACAATTAACATATAACTTGGCTATTTTAATATTTCAAAAATAGACTTCAAAACAAACATTACTGCTAGAGATAACCACAGAAATTTCATAATGATAAAAGGGCCAGTTCATGAAGACATGATCTCAAAATGTGTGTGCATCTAAGAGAGCCTCAAAATACATGAAGCAAAAATTGACAGCATTAAACACAGAAGATTCTAGTCAGACTAGGAGAGGTTAACATACTTTCTCGGCAATTGGTAGAAAAGCTAGACAAGAATCCAGAGAAGACATGGATTATCCAATGCCAGTACCAACCATCTTGATCTGGATGACATTTATAGGACACCTACCCCCACCCCACCAAGGGTGGGGTAAGTGCATGTGGACATCACGGCAGACCACACTATGCACGAGCTTTCGAACAAGACTCAATAAATCTAAAGCGATCAAAATCCCATAGAAAGCGTTTTCTGACCACAACCGGCATAACTTAGAAATCAATAGCCATAAGATTTCAGAGAAAATCCAGATCGTGGGAAAACAAACCACACATCTTAATTTTCTTAAGGTTCTTACCCAGTTTATGTTTTTCTTTATTTTTTAATATAATTTATTGTCAAATTGGTTTCAGTACAACAGCCAGTGCTCATCCCAACATGTGCCCTCCTCAATGCCCATCACCCATTTTCCCCTCCCCCTCTCCATTAGCCATCAGTTTGATCTCATATTTAGGAGTCTCTCATGCTTTGCCTCCCTCCCTCTCCTCAACTATATTTTTCCCTTCTCCTCCCCCATGAGCCTCTGTTAAGTTTCTCCTGTGCAACTTATGAGTGAAAACATACCGTATCTGGCCTTCTCTGCCTGCCTTATTTCACTTTGCATAACACCCTCGAATTCCATCCACGTTGCTATGAATGTCCAGATTTCATTCTTTCTCATTGCAAGCAGTATTCCACTGTATAGATACACTACATCTTCTTGATCCGTTCCTCAATTGATGGACATTTAGGCTTTTTCCATGATTTGACTATTGTTGAAAGTGCTGCTATGAACATTGGGGTACCTGTGCCCCTAAGCATCAGCATGCCTGTATCCCCTGGGTAAATTCCTAGCAGTGCTATTGCTGGGTCATAGGGGAGTTCTATTGTTAGTTTCCTGAGGAACCTCCACACTGTTTTCCAGAGGGGCTGCACCTGTTTGCATTCCCACCAACAGTGTCCGAGGGTGCCCGTTTCTCCACATCCCCACCAGCATCTATAGTCTCCTGATTTGGTCATTCTAGGCACTCTGACCGGCGTGAGGTGTTAACCACACATCTTTAATTCTTAGTTCAAAAACCAAACAGGTAGAATGATTTTTAAATGAATGACACCGGAAATACCACGAATATGCAGGAAGCGGTTCAGCGGCCTTTGGCAGAACACTGTATTAAATGCTTCTGTTAGGAAAGAAGAAAGATCCACAATCAGGGACGTGGGGGTTCGACTTAAGAATGTAAAGCAAAGCAGAGTCAGAAACCCACAGGCAGATCTCCCTGGGCTTTCAGGGAGCTCACAGACCCCGTCTGGTACCGGATGTTCCCAGGGGAGTGGGATTCCCGCTGAGGGGCCTTTCCAGGCTGTTGGGAACCTTGGCCCCGTTAATTCTGTTACCACTCGGTCGACCCGAAGCAGGCGTGGGAGGGGGCGGGGACCCCGGAAGCCCAGGTCCTCTCGACATCCAGGTCGTGACCCCACCGCGCCCGTGACCCCGCGGCCCGCGCCCTGCCTCTGAGGCCGTTAGCTGGACCCCTGAGGCCTGCGGCGGCGCCATGCGGCCCGGGCCGGCGCTCCTCCTCTTGGGCCTGGGCCTCGCTCTGGCCGCGGGCCTGGCTCCGGGCCGCGGCCAACTCCCGCGGCCGCCGGCTCCTCGCAGGGCCCGGGCCGCCGTCCTCGTCCACCGGGCGCCCGGCCCCCGCCGCCCGCGCACCGCCTCGACCCGCCGGCCCCCGCCCGCCTTGCGGACCCGCGTCCCGGCGCCTGGAGCCTCGGCCGCGCTGAGCGCCTCCGGGGGCGCCCGGGGCCCCAGACGGCCCGGCGGCGCCGTCCGCCTCCGCCTGCGGCCCCGCGCGGCCCCGGGCGGCGGCGCTCTCCTGCGCGGCGCCGGCGGCCTCTGCCTGCCCCGCGGCCGCGCGCGCCCGCTCTGCCTGCGCGTGCGCGTCCTGCTGCGCGCCCCCGGGGCCGCCGCGCCCACGCTCGTGGACCTGCGGCTGGCGGAGCGCCGCGGCCGCCTGTCCCTGCTGTGGCGCAGCCCGCTGCCCGGCGCGCTCGGCCGCCCGCAGTGGACCTTCCGCCTCGCGCCGGTCCCGCCCGCCGGCGTGCGGCGCCCCCGCCGGGCCGCCTCTGCTCTGCCCGCCGCCCCCCGCCGCCCCTACGCGGCCTTCGCGGCCCAGGCCGAGTGTCCCACGGATGGGCCCACGCCTGTTGTGTTAGAAGCCGTCGGCGCGGACGGCCCCCAAGCCATCGAGTCGTCCGTTTCCTGCCAGCTACCCGCGACGTTGCCCTGTGTTGTCGCCCTGGTAAGGATCAACAGGAACCAAGACCCGGTGGTGCTGAACAGGAGAATGGACACGACCTTGAATGCAACCTTTCAGTTTGACTGCCCGGAAGCCACGTTAATTAATCCAAAGTGGAGAGTCTATTCCGTGCCCTCTGTATCGGATGTGCCGGACTGGAATCAGCCTTTGGACGTCCCACAACTCCGCTTAGGGAGAACTCCAGCGTTTATGCATATCCCCCCAAATTCTTTATCTTGGGGAGTGTACGTGTTTAATTTCACTCTGGACATCTACACAGGGAGCTCAAATACGCCTGTGGCAACAGGGTCAGATGCCGTCTATGTCACCATTCTTCGAAGCGACCTCCAGGCGGTGGTTATGCCTGCCGGGCCCAGCGTAACAATAAATTTCACAGATGCCCTGGTTCTGGATGGAACAATGTCCTCGGACCCAGATTCAGGCAACGCTTCGGCCGGACTCCTGTTTTCTTGGTACTGCACCACGGATAACACAAACTACCAAGGAGAGAGAATTACCCTGGTGAGCACGAAACTCTGTCTCGCTGCGAAGCAGGCCGATCTGCGGTGGCCGGGCGCCTCGGGCCCCATCCTGTCCCTTTTGCCAAGAACACTGAGAGGCAGAGGCGTGTATTATTTCAGGATGGTGATCCGGAAGGGCAGTCGAACAGCGTTTGCGGATAGGATGGTGCACGTGCTCCTGGGACCGACTCCTGCAGCACACATTTCGTGTATTGAAAATTGTGATAACTTTTTGATGATTTCGGATCGATTCTCTTTGTTGCTAAACTGCACAGGGTGTGCAGGAGGCCATAATACCTATAACTGGTCGATTCTGTCGACTTCGGGTAAAGAGATGGCATTTGATTGGGCAACGGAAACCACAACAGGGAGGACCGGGCCTTATCTGTCCATAAAACCTTTTGCTTTTAGGGCTTTTCCTGAAGCCACGTTTTGGGTTTCTGTATATTCAGTAACGTGGAGCGGAGCACCCCTGAAGTTGAGATACTCTTTTATTATTAACTATGCCCCTCAAACTGGAGCGTGCAACATTAATCCAGGTCAGGGACTTGCATTTTTAACCAAATTTGTCATCCAGTGTACCAATTTCACGGATAAGAACATCCCTCTCACATACAAAATGGTAGTTTCTGATTTGTACGGTTTTGGGCAAATCAGTTCTGTGAAAGAGAACACGTTGGGGGCCATCCTGTACTGGGGGAATGAGTCCACATCACCGCCTTCCTTTCTCCCTGTTGGTGTGTCGGCTAATCATTATGTCATGAAGATCATTATTCAGGTATATGACACCCTAGGAGCCTATACTCTGGAGACCCTGTACGCCACTGTGCGGCCTCCTACGGACAGAATCTCATCAAGGAGTGTGCTCGATCGATTATTCAACTTCACCATGGGACCGAATTCCTCACTCTCCACTTTGCTTGACGAGCAGGACTTTTTACCTGCAGGTTACTTAATTTATATGGCAGCTTCTGTTGTGAACAACATGAAAACTAACTTAACTTTGCAAGCCGACAGAACCAGACTCCGGGATCACCTTGTGAACCAGACTTTTGTTCTTCGCAACAGCACGTTGGAGGAAATTAGCCAGGTGGTCATGTGTGTGACCAAAGTGACGCAGACAACCTCTGGATTCAGTCGAATGGCTCAGAAACTTGCCACACGGAGGATCTGGCAGGCCAACCATGCCCTACTACAGTCTCCACAAACAGGCAAACCCTTTCACGCTGAACAAATAGAAATCGTGAGCACAGGGATATTAACAAGTTTGTCTAATATCCTTAAACTGACTGTTCACTATGAAGAAGTAGATGAGCCTTTCTATGGCTTGGAGTTGCTAGCAGACACAATATTGGCTGGAATGGGGCCCGGGAATGAAACCACTGAGATGACAGCCTCCAGCTTTAACATGTCCCTCCAGAAAACAGAAATGCGGCATATCAAGGAGCTCTTCAGCAATGAGAAGCTTGGTCGAAGTTATTTTCATCTGGTGCTAAATGTGAGCAGTGTCCCCAGCGTGCCCGAAAATGCTCTGATATGTACCATGTTTTGTGAGTTTGCAGATGATCCCTTTCCTTGGCTAAGTCAGCAGGAAAAGTATTCCGCTGAGGTGGTTGGGTTCAGAATGGCAGGCTTCGCCGCCAACGGCGACGCGATAGAGATCATGCCCGATGTAGCAGAAGTGCATATCCTCAGAAAAAACTTGAGCTTTGCAGTTTTCAGTCTCACAGTGGGACCCGACAACACGCCCGATAAAGTTAATCAGCCCTTCAAAAGGACGACAGGGGGGTTTAGCTTTGAGGTGGACAGCAACACAGTGAGTGAGGTACTGGTCCAGATCGTGACAGAAGTGACCCTGGTGTTCACGGTATCGGTATACTCTGGACGTGAGATCACCCCCACCGCCCTGGTGGCCACCTTCTTCGTGCCCTATGACATCCCTCCCATCAGCAACCAGAGTGACCTGTTTCATCCGGCCTGTGTGGTGAAGGTGGCCCGCGTGATTTGCCTTCCATCGTCCCTGCTGCAGGTCATAGCTCAGAGAGGCAGTTCGTCAGAGTGCACCGTGACCATGACTCTGCAGGCACCTCGCTTTGTCATGGCACCCAGTGACAAGCTAGTGAGCCTTGCCCTTTTCAGCGTTCAGTGCTTAGACATGTATGGCATCCAGACTGATTGGAGAGAAGACACCTGCGTTCTCGGAGAGAAGACCACCTGGGACAAAATGCACTGTATCTGCCAAAACCCAAGGAGGGCCCGGCGGCAGCTGGAGGTGATCACAAAAGCCAGCATGCACCTGCGAACCCACTTTTTGACGGCCAAGGTGATTGTGGTCCCTAATCCCGTAGATCTACGGCTGGAGCTCATCAAGAACGTCCCCCAAAACCCCGTGACCCTCTTCGTTGTACTTTTCATTATGCTCACGTATATATTCCTCGCGTTCTGGGCCTTGCACAAAGACGCCATGGACCAGCTTCTGCGGCAGTACGTGATAACTCTGCCCGACAACGATCCTTACGATAAGGTGTGTTACCTGCTCACCGTTTTCACAGGCATCCGCTGTGGGGCCGGGACCAGAGCCAACGTCTTCATCCAACTGAAGGGAACAGAGGGTGACAGCAACGTGCATTGCTTGAGCCACCCCTACTTTACCACCCTCTACCAGGGAAGCATCAACACTTTCCTCCTCACGACGAAAAGGGACCTGGGGGACATCCACTCCATTCGCGTTTGGCACAACAATGAGGGCAGAGCCCCCAGCTGGTATCTGAGCAGAATCAAAGTGGAAAATCTGTTCAGCAGACACATCTGGCTCTTCATCTGCCGGAAATGGCTTTCTATTGACTCCTCTTTGGACAGGACATTTCATGTGACCTCCCCCAACCAGTCCCTGAACAAAATGGACTATTTCCTGATAGATTCAGCATATAATCTGGGGAGAAATCACATGTGGTTCTCTGTTTTCTCCAGGGCCACTGCCAGGCCCTTCAATAGGCTGCAGCGACTGTCCTGTTGTCTGGCCATGTTGCTGTCCTCCCTTTTATGCAATATTATGTTCTTTAATCTCAACAAAAAAGAAGACGCCATGGAGCCAGAGAGAAAATACACCAGGTCACTGATGATAGGACTGGAAAGTGTCCTGATCACCCTCCCTGTGCAACTCCTGATCGATTTTCTGTTTACTTATTCTCAGAAGGAAGCTTGCCTGACTTTAGAAGAGATGTCTTCCCAGAAAAGTCCCTTGATGCGAGTCCCAAGTGAATACTGGGAGGAACGTCTGAAAACATGGCACGCTCAGGAAACCGAGGGTGCCCCTGCCAGGGAGGCTTCGAAGGGCCCCCCCAGGAAAAGCACCAAACGTCATCAGGAGGCTCCTGACAAAGTGGCCTTTACCAAGCATCACCAGCGTAAGAAGGCAGAGCGCAAGGTCCCCCTTCCCCAGGATGTAAATGCGAATGCCAGTAACCAGAACGCAGAGGGCCATCAGGGTGTCGCTCCCGAGCAGCAGACCTCCCTGAAGAATCCTCTAGAACTCCAGAACGAGCACAGGCTTGTCCTACCCAGGTGTTTCGTTTATATAGCGTGGTTCTTGGTTTTTGCCACTTGCAGCGTATCTGCGTTCTTTATTGTGTTTTACGGGCTGACCTACGGCTACGAAAAGTCCATAGAGTGGCTCTTTGCTTCGTTTTGTGCCTTCTGTCTGTCCATCTTTCTGGTGCAGCCGTCCAAAATCATCCTCCTGTCGGGCTTCAGGACAAGTAGGACCAAGTTCTGTAAAAACCTCTCGTGGGCAAGCAAGTACCACTACACAGAGATCAACCTGTTCCGTGAGAAGATGACCCCAGAAGATATGCGAAGGCGTCATGAGCAAGTCCTGCGGCTGCGGAGCTCGAGGATGTATCAGCCCCTCACCAAAGACGAGATCCGAATATTCCAAAGAAAGAAGAGGATCGAGAGGAGGGCGCTCCTGTTCCTCAGCTACGTTCTCACCCACTTCCTGTTTCTGGCGCTCCTGCTGAGCCTCGTGGCCGTCCTGCGCCACACCGACAGCTTCTACTACAACCAGTTCATCCGCGACCATTTCTCGGTGGACCTGGGCACGGTCACCAGGCTGGAGGACATCTACCGGTGGCTGGACGCCGTGCTGGTGCCTCTACTCCACAATGACCTGAATCCAACTTCTCTTCCCGACAGCTCCTCCAAGATCCTCGGGCTCCCGCTCCTGAGGCAAGTGAGGGCCAGACCCGGCGCGAAACTCTGCCCGCCCGCCAAAGATTTCGTGCAGAACAGCATGGAGAGAGAGATCCGTTGTCACCCCGAGTATGGCACGGACCCGGAAGACACCCAAAGCTACTCTAACATTTGGAACAAAGTCAGTAAGCGGGCCGTGGACAAGAACACCAATGGATTCACTTATAAGCCTCAAGAGAAGACGTGGGTGTATTTCTCCCATGGACTCTTACACACCTACGGGTCGGGAGGCTACGCGTTCTATTTCTTTCCAGAGCAGCAGCGGTTTAATTCCAGCGTGAGGCTCCAGGAGCTCCAGAGCAGCGACTGGCTGGACGAGAAGACCTGGGCGGTAATTCTGGAGCTGACCACCTTTAACCCGGACGTCAGTCTCTTCTGTAGCACCTCTGTCATTTTTGAGGTTTCGCAGTTAGGAGTCGTCAACACAAGCATCTCCACGCATTCCTTCTCGCTCGCTGATTTTGACAGGAGGACCTCCACCGAGATCTACCTGTACGTGGCTGTTGTCATTTTCTTCTTAGCCTACGTTGTTGACGAGGGCTACATCATTTTGCAGGAAAGGGCCTCCTACGTGAGAAGCGTGTACAATTTGCTCAACTTGGCTCTAAAATGCATCTTCACCGTGCTGATCGTGCTCTTCCTCAGGAAACACTTCCTGGCCACCGGCATAATTCAGTTCTACCTGTTGAACCCCGTGGAGTTTGTCCCCTTTCATGCAGTCTCTCGGGTAGATCACAGCATGAGGATCATCTTGGGCTTCCTGTTATTTCTGACCATCTTGAAGACCCTCAGGTACTCCCGGTTCTTCTACGACGTGCGCCTGGCTCAGCGGGCCATTCAGACCGCCCTCCCCGGCATCTGCCACATGGCGCTCGTGGTGTCCGTGTACTTCTTCGTGTACATGGCCTTTGGCTACCTGGTGTTCGGTCAGCACGAATGGAACTACAGTAACCTGATTCAAGCCACGCAGACGATATTCTCCTACTGCGTCTCCGCTTTCCAGAACACGGAGTTCTCCAACAACAGGGTTCTGGGGGTCCTTTTCCTCTCGTCTTTCATGCTGGTGATGATCTGCATACTGATCAACCTGTTTCAGGCGGTCATCTTGTCTGCCTACGAGGAAATGAAGCAGCCCGTGTACGAGGAGCCCTCGGACGAAGCGGAAGCGATGACCTATCTGTGTCGCAAGCTGAGAACCATGTGCAGGTGTCTGTCCTTCCAACCCAAGGCCCGGGATGAGCCAGAGTTCTTTGTGGACATGCTGTACGGGCAGCCGGAGAAGAACAGCCGCCGGTATCTGGGACTCAAGACCAGAAACATTAATGGGAAGAAAATGGTTTATCTTGTTGTGTGAGCCGCGACAGTGTCAAGGACCACAGGCGAGACTTCCGCACTCCACCCCCACGCCGCCCTGCCCCAGACTTAAGGAATGTTCCTTGGCTCAGCTGTTCTTTCTACCCGCCACCTTCAAAATGCACACCTTTGTGTTTGGCAATATCTCCACTTTTGGCCTCAATTCTTGGGTGTTGGGAAGGAAAGGCAGGTCTGGGGCAGGGAGGAGGGTGCCCGCATGGGAGCCCGACCGATGCCCCTCTGCAGGGGGAATTAGGTATCTCTGGAGCCCACAGCAGAATAGAGACCCAGAGTTGGGGGAGAGAGACTCAAGGACCCCCTCTCCATCTTGCCAGGGCAGAGCCTTCTCCTGCTGTGACTTGGCTCCTTTCCCAACCCCCACCCATGGGCTCGGAGCCAAGAACCCTGTGCCTCCCTCAGCCCCTCTGGGACCTCCCTCTGCAGACCAGGGCCGGGAGCCTCCCCCACCCTACCCACCCCCACACCCCAGGTTACAGCTGGGGCAGGGCTGCAGGGGCCTTGTGGGCACTTCTCGGATTTGTCCTGCTGCCTGTGAATTCAGGGATGGGAACGGAGGCTCAGAAGTCTGAAGCGCCCCACCTATTCCTTAGGGCAACTGCAAGTTAAAGATGTCAAGTTTAACAACACTTTCTGGGCCTTGAGCCCTGAACTTCGTTAAGTGACACAAAGGTGTGTGTGTTGGGGCGAGGGCTCACCCCGAAAGACAGCACATGTTGTGTAGAGTGACGGCAATAATGTATGCGGCCAGGACCGGGGCGTTGGGGGTTGATGGCATGGTGGGGTACTTAGGAGTAATAAGGAACATGTGGCTTATTGTTTAAGAGAAACAGGGGAAGCAGCTCCCATAGTTCCACTCGGAAGCACGTTCATTGATCTAGATGCCACTTTAGCTTTATGAGAATTAAACGTGAGCTTTCTTCTGTGGAAGCGGCAGTCATTTCTCGTGAGGGGCAGATACTCGGAAGGGTCCTGCCTTCCAGGTGGAGGGCCCGAGAAGGGGAACACCAACCCAGGGGGGGCGCTCATCCCAGATGCTCACTGTGTACCCAGCGCCCCTGCGGGCCTGAGCTGTGCGGGTATGGCCGAGCCATTCCGCGCCCCTTGCCGCTCACGCTGCCGTGCCCCCAGGGCACATGTCTCCAGATCCCTTGGCGGGGAGGTCATGGGAGTGGCCGGGTCCATACTGGCTCACTGGCCTCTTCTGGAGTGCACGTTCGTAGCCGTCACCCCTCTGTACCCCCCGACTTCTGAACGGGTTGAGAAAAAGTCAACACATGGCCAAATAGCTTCTTTGTACTTCCAGAGGCCTGTTATGGCCCAGTCAGGTCCATGCACTTGCCTGTGGGAGGGCAGGATGAGAGAGTTGAAGCCCAGCCTCTGGCAGCCCGGGCTATCCCCCCCTTGGAGCTTGGAGAGCCACACAGGCATGGGTTGGTGAGGCCAGACGCTCTTCCCAATCAGCAATCAGCTGAAGTCTGGGTCTTTCTCCAGGCTCAGGGTACCCTGGTTGGGCTCCCTTCCCAGGAAGAATGCTCCTGGGCTGGCTGCACGCCATGACCCGGAGCTGTTGGGAGGGAGGGAGGCAGTGCCATCTGGAGTGGCCTCCTGGCGTAGGACCACCCCCTCCTGGTACCGACATGGCAGCTGTCAGAGCGGGGCCTGGAAGGAAGCTCCGGGTCCAGCCAAGGAGACTTCTGCTTACAGTGAGAAGTCTCGCAGGCACAGGACTTTCCCTCGCATGTCGGGAAGACAGCACCAGGGGCCTTTTAATCCAGTAAAGCGAGCAGTAAGTGCATATGTTTATGAAATGTAGAAATGCCAATTACCACATTATCAGGAAAACAAAGTGAAGACAAAAATACAGGGTGTTTTTTGAAAGCCATATATTTACTATCATTATCATTACTTAATCTCATACAGAAAGACGTAAAACTTGAAGTGGTTCTAGATTTTTCCTCCTGTAAGGTTGTGGCCACTTCCTCACCTCGGAGGGGAAAAAGTAAATCCATGTCGGTTTCTCTGAGGACCCAGTGCGGTTCAAGCAAGAGACCAAGGCTCAGCAAGTTTAAAGCCATTTCTAAAGATTCCTTTGTCCTCATATTTCTAGGAATAGCACAGCTGTGTTCTAGAAAACATTGGCGACAGTTCTGAATACCCTCCCAAGTCTGCACCAAACAGTAATCCAGGATGAATGCTCTTGGATTTGATCTCAGTTTAGCCCCTTAAGATCTCAGGAGTTCAATGAGTCTTCTGGGCAGAGAGAGCTCTCCATCCGTGGCTTCAGGGCCCACCTCTGCTGCAGACTCTGGTTCATTCTGGAAACTTGCATTTTTTAAAAGTTTATTTTATTTTAAACTGGAACCTGCCCCAGGCCTCTCACTTGGTTCAAATCCCTCTTGATCCCAAGTGGCCAGAACGTAGTGTCTATAGAGAGCACTTCCAGATTATTTGTGCATGAATTGTCTCATGCAGACTGCAGCTAATGTTTCTGTTCTCTAGTTCTTATTTCCCTGCATCAAATCTGAATGCTTTTTTGGTGTTTTTTTTTTTCTTAAGCTTTAATTTTTAGAACAGTTTTGAGTTCACTGTACACCTGGGTGGAGCCTACAGAGATTTTCCATTGACCCCTGGCCCACCACACAGGCACAGCCTTCCCCATCACCAGCATCCACCACGTGGTTCATTTGTTACAACTGGTGAATCTCCATTGTCACCCCAAACCCATAGTCGACATCAGGGCTCACTCTTGGTTTCACATGCTCTAGGAATTTGGACAAATGTGTAATGATATGGTTCCACCATTGTATTACCATACAGAGTAGTTTCAACACCCTGAAGACCCTCAGTGTCCCATCAATCCATCCCTCCCTCCCCGTAACACCTCACAAACATTGATCCTTTTCCTGTCTCCATAGTTTTGCCTTTCCCAGAATGTCATATAGTGGGGATTATATAATATATAAGCTTTTCAGATTGGCTTCTTTCACTTAGTAACATGCATTTACGTTTCCTTCCTGTCTTTTCATGACTCAACACCTCTCTTTGTAGCCTCAAGTAAGATTCCATTGCCTGGATGGACCACTGTTCACTTATCCATTCACCTACTGAAGGACATCTTGGTTGCTTCCAAGGTTGGGCAATTATGCACAAAACTGCTATAAACACCCACATGCAGGTTTTTGTATGGACATAAGTTTTAACCCCTTCGGGGAGTACCAAGGGGTATGACTGCTGGGCCGTATGGTGAGAGTATATTTAGTTTTGAAACAAAATGCCACACCATCTTCCCAAATGGCTGTACTATTTTGTATCCCCACCAGCCACGAAGGAGGGTTTCTGTTGCTCCACACCCTCATCAGCGTTTGGTGCTGTCAGCGTTCAGATATTGGCCATTGCAGTAAGTATGGAGTGGTAACTCAGTGTTTAAATCCACATTTCCCCGATGACCTAGGACGTGGAGCTTCTTTTCCTATGCTTACCTGCCATCTGTATATTTTCTTTGGTGAGCTGTCTGTTCAGGTCTTTGGCTCATTTTTTAATTAGGTTGGTTGTTTTCTTTGAGTTTTTAGATTTGTTTGTGTACTTTGGATAACAGTCCTTTATCATATACAGCTTTTGCAAATATCTTCTATTCCGTGGCTGGTCGTTTCATTGTTTTGATAGAATGCTTATTCTGCGTGCAGTTACTCTTCTTTTTAACAATCACATTTCTATTCTTTGCAAGTGGTTTATTGTATTTCCACAATTATCTGTAAATATGTAGCTGCTCCTGGGAAACCATTTTAAGTTTTTTTAAGTTTATTTATTTTGAGAGAAAGAGAGAGAGAGAGGGAGACCATGTGCACTCATTGGGGGTGGGGCAAAGGGAGGAGAGAGGTTCCATGCTGTCAATGTAGAGCCTGACATGGAGCCTCCATCTTGTCAACAAACCATGAGCTGAAATCAAGAGTTGAGTATTTAACCTACTGAGCCACCCAGGGAAACTGTTTAAAAGTATAGATATTTGGAGATAATTTTAAACCTTGTGGATTTTTTTTTTTTTTGGTAAACTTTTTCTTATATTAAAAACTGTGGACAGCTCAAACTCAAAATTAACTTTATTTTCTACCAAAGACGAATATTTGCTCTTTGATTATTTCCCTTGGCTCCCTTATCTAGGCCATCTGGTAAACTGTCTAACCTGTGCAATGGGTTTAACAGTATTCCTGAGACCAAGGTCATGTATCTGAGTGGTTCTAGGTCACATATGAAATGCTTCATCCAGAGAGGGTCCCCCTTTGGGCAGACCCAGCAAAAAAAACCCCCAACAGTAGATCTTTGAATTGATGCACAAAATACCCTTGCTGTAAGCACATCGAGGTCATAACCACTAGTAAGAACATTAGGGTGCTTGCTAAACTCCCTGGTGGGCCCCACCTTCGGAGCTGGGTGGAAAACCCTGGGAGCGGCCACAACACTAGGCAAGCTCAGCTCACCAGGGTTTAAGGTCCTAACCCGCCAGCAGCCACCGTGCTCCGCAGACGGAAGTCCCCCCTGAAGCTCCGCCCGGGGCTGCCGGGGGCGGAGTCACGGCGGGGCCGCGCACGCGCCGTGGGCCGGAGCCGGCGAGGGCGGGACCGCGCACGCGCCCTGGGCCGGGACGGTCCCCGGCGGCGGGTGGCGCGGCTTGGAGGTACCGGCGGCTGCGCTGAGGCTTGTGTCCCCGGCGCCGCGGCTGGGGCGGGACGGAAGACGCGGGAAGGGCCCCTAGGGCGGGCTCGGGCGTGCGCGGCCCTCTAGGAAACTGAGGCAGTCAGGCGGAGATGCGCGGGCGCCTTCCGGGGCACGTCGGCGGGCTGACGAACCCCGGGGAGACCTGCGTCGGCCCCCTTTGCTTAGAGAAGCACGAGCAGGATAAATAAAGAAAAAAGGGAACCCGTAGATGTCTATTTTCAAACTGCCGAAAGCCAAAAATAAGAGAAAAACCCGGAGCTACCCCGGGGTAGGTTCCGCAGGTGCGCGGCAGGGGGAAGGCCTTGCGGGGAGCGGGAGCTCGGCGAGGAGGTGGGCCGGTGCCCGTGGCGAGGGGGCGGCCCTGGACACGGGCACTTGCGGGCCCAGGAGGGCTCAGGCGGCCGGGGCCCAGGGGATTCTGCAGCCCTCTTGCGCCTGGAGCGCCGCCCGGAGCCTCGACTCGCAGGAACTGGTGTTGAAGTCTGTCCCGCTTACTCCGAACTTGAGGTTCCCTGTGTGGAGGGGCGTCCTGGGTCTTGTGGGTTCGAAACGCGCAGCTGGAGGCTTGGAGGTGAGCGTGGTCGGTCCCGGGGCTGCAGGTGACCCGCCCTGTCTCCTGAACTTGCAGATGGAGCGTGAGGCCGAGGGCCGTCCCCTGGGTGTGTTTAAGTGCCAGCTCTGTGCGCTGACAGCCCCCTACAGTTACGTGGGTCAGAAGCCCCCCGACACGCAGTCTGTCATGTGAGTACCCCCGCTCCTGGCCCCGGAAGCCCCCGCCCCCCGGCCCTGCAACCCCGTGGCGGGAGCTGGCTGGCTGGTGCTCCGCCTGTGGCGGCGTCTTCATTTGCGGCTGTGCCTGCGGCCGTTCCTCCTGCCTCCCGTCGAGGCACTTTCTTACTGGGAAGCGTCTCGCAGAAGGACCGCTTCTCGTGACTCTGCCCAGAGCTGGCCTCGAGTAGAGCCAGCGGGTCCTGGGGCTTGAACTTGACCTTTCACTTGGCCTTCGTCAAACGCCATGTCGCCGAGAAGCTGACGAATGCGTGGCCCACCCAACGTGTCACTCGCGTGGTGGCTGGTTGTCCGCCAACCAGGAACATGGGTGTCGTCACAGAGCCCCGTTGGCCTTTGATGTGCGGCGTGAGGCCGGCACCTCGCAAGGGGCGTAGAGCACCCTGGTTTTTCCTGCGTGGTGGAAGCGGGCAGCTTGGGAGTGGATGTCCCCACGCCAGGGCTGTAGGGACGGCCTTGGAGAGCCCGGAGGTGGCCTCATGCTCCCTGGCCCCATCCCAGGGAGGCAGGCCGGGGCCTGGGGCCTTGCGTTGCAAAGGCCCGTCTGTGGGTGTTCTGTGGTTCTGTCCACCGCGGCCCCCGAGAGCCCATGGCAGCCCCGACTTCGATTGTGGCCGGCGCCCCCATTGCTTGTCTTTCTGTTACTACTCGGTGGTGCAGGGGTCCCAGCCCCTCCACCCGTGAGCCCACCGGGTGTGTGGCCCCCTGCCGCCAGGCTTCTGCCCGCAGAGGTTTAGGCCGTTCTGACCTCTGGCGTCACTTATGTCCCGCAGCCTTCTGGAGGAGAGTTACGTCATGAAGGACCCCTTCACCCCAGACAAGGGCAGATTCCTGGTCCTCGGCTCTCGGTGCAGTTTGTGCAGCCGGCTGGTGTGTGTGGGCCCGGTGGGTAAGCTGTGTGGGCTGGGGCTGCCTTCCCTCCCTTTCTGCCTCCCTGTGGCCGGGACTCCACACCCACGAATGTGGGAAAGGTGACACGTGAGCCTTCCCGAGGACGGTGAGAGCGTTGGCCTTTCCTTGCCAGGGTGACCCTAGGAGCCCTCCTAGTCACTTGGTGGGGGGCCGGGGGCTCTTGGAGGCCACCTCGTTATGGATGGGTCCCGCGGGCCAACCGACGTGAGCAGACAGGCAGAGGGCTGAGCTGGGGTCAGTCGGAGGGTCTCCGTGCCTCTGTGGCCGCTGACAGCCCTTCCCCTCCCTATCTCCACCAGCCATGGCAATGGCCATGGTGCTTCTCTCCGTGGGACAGTGACTTTCTTCCTACTTGTTCTTGGCGGGACCTTCCAGAGGAAGGAACTGTGCTTTCTGGAGCATTCTTGAGTATTCCTGCTCTTGGAGCCCATTTTACCAGTGCTAATTCCTTCAGTCCAGCCCCAAGCCTAGCCGGGCAAAGCCGTATTACACCCATCTGATAGATGAGGAGACTGAGGTTCGGAGGGGCTGAGTAGGCCCAGTCCACCAGGGGGCTGAGCCCATTGTTTGAAAACCTGGGGATGGCTGGAGGTGGAGCAGTGTGGCTGAGGAGTGTGACCCCTGTAACCCAAGTGACCCGGCAGTAGAGCGGTCCCTGGGCATTCTGCCAGCAGACAAAGTGCCCACAAGGTTTAAACAGTCAGCCTCCGTCCCTGTAAGGCCAAGGTGATAAGATTTGGTGGGGTAGGAGGAAGCCTCTGTGAGGCAGAGGCCTGGGGTGTTTGGAGATGGGGCAGCTGGTGAGGACTCAGCGGGAGAGAAGCAGTTGCAAGATGATGACTGGAAAGGGGGGCAGCACCAGGTGTGGAGAGGCCTTGAATGCCACACTTACAAATTTGGGCAGCACTTGGTGAGCAGAAGAGAGGTGGTCTTCTGAAGCCTCCAGTGTTTGATGAAACGGTTTGTTAGTGACCAGTGAGTCCTCTCTCTTACGTGGGAACCGACCTGAGAACTATAGGAAGGGCAGCCTTGCCTGGGTCCACACCGTGGCTGCTGTGGCTCCTGCCATCACGCCTTTGCTCCTGCCAGCAGGAGGAGGCAGGGAGCACATCCCCATTCCTTCAAAGGGCATGACCAGGAGGTGACACAGAGCTGCCACGTGGCCACACCCAGTGGCAGAAGGGGCTAGGAAAGAAAGCAATCTTTGGACAGGGCCCTGGGGAGTGAGTCTCTGGAGTTGACTGGCAGAGATGGGCGCAGGGGAGAACGGCCGTGGTTGGACAGATGTGACCTCCTGGCCAGACCAGCCAGCCGCCCGTGGCCCTGTAGGTGGGTGGGGCTGCCCCCAGCACTGGTGGTCACCAAGCCTGTGTCCTTCTCATGCGATGACCAGAAGGAGGGATCTAGAATTTCTGATGTTTAGGTGTGGCCTCTGCTCCAGCTCACTGTTCCCCTTGATGGTGACGGAGCAGGGCAGACTCCAGGGTCTCTGTGCCATCCTGCCTCTTCCACCCTGGTCAACCCGTTGCTTTCTCTTCAACGCCTTTGCCCACGTCACTGGGTGCTGCCCGCAGGCTCAGAACCCCGGACTCCCCACTGCCTGCCGGGTCTGCGTGTCCTCCCTGGGAGTCCTCCATCCCTGTTTCCCTTAGGTGAGGACCACGTTCCTGGAGGTGGCTGGCCACCCCCTCCCAGTCGCCTCTCAGCCCCCCTGCCCTGTGCAAGGGAAGGGCTGGGCTCAGGGAGGAGCTGCTCCGTGCTCCCCATTCTGTGGACTTAGCCCCCCCCCGCTTGGCCCCCTTCCTCTTTCAGGAGTGCAGTTTATTCTATTCCAAGAGATTTTGCCTCCCCTGTGTCCGGGAGAACCTTGATGCCTTCCCTCGGGAAATCCGGCAAGACTTGGAGAAAAGGAAAGGTCCATCCAAGAGGCCTGCCAGCCAGCCTGGTTCTCAGACGTGAGCGCAGCTGGGCACCAGTACCCGGCGCGGCGCTCCCGGGCCCCGCAGGCCTCTGCAGCTGGGTCGGGGAGGGGGCTGGGCTGGGAGCTGCTGTGCCCAGCCTTTCTCGGGGCCATCGAGAGCAGCGCTGGGGGCTGGAGGGAGCTGGGGTTCTGCCTGCGGCAGCAAGAGAACAAGAAGCCACGCAGAAAAGGCACCCAGAGGGCCGACCTCAGACCAGACGTCCTGCGGACCTAGTCGTGTTCAGAGCCGCCCTTGACGCCGAGACCACAGGGCGGGAACTGAGCCACGGGGCTGGGGCTGCCGGCCCTTCCGCTGTCCTTCCGGACCTGGGGCGCAGGGTCTTCCTGCAGGGTCATCCCTTGGCTGGTTCCTGCTCACTCCCGGCTGGCCCGAGGGCCCTTCTCACACTCCTCAGGTGCCATGCTGCTCCACCCAGCCCCGAGGGCACAGAAGCCAAGGGACAGGGCTCCGGTCTTGGCCCAGGTCATGCAGTCACTGCTCACGCGGAGGCAGGAGGGCTGGGCTGGGGCCTCCCGGTCCCTGGAAGTGACTGTGAAGATGTTACTCGGCAGGACAGGAGTCCTTTAGCTGCCGGAAGGTGCCCGGGTGTGCGAAAGATTAGTGGGTCTGGGGACAGTAGGATTTCACTTCCCATCCTTGCGATGCTTAGCAAATGTTTTTAATCTCGATTGTGTTAGATTTATAATTAAAAAACCAGAGAACCAGTTAATGTTCTGGAAAGTAATCCTTCCCCTGAAACATACCCGAAGCAGCTGTTCTCCGTGGCACTCTGGGTCTAGCCAGGGGGTGGGGGTTGGGTGTTGCCACTTCCGGCCTTTTCTGTCCCCTCAGGCTCTGGCTCCAGCCCTAGGGAGAGGAATGCCTTCTCTTTGCCTTCCCTTCCCTCACTCAGCTCTCAAAACTTCCTGGAACTCAGCACCAACCTTCAGGAAACTGTAGGCTGCCCCGGGGCACTCCTCCCCCATAGGCACCCCCGCCCTCCCCGCCCCCAGGTGGTGACACATTTACCAAGGCTTCCAGGGTGGAACTGGCAGTCTCACCTCTAAGTCCTGCAAGGCCAGCTTACTGGCAGGGAGAATGTCAGATGTGTGTTTGAGGAGAGAATGAATAAAGACCTTTTTTTTATTGGTTGATCTGTGCCTGGGTTTTAGTTTCATATGCTCCCCCTGTGTCATGTGACATCAGACAAATGACTGTCATCTTGGGGCCACACTGTTCTAGGGCCATTCTGTCCGCTTAAAGACAAAAGGCTACAAGTGAAGACCCCTGTGCAGGCGGGGTAGGGGCTGTACTGAGCTGAGGGTGGACACTGGCAGCCAAGGATTTTCAAGCTAAACGCTCACCCCACAGCATCACTCAAAACTCACCAAATAATTTTAAAAAATAGTTTTATTTTTTTTAAACCATTAAGGCAACACTGTACCCTGAAATTAACTCCTTACATTCATCAGTCTTACAGTAGGACATTCCAAACCTGTACGTTCCCACAAACTCAGGATATAAATCAATATATGTGATCAGTTCAATCTCCTAGCAGGAAAAAAGACGACCAAAGATTTTTAAGAATTAAAGTTATTTTATAGCCCTTTTCTAATTGCTTGGAACCACTATCATTAATGTGACTAGAAAGATTACCTTTGCTTTTCTCTGCACACCCCTGCTCTCTGAGGCCCAGAGCCAAAGAGAGGACATCAGAACCTGCTCTAAAAGATCAGCTTTGGAATTGCTCCTGTTCAGTATTAAGACAAGGGGTCTTTCTGCCCCTGAATCCTTGGGGAGTATAAGGCACCTAAGAATGGTAACGATAAACACACCAAGAAACCAAGCTCAGTCTTGCTTTGGAAATCTGCACCCATCTGATGTGCTGATGTGTGTGGGTCACTCTCCCCCGTGGCTTTCAGTATAACGGCCCTGCGGATCCTGGGGGTGGGGCACAGGTAGGCACCAAGTTTTGCCAAGGCACTGAAAATGACACGTGGGAGCACCAGGGAGTCTCGTTCTGCTTATGCCACGGGCCGCCCGTCTGGGCCCAGCCCGTGCACGTGTCCCATCAGAATATTTCAAACTGCCCAAGTTCTTTGGTAAAAACCCACAGGCACTAATTCCCTGAAGAACAGACAGCTACTTACTGCACAGGATTAGTTCAGGTCTTCAGCAGGGTGCGGCTGTGAGGAGTAAGTGACTTGTGACCTGGGTCTGTGGCAGCCTTGCTCGAAGAGGTGGTGAAGGTCCCCTCGGTCGGGCTTCATGCGTGTGAAGTATGACGAAGGGGACAGATTTACACGGGAAGTCAATTCTGTGTGGCTCGGGAGAAATGAAAAGTGGTGTGTGTGCACGCGTGCGCACGTGCGATTGTATTTCAGCTGTTCTGTTCCGGCTTTTGTGTTTCCAGTAGGGTTCAAGAGGCAGGCTGGGAAGAGCATATGTCGACTAATACTGATTTCAAGAGATTCCAAATCTTTTGTTATTAGATGCATGATTTTAAGTTAGTAAAATATTTATGCTATATTTTTAAAAACCTTGAATCACAGTATTTAAGATATAGCTATGAACATGGTTCTTTTTAACATACAGTGTAGAAAAAATAACGATGCTCAAACCAAATACTGTAGTCTTACTGAAAAGGGTACTGAGTGGTATTCATCTTTTGTGAGGTACATTTTTTTTTTTGAGGCCTGAAAAAAAGGGACAGACCATCTGTGCTTTTTAAAAGAGGAGACATTTTCCAAAAGTGAATGATTTTACTCTGAAAAGATTGGTCACTCACTTGTCTTCTGGGCCTGACGCATGATCTCCCTGCCTTGAGGAGGCCACGCGGAGGCCAGGGGACCCCCTCTGGGCCAGGAGACTTGGTGGCCCGCAAGCCCCCACTTGGGGCTCCCCCGCACCCCCGGAGGCAGGGCTCAGGGTGGAGGGCGTGTCCATGCCCTGGTTTGCATGATACTGGAGTTGATCGTATTAATGAAGTTTAGTTGTTGGGGGCGGGCAGAAGGGTAAGGGAGGAGAAGGCTGGTATAGTCCCTTCTCTGGAGAAGCACGTGGGGAAGCTTTTCCCATCTGACCTAAATTAGCAAACATTTTATATGAAAAACCCTGACCCAGGACTTAACACTATCTCCAATGGAAAGAAAAAAAAATCTGTTCCATAGTTTTTTGTTTTGCAAATAATGCATTTAACAGCTACGGGGCCACTGGAGTCCTTGATGCACTCAGTCACTCCAGTGAAGGTGAGACACCGAACATGGCAGTTAGGTCTGTTCTATTCCGAGTTCCGAAAGGGCGTGGCTGTTTGTCCGTCAGCTGGGCCACGGGGCATGGGCCCCCCAGTTCCCGCGGTGGGGGGTACACTGTTGGACTTCTCCTGTTTCAGACTGAAGTGTCGAGAGGCAAGTGGCCTGCTGGGAGCCACCCCCCTAGATGTGAGAAGGCCGCCCTGGGCCCCAGCTGGCCGAGGGCAGTGCCAAGTGCACCCCCGCCAGCAGCCTCCTGTTCCGGGCCCGACACGTGGGCCACACCCACAGCTTTTTTTACAAGTTTAAGACACCCCGCCGCATTCCATGAAAACAGCACAATGGAAAGAATTATGTAATTCTTTGAAGCGCGAAGATTGTCTTTGTTTTTCCCCCTCTTATAAAACTTTCAGTACCACATTCTACTTTGCCTGTGGTTTACGGAGAAATGCGATGGATCTCCCATATCCCGAGTCCGACCTAACCCACTGCTTTCATTCTTACTCTGGTGTGTTTTGCAGGCTGGGGGTCAATGACCGTTTTCCCGAATTCTATTAAAAGGGCAGTGGAGGGGGGCCTGCGTAGGCTCAGTAGGTTAAGTGTCCAGCGTTTGATTTCCACTCAGGTCAAGATCTCACAGTTCATGAGTTCGAGCCCAGCGATCAGGCTCTGAGCTGACATCGTGGAGGCTGCTTGGGATTCTCTGTCTCTCCCTCTGTTTCTGCCCCTCCCCTGCCTGCACACTCTTTCTCTCAAAATAAAAGACATTTTAAAAAATGGCAGGGGAGCCCTATAAATCAGCTTGGACCAAGAGTTAGGAGAAGCCAGGCCACTTTTTACAAAGGAGAACAAATACAGAGAGCCCGGCTTCGGAGCTGCCCAGCGCCCAGCAGTGCCAGTGCTGTGAAGACTGGCCGCATGGAAACAACGGCCACAGGCGCTCTGTAAGGATCCGTCAGCCCTCAGTTGGTGGCACCGATCTTAGTGTGTGAGGTCCACAGACAGCAGAATGTCCCTGCCGTCCCGAACTGACGTCACTGCCAAGTGACCCTCCAGGAACACGCTCAGCAGAGGACCGGCTTGGCTGCCCCGGCTTGGCCGCCCCGGCTTGGCCTACAGGAGGCGGAATGCGCTTGCTCCCCCCGGGGCCCAAAGCCAGGCGGCCCCCACCCCAAGCCTGGGTGTTTCCACTTGAATCTGGGGATGATCTCCACACGGAGCCACTCAAGGGGCTGGGAGCCGGAGGCCCCAGCAGCCTGCTTTGAGGGCGGTAAAAGTCTATGCCATAGGTGGCGGGCCGTGGGCACTCGACATGTTTTCCTAGCGGACCTGTGCTTTGAAAGACCACACAGCGGGGAGAGGCACTTTGAAGGTGGCTGGCTTTCCCTGGGTCCCCGCAAGTGTCCCATGTAGGGCCAGGATGGTGGTCCGGTCAGTCTTACCTGGGAGCACTGGCCTTGGTGGCAACAGGGCACCCCCTATTTAAACCGAGTTCCAAAGACAGGTGTGGCCACTGGGTCAGGAAAAGAAACCATCGTATATGCAGTGGCTAGGTCTCAGATGTGCTTGGTGCCACTATGGTTTGAAGAAGGGAGCAAGAGGCAGGAGAGGCCCAGAGTCCGCACAGGGGCACGGGGCACGCGCCAGGGGTGCCCTGGGGCAGTCATGGCCCGGCGAGGTTTGCCCGGAGGCACCTCCTCCCACCCTTGCCTGGCGGGGTCTCTCTGTGAACAGGCTGAGGCGGAGGGGAGGCAGGCCAGTGCCGGGAGTGACCTTTGTCAACGTCTCCTAGACCTGGGTCATGTTCAAACTCAGTCCCGCTCAACAAGGGTGGCAACTCCCGCCCATGTGTATCTCTGAGGCTCCCTTTAAACAACAAAAGTGCCCTTAGAAACTTCTATAACCTTCCATTTCTCCGTGCGCAGTCCAGCAAAGAAAGGTGAGTGTGACTCCAGATGTTCCAGAAGGACCCCAAGTGCTTTGTGTACCTTCATGTTAACAGTGCCTTTTGATGTATCTCATTGAGGTAGCTCTTACCTGGATTCGGGGACACAGTAGTGGCTAAATTGACAGTTTACTTCTCAGCAGACACTAAACCAAGGATTCTATGTGCGCCTCCAGCTTCTGCTCAGATCATAGGGTGCTGCTCGGTCTCTGGGACCCCAACACGACCCCTGAGGCCGCCCGCTTCCTTAGACTTCTAGATGGCCCAGAGTAAGAAATGCTTCCGAAACCCAGAGAGAAACGTTCTTGCTTTGAAAACATGAAGAATCCCTCGACCGCAGGGACAGCTCTTGCAGGCATTCTGGAATGCCCTGCGCGTCACCTTTCTTCTCCTGGGCTTCACGGTCTCTCACATAGCCGTATCTGGACTCCTTAGGAAGCTGCTTTCAATGTATCTCGTCTGAGAGTCCCAGGAAGGCCGCAGGGAACCGGAGAGCAGTGCGGGAAGGACGGGGGCAGCTCCCTGGCGCTCTGACCGTTCCCGCGTGGGCTCACGTAGTTGCCAGCACCCTGGTCTTGGGGACACTCGGCCTCACCGAGAGGCCACGGTCACATCCAGCCCTCGGAGGGGGGCAGGGGCAGAACTCAGCGTGCGAGACACCTAAGTGGATGCGCCCAGGAGGCGGAAGAGGAGGGATGCTGGGGCATCAGGTGGAGAGGTCGGGGCGGCTCCCGGGCTCAGGTTCATCCTTGTCAGCCCTGCGCACAAAAGCTGTTCATAACTCTGTGGTCTCCCAGGCGTTTGGCACTTGTGGGTACACACGGTGTCCTGGTGAAGAGGGGAGCTGCCCCGCGGATGACTCCCCAGGAGAGGAGGGGCTCCAGGCTCTGGCTTGGGCTCCTTGAACCTGTTCTGTCCCCTCTACCATACTTGACGCTGACGTCAACTGAAACCCGTGGCACTACATGCACCTTAAATAGTCCCTACTAGAAATGCTACTGTATTTTGAACGGGTGAATAATTCATCCATATCTGACTCTCTGTGGTCTGAGAAATCTTTGATTAGGTGACCCAAAGTATCCTGAGTGGCGATTAGTGACTATTATGTAAAACGGATGGGAATATGTGCTCAACGTGAACAAATTCAAGTGGCTTTCAAGCTGACGTCCCTGTGGCCTCCTCTGTGGCTTCATTGGGAACATGGCTGGGAGTCTAGCTGGGCCCCAGGAGTGCCACACGCTCGTCATCACTAGGAACGCAGTACCTGTGCCTTCCTCAGCCTGTCACTGCAGGATGCATGAACTAAGGAGCTTCTGAGAACAAGTTTCTGAAAATATAGAGACAGTGTGAGCGACTTTTCTGAAAGCCTGTGTCTTGAGGGTCATTTTCCGAGGCTGTGTCCTTGAATGGCATCTACCTGGGGCACATCAGGAGAGAGGCTGGTGGTCAAGAGAGACAACAAGGACTTGGCATTGGGGAACACCTGGGTGGCTCAGTCGGTTAAGCATCCGACTTCGGCTCAGGTCATGATCTCACAGTTCGTGGGTTCAAGCCCCGCGTCGGGCTCTGTGCTGACAGCTCAGCTCGGAGCCTGGAGCCTGTTTCAGTCTGTGACTCCCTCTCTCTCTGCCCCTCCCTTGCTCACGCTGTGTCTCTCTCTCAGAAATAAATAAAAACATTAAAAAAAAGAAAGAAACAAAAAAGAACTTGGCATCGGAACGCAGCCTCTGTCCCCCAACCTGTGGGCGAGCCACGGCCCTCCAGCCCCACAGGTCCGGGGAGCCCCGTCCTGGGGCAGGACGTGGACACGGACTTGCCCTCTGACTCAAAGCTCAGCTCCCTTCCGATTTCCGATGACCTCTGGACTGGTGTCATTCATCTGTGGAAATACCTGTACTTGCTTCCAACAGACCCTTTATTTGGATCTTTCCACAAAATGAAAAATACCACTCGTGTTTAATTCTGGAAAGGATGCGCCCGTCGTAGCATTTGCCTTTCCCAGTTGAAACCTTGCCTGCCCTCTCTACGGCTGCATTTCTAGGATCCTGGTCTTGGGAACTTGATCCATTTCAATCCTGATCATTCCTCTAACGGCAAATAGCATCAACCTTCTAGAACCACATTTTCTAAAGACAGAGGGGGAGGGAACCTGAGGGCACAGCCAGGTCCTAAGTGCTACTGGGAGGAGAGGTGGCTGGTGTCCACCCCCTTCCCCGTCCCCCCCCCGCCCCCACTAGAAGAGTCAGCCCTGCCCGGCCCAGCCAGTCCTGGCTTGAGGTGGGGGGAGGCTGCCTCACATTGTCTGCTGGGACCTTCACCTTCCATGGCGGACAGAAAGAGTCTTTCCAGGTCCAGATGTTCTGGACAAAAGCCACGATCATCACTGCTTCCCTAACCAGAACGAGGCTGAGAAATGATCTTTAAGGCCGAAACAAGTACTTTAGATGCTGGGAAAGCTGGACCTGGAGGACTCTGTACCTGCCCCCCTCACTCTCCAGCGCGCGCCCCCCCCCCCCCGGCCCACGTTTGTCTCATCTTCTCCAGTAGCGGCTCTACCACCGAGGGTTAAAAAAAATAAAGCTGCGCATTTGAAAAAGCGACACCGGAAAAGGCCAAGGAGCTGCCTTGACACACAGGGCTCAGAGGGACATCGACAAACAGTCGCTGAAAATGCTTTCGTGGCCCCCAAGCAACCTGGCTCGGTCAGTTCAGATTTGGAAACAGAGGTCAGAGGGACGGAGAGCCTGACACACTTTCCGTTTGCCTTGCTCCTGCTGACCACAGGCGTCCCCTCGAAACGGGCAGGCCGTCAAGCCCAGGAGCAAGCTTGAGACGTGGGTTCTGGGATCTTCTACACAAACGTGGAGACAGGCCTTTCCTGCGTCGCAGTTACAGCCACAAAGACAGCGAAAAACCAACCGGCCGATGCATTCTGACGGCTTATCAGATAATTTTCAGAAACTTTAGATCCTCCGATTAAAAACCAGCATGTCATCATTCCTCAAATGCAGGACACAGAATTAACACCCCTCCCAATAAATATTTTGCCGCGTTTTAAATATCTAACCTTTGGATTCTTCTAGATTTACAGGATTATAAAAGTTAAAAAGTGCTGATTAGTTTTCAAAACGATACAAGGGCACAAGAGTCAAAAGGTGGCGAAAGGAGGAGCCAGACCACGTATTTCGAGGTCACCAGTTAATCCGACGGTGAACTGCTAACGTGATGTAAAGAGATCTGCATTGATTATCGCTGGGTGGGTTAAAATCAGACCGCCAAGCCTCGCTCCCGTTAATTTTCCAAGAACCGCATATTAGCTACTCGTCACCGGCTTTTTGGTACTTCGTATGTTCTGAGAAGTACTGGTGTAAAAAAAAGAAAGGAAAAGAAAGAAAGAAACGTGGACTCGCGTTCTGGTTACCTAGAGCTCTTTCGTCCTAGCCTCTAAGGTGAAAACGGGGGAATTTGTGCAAAGCGGGCATTGCTCCCATCTCTCACTTTGTAGTGCCGTCGACTCGGGAAGACCCTTGGAAAGCTGCTTATTTCGCTGCTCGCTTCGAGGCCATCAGTACATGTCCCTGTAGATTTCCTGCAGCAGCGGGTGCAGGGCGGCGTCAGACTCCGTCTTCTTGATGACCTGCACGAGCTGCGCGTGCTCGGTGACAAGCTGCCGGAGGTCTGCCATTTTTTGGAGGAGTTTTGGGAAGAGGAAGGTGTTGTCTGGATGGTTGCTCTGCAGGTGAAGTTTGAGCACATGCACGATGCCCTCCTGCATTTTTTCAATGTGTCCCACGTTTAGAAGGCCTGGCCGATCTATCCTCAAAAGAGAGAAGAGGGGGTTGTGATCATCGCCGCATTAGTGCCTGCCCCATAACTATTTATCAGCATGGGAGGGCAAACCTCCTATTTTATGTAACTTTTATTATTTTTTACTTATTTCTAGGAGAGAGAGAGAGAGAGACAGCATGAGCAGGGGGGGGTCAGAGAGAGAGGGAGACACAGAATCTGAAACAGGCTCCAGGCTCTGAGCTGTCAGCACAGAGCCCGACGCGGGGCTCGAACTCATGGACCATGAGATCATGACCTGCTCTGAAGTCAGAGGCTTACCCGACTGAGCCCCCCAGGCGCCCCTGACTTTTCTTTCTTCTACCGCCTGCCTTTTGATAATGTCGACTCAGCTGGAAGACAGAACTAGATTCTTACAAAGTCACTGGGTCCAGCAGGGGCAGACAGGGCAAATACCCGGCCCTAAATATTTATACAGCCTTAACTTGACCGGCTGCCTCACTGTGTGGCGGTTTCCATTTGGATTTACCTGATCGCCACCGCTCAGGGGAAAGCCCAGAACATGAGGAGAACTATACGTTCTGACGATGCCGGAAACAACCAGTGCTGCATAAAAGGAAATGAAATTCTTCTTCCTGAGTGAAAACTGGGTATTTGGTTTCAAGTTTTCTGCCACTATTTAAGGAGTGTGACTGTCTAAGGCGGGGGTGGGGGTTGCGGGGTGGACAGGAGTCTTCTGAGATGAGTCAGCTGAACAGAAAGCGGAGTGAGGTGTGAGGAGGACAGACAGCTAGCTGGACAGGATGCTTCCTGGAGGCGGAGGCGGGTCCGAGATCACAGCGGGTGCCCTCCCTGGGGTAGCACAGCCCCAGCGCCAGACTTCCTGGCCCGGTTGAGACCACCAGTCCTGCCTTTGCTCCGGAAAGTACCCCGCCCCCACCCTGTCCCCACAGGCAGTGCTCCCTTTAAAGCCCTGCTCCTTACTAGCATTTTTAAATTCTTTTTTTTTTTTTTTAATTTTTTAACATTTATTTATTTTTGAGAGCATAGCGTGAGCAGGGGAGGAGCAGAGAGAGAGGGAGATACAGGATCCGAAACAGGCTCCAGGCTCTGAGCTGTCAGCACAGAGCCCGACATGGGGCTTGAACCCACAAACCGTGAGATCATGACCTGAGCCGAAGGCAGATGCTCAACTGACTGAGCCACTCGGGTGACCTTCCTTACTAGCATTTTTAAAAGTGTTGCTAAGGATGTGGGTTTTTAAATTTTGTTGTTGTTGTTGTAAAACAAATAGAAGTATTAACTTTTTAAACAGAGAGAATTAAAAAGACAAATTGAGTCTCCCTCATCAGGTCGAAGGTATCCTACATGTTTAACGGGTACCCTCAGCAGACACTTTTCTATGTATAGGATTGGTAGAGGATTATAATTTCTTTTAGAAACCATACTACTTATAAATAGTTGTGCCACTGCTTTTCACCTACAACACTTCATCTTTTTAAAAAAATTTTTTACTCTTTATTTTTGAGAGAGGCAGAGGGACAGAGAATGTGAAGCAGGCTCCCGGCTCTGTCTGAGCTGTCAGCACAGAGCGTGATGCAGGGCTTGAACCCACGAACTGTGAGCTAAGTCGGACTCATGAGCTGAGCCGAAGTCGGACACTCCACCGACAGCCACGCAGGTGGCCTCAACGCACCACACTCCATCTCGAGCATCCCAAGCGCAGTGGTAGATAATGTACAGCTGTTTTGCCGTTTTACCTGTTCTGCCAGAGCGTGAGGACTCCCTCCAGCTGCCTGTCGCAGCTGGATGGGAACAGGGATAGGCCTTGCGGGGCAGCCGGATGGGGGGGCGGTAGTCCCATGGGTCTCCCCCAAGGCCGGGTAGGGTCAGCCAAGTTTACAGCACAGGGAGGACCTTGTTATACCCCAACTGGGTTATTTAAAGGAACGTGGCACGGAGCCAAGATTCTGGGAGCTGCAGAGCCAGCGAAAGCCCAAGTTTTCCTTCCCCGGGACCCATGTCCTTGGCAAAGCAAGCTGCAAACTACCAGTTAGCTAGTGCTGTTTCTCACCAGAAACGGGATAAACACACCAACAGCGAATGAAACGGTGCTAACATCTGTACGGCCCGCTATACAATACTGCCTGTAACATGGATATAACCCTGTAACAACAGAATTATGGAATAGTAATCTCTACACCATATATGGTACCATAATTCTATCTAAGATGTATTGAATGTGAGATACATTAGATTGAATTATATTACTGTTATACCTAATATATTATATAGGATATGATTATAAGTAGAAATAGACTTATGTATATAGCATTATAATTATGAACAGGATATGTTTATATAATGTACAAATACATATGTGTATTTTTTAATTAAATGTTTTAATGTTTATTTATTTTTGAGAGCGAGAGAGAGACAGAGTGCAAGCAGGGGAGGGGCAGAGAGAGAGGGAGACACAGAATCTGAAGCAGCTCCAGGCTCTGAGCTGTCAGCACAGAGCCTGACATGGGGCTCGAACCCACGAACTACAAGATTGTGACTTGTGCTGAAGTGGGACACTTAACCGACTGAGCACCCAGGTGCCCCTATGTATTTGTATATATGAACATATGCGATAATATGATTTGATAGGATGTAATTCTCACTTAAGTCTTGTCAGGGGCGACGCAGGGGCTCAGATGCCCTCCCGCCGGCCAGCGCGTGCCCCACTGTGCCCAATTCCCGCACATACCTGAGGCTGTTCCTCAGGATGGGAGGGCGCAGGTGACATGGCACCGGGTTAAGTCAACGACTTACCTCCACAGCAAATTATAGCAGCCACGAAAAGGGAAATATCACTGTCGTCCAGTTCCAGCGCGTTGAACTTCATCGCAAAGTCAAACTTAGGTTCCATGATATCACAAAACGGTTTCCTTAGGCTCTTTAGGAATTCACGAGTTATGAAGCCATTTCCATATGCTACCAGCATCCCATCTTTATTCATCACAGAAGACAGCATCGCAAATATGGCCTCGTAGACTCCGTATTTCAGCAAAGTGACTTGGTCATTCAAGTCCAAGTTTGCGAAGCCAGGGATGGACTTGGCGAACTCTGTGAGCTCCGTGACGGTCTCCACGGATGTGCACTGGCAGCAGTGGAAGATGCGGACTTCCGCCTCCTTGTTCTGGATGCCGTTGGCCACCAGCTTGGCCACCAGAGTCTTCTCGGCCATACACAGTGTTTCCATGTCATGTATGACAAAGGGCTGCAAAGAAACACAGGAAAAGGTCAGTTAGCTGGTGACAGGCAGTCCTCTTGATTATCAGTGAACTGACGAGCAGACACGGTCTCCAGATCAGCCGTGGAGAAGTCTTTATCCTTCGGCAACCTCAAAACAAATCGGGGACACAAAGATGTGCACAGAGAACTAACGTATGAATCAGTAAGATGGTGATAATCATCACCACCCGACATGGGGTGGAGATCTCATTGCTGTGAATGGGAAATCCCGATTTGGGCAGGAAAGCTAACAACAGAAGGTTTGCAGAGCACTTTTAATACTTCATAATAATCTCTGAGCTCCTAAATACTACTGCAACAGCCCTGATTACCGTAACTTTTGAACTTTCATCATCGAGGTACAGTTGACACACGTCACATTAGTTTCAGGTGCGCACCATGGTGGTTCGACACGTGCCCACATTATGCCTTGTCCACCACGACGAGCATTGTCGCCAGACGTGAATACAATATTGCTGACTACAGTCCCCATGCTGTACATTTCATCCCCACGGCTTCTTTATTTTGTAACTGAAAATGTCTGCCTCTTGATCGCCTTCCCCGATTTCGCTCATCCCATAATAATTCTTTTTTTTTTTTTAAATGTTTTATTTGTTTCTAGGAGAGAGAGAGAGAGACAGCGCGAGCAGGGGAGGGTCAGAGAGAGAGGGAGACACAGACTCCAAAACAGGCTCCAGGCTCTGAGCTGGCAGTCAGCACAGAGCCCGATGCGGGGCTCGAACCCACGAACCGCGAGATCATGACCCAAGCGAAAGTCGGCCGCTCAACTGACTAAGCCACCCAGCCGCCCCCCCATAATAATTCTTAATGTTACCATTTTACAAACTTTGGAGACAACCATCGTTATCGAACTCGGCTAAGTGAATAATATGTATGACTCATAATATGTATGACTCAGAAAGTTGGCATTTGCATCACAATAAGCAAACAAGCATTAAGTCCTTGCTCTTTGGGGATAAACTGGGAAAAATCTCAAAGAACCCTCATTTCCCTGTGTATAAGACTGAAATCTGCACTTGAGTGCCCTGTTCGGGAACAAGGGCCAAATCCCCGTGGTAGGCGGCCATCCCGTTTGCTTCCAAGCCCACCGGTCCAGCCATTTCCGAGGACCTAGTGGAGGGAAGAAGAGACGGCTGGCCGTATGTGAAGCCAGCGTGCCCAGAAGGGATTATACATCTGCTGGGGCACAAGAGATTGGACACACACGTTTTGTGTACCTGGACTGTGTGCCGGGTCTGTGTACAGTGCAGAGCAGAAGAAAACGGCAGTCTCCGCAGGACCTCTGTGATGTGTAATGTGTTCTACAGATCAGCCATGGGGTGGCCCGAAGCCTTATTTTCCATTCCTCACGGCATATATCAATGTAGAACGTGTAAGCCCCTCATGATTTTGAGACTCACTCTGCCAACGGGCAAAACACGTCACTGACGTTGCATCTGGACCCGCAGCATGATTGTTCCCTATTCCTGGGCCCCCAAGAGCATCTGGAGAAAGCACACGGCACCTTCAGGGCACCCGTGGGCTGCTATCTGTCCCAGACGCAAGGCAGACGTATTAGAGCAATACAAGGGAGTGTTTCTGAAAAAAAATTTTTAAAACGTTTTATTTATTTTTGAGAGAGCACAAGCCCGGGAGGGGAGGGGACAGAGGAAGCGGGCTCTGTGCTGAAAGCAGCGAGCCCGACGTGGGGCTTGAACTCATTAACCCCAAGATCCATGACTCACGCCAAAGTCGGATGCTCAGTCAACTGAGCCCCCCAGGCGCCCCATTTCTGAAATGTTTAAACAAAATCAGAGTTTGCAATATGGCGTTGGACAAAGATATAATTTGATTGCACATAGGAAGAGGATACTCTAAAAGTTTGCTGCGAATGAGTGAAAAACATTCTAAATACAAAATTCAGAGCAAAAATTTCTGAGTATCCCCAGTTTGATTAAGGAATACTAAAACCATCTCTCTCCAAAGATCGTAAAAGCAGGCCAGATTGCTGTTGTTTGGGGAAAGCTTGGTGACAGCTCTGCTTCATGAGAAGCTGGTCAGATTTGAGGAATGAACATTCTAGGATGGACCAGAGACACACTTTTAAAGGGCTTATGGGGGTGCCTGGGTGGCTCAGTCAGTTAAGCATCCAACTTCGGCTCAGGTCATGATCTTGTGATTCGTGGGTTCGAGCCCTGTGTTGGGCTCTATGCTGACGGCTCGGAGCCTGGAGCTGCTTCTGATTCTGTGTCTCCCTCTCTCTCTGCCCCTCCCCCACTCATGCTCTGTCTCTCCCTTTCAAAAATAAATAAACATTAAAAATTAAAAAAACCAATGTTTATTGAAGAGAAATTGTGGACACTAACACACTTGATAAACACAGTTAATAGGACTGTCTAAAAATCCATGCTGCTTATACATAACTATGGAACGGGCCCTTTAAACTTAAGTTTGAATATGAATGTATCTGCCATCACAGGTGGTTATTTAAATAAATATATATATTTATTTATATAAATACATAAAGCATGTTGTGATGAGTTTAAATAGCATGAGACACAAACCTGCCCAGTTTCCTCCCACATCACTCCCCACTGAGACCAGAAGCTTCTCTTAACTGACATCTATCATTCATGCTCACACCTGATGGTGTTCTGTGTGCGTTAATGATGTTACTAACGAGAACTCATCTTTATTTATTTAATTTGTTTTTTAATGTTTACTTATTTCTGAGAGAGAGAGAGAGAGAGACAGAGTGCAAACAGGGGAGGGCAGAGGGAGAGAAGAATAGGCTCTCAGCACAGAGCCCGACACAGGGCTAGAACCCACAAACCATGAGATCATGACCCAAGTGGAAGTCGGAGGCTCAGCTGACTAAGTCACTCAGGGGGCCCAAGAATTCATTTTTAAATTCATTTAAACAGCATTTTCTATGTAAAGTCAGGCAGCACCAGCTTTTAGGAAGAATTTGTGAATTATTGGTGCAATTGCTTTGGGTGAAACCATTTAATTAGCTTTTGCTTAGGTTTTACTACACATTTCTAATAAGCAGTATGAAATATTAAGTATGTTTGTCAATTCTAAGGGAACTAAAGTAGTAGGTACAGTGTTCAGCATAACAGAGCGAGCAAAACTCCTGTGGCGTCAGGCCACGTCCCCTAAAGAGGTGATGCTCTTTCAGGATGGCACCGGGAGACCTTGTCCTGAAGACTCAGAAACACTGAGAACAGGGGTGCCTGGGGGGCTCAGTCGGTCATGATCTCACGGTTCATGAGTTCAAGCCCCGCATCGAGCTCGCTGCTGTCCGCACAGAGCCTGCTTTGGATCCTCTGTCCCCTTCTCTCTGCCCCTCCCCTGCTCATGCTCTCTCTCAAAACTACATAAACATGAAAAAAAACCCAACTAGTGTTAGAATCCATTCCCAGCCACAGGTCAAAAATTAGTTCCCTTGCTGCATTTATTCTTTGCAGACAAGACGCCTGACTCTGTTACTATAATCCCAGTTTGCATCCAGGCTGGCTGCTACTGACTCACGATTCTGTCTAAAATTCAATGATGTTCTCGGAGAATGAAGATTTTCCATGACTGCTGACATTCAAAGACCCTAAAGATAATCCCTGACAATTGTGGGCAACATGGGAATCTTTGAGACGAACGTTTGAATTAAAGTTGTAGAGGCGCCTGGGGGGCTCAGGCAGCTAAGCCTCTGACTTGGGCTCAGGTCATGATCCAACCTGACCGCAGCTGGTAGGTTCGAGCCCTGAGTTGGGCTCTGTGCTGACAGCTCGGAGCCTGGAGCTGCTTCAGATTCTGTGTCTCCCTCTCTCTCTGCCCCTCCCCCGCTCACGCTCCCTCTTTCTCTCTCTCAAAAATAAACATTTTAAAAGATTTTTTTAAAAAGTTGGGCCGTGTGTGTTCTGTCACAAAGTAGCAGTAAGACTGCGTTACCGTCGCCTTGTACTCTGAATTGTGGAAAGTTCAAATAGTCGGTGCTAAAGAACTGTTTGTTTGTTAACTGAACACCCAGTTCTCATAGGTGTAACCAGCCTCGGAAGCCAGAAGTGAGCTGGAGCAAGGGCGGGTGTGTGTGCGTGTGTGCGCCTGTGCCCACCCGTGTGCGCGTGCACGTGTGGGGCTGGGGTCCGAGCCCTGGGAGGCGGACCTCGCGGAAGGCGCAGACTTCACGCCCCTCGCCATCTCATTGCAAGTGGCCTCCCGGAATGTCCCCTGTAGCATTAACACCTCACACATCAGCACACGGACTTTTTAGGCCACTGTTGAAAAGCACGTCTTTTGGAAGCCAAGTTCGGGTGTCACTGGTGTTCCCTCTGTGCCTCGGCTTCTGTCCCTGTCACCCTCATATCAAAGGGCAGCACAGGACCCGACAAGCTGGGACCAGGTGACTGAGGGCCCTGGTCGTGTTCTGGCCTCCGCTTCTGAGACCTCAGGGGCCCAAGCAGCCCCTGTGCAGACAGAAACATTCGCTAGCCCTGCCATGCCCTCCTGCCCTCAGCCGAAACCCATCTTTCCTCAAGGCCGTGGGATCTCCATGCTTCCTCAGCCCCCTTCCTCCGCTCAAGACCCTCTCTGCACCCCTCCCCCCGCCCCCAGCATCCCCCTCCTGGTCCACCCAGCCTCCTAAGTGGTTCCAGGTCAGCTATAGGTCTCTGTAGAGCCTGTGTTCTGCACTGGGGGCTCTAGGTCCCAGGAAGCGCCCCGCTGGGCTGGGTGAGGGGGCGCGGGGGGAGGGCCTAGGGTGGGAAGCGGTCCGGCTCTGCGCAGACACCATGATCACAGGGTCACGGCTGTGCAGCAGATGCCTGCATGCTGCCTTTCAGGCTGGTGACCAAGTGCTCTGGTTGGGGGTGGGGGGGGCAGGCACGTCCCCCAGCAGTTTGCTGAACTCCCTTCCCCCTGTACCATGAAGCCCCAGCCCAGACTTCAAGTCTGTTATTTATTTCCTTAAGACAAAAATACAGATTCCTCGCCAAGAGGAACTGCCCAGATGGCCTCAGCTTGGGCCGCGGGGGGTCCTTCCGAGGGCGTGTGGATCTCAGCTGAAGGATACTCCAGAAGGATACTCCTTGGGAATGAAATTAATATTAAAGAAGAGTGTTTGGTTGAGAGTAAAGATGACTTTTAAGTTCCCTTTAAATTCTAAAAACCCAAGAGACCAACAGAAGATCTAAAAGATCAGAATTGTTGGCTCCTCTAATACGGGGCTATTCGAATCATTTCCAGGAGAGAAACTCAAAATTAAAAACTTTCTTGGCTCTCGCCCTTGTGATCCAGAAAGCGTCTAATGTATAAAAGCCTCTGGGGCCTCCTAGCATGGGTGTGGCTTTGCCAATTTAATAGAGTTTGCCTGAGCCCTTCTGAAATGTCTCAGCCTATTTAATGGGAGAATTTCACTGAAGAATTAAAGACTTGGTCAAAGAGAGGTTTGGTTTGTTCATGAAAGTAAGTAGCTTGTGAAATACTTCATTTTCCTGTGACTAAAAATTCCGGCTTGTAATTCCCAATCACGATTGCTTTCAGCTACTCATTAGCACAAATTAAACCTGTTCCACCATGCTCGTAGGAAAAAGGCAAAATATCTTCATCAGCCAAGCTTGGGCTGGCCCCTCTTTGAAGTAGCCCTGAGATTAGTTCTGTAATGGAGACGGAGACTGAGCTGCCCGCGGGGTTGGGGGGGCAGGAGGTAAAGTGAAGGAGGACCCCCAGACGCCCCCTCGGTGCTACAGAAAAGTTCCGGAACTGTCTGGAGAAGACAATAAAATTTTTGTAAATGAACAGCCCTTTCTAAGCCCAGAGATACCCTTAACTTTTCAGTGAAGAACTAAGAAGACGGGAGGGGGATGGGTGATCAGAGAAGGGGGAGGAGTTTTAGGGGAAGGATGTAAGAACGCACGGTGGGGGGACCTAGGTGGCTCAGGAACTTAAGCATTCGAGTCTCAATATCAGTTCAGGTCATGACCTCATGATTCGTGAGATCGAGCCCCACGTCAGGCTCTGTGCTGACAGTACAGAGCCTGCTTAGGATTCTCCCTCTCTCAAAAATAAATAAAATAAATAAATAAAAAAAGAATACAAATTGAACGAAAGAAAATGTTTTCATTTTCTGGCATTAAGATAGAGATTTAAAAAAAAATACACTTAAGAAATGCCCCTAAGCTAGGAACCAGATTTTTTTTTTTTTTTTTTTTTTTTTTTTTTTTTTTTTTTTTTTGGTGAATTAATCAGTCACTGTAATAACTTGGTTGCTAGGAGCTCCGAGGTGCAGTGAACCCAGGGGTTGCTGGGAAGCTGCCTCTAGTCTCTGGACGCTTGCTTCGGCCCGCGGTCTCTCGCCCACCTCGGGGGTAGACACCATGCTCCCCGCATCTAACACCTGTTGCCTCAGCCCCTCTGTGGGGCTCCAGCTGACGTGTCACCAGGGGGACACTTGAGGCTGGACGGCAACCAGCCGCGGGGCCACCTACCGGGTTGTTGTTGGCTTTCCCCGCCAGGATGACCCGGGCCTTGACCTTGTTCATGTTGAAGTTCTTGAGGTAGGCCTCGTAAATTCTCTTGGCGAGGGATTTCAGATCCGCCGTTTCAGCATCTTCTGGGTCATGTTCACACGTGAGGATTTCCGCTTTCAGTTTTGCTTTTTCAGACCTTGGCATCCGTCCAAAACGAATTGCTGAGGTTGGGGGAGAAACAGGAAGGGGGAAGCGAGCAGAGGTGAGCAACGCAGCCCGCGACAGCCACCAACCACCAGGCGGAGAGCTGGTACCGCGAATTCATCCACGAGTGAAAACCCACCCTCCATATGGGCCAATGTTCTACACTGGAGCGAGGAAGAGAAAACTCAACCTTTGTAAACCATGGACTTTTTTTTTTTTTAAAGGTGAAAAGAAAAGGTCACACTGTTACCCATTTCATCAATAGGACTGGCTGGGGGTCGGTTACTGTCGTCAGGTCCAAAACTGACCCTTAGGTCAGGGAGACGGAAGTGACCACTAAAACGAGTTCGTACGACACCCTTCTTCTTTTTCCAGAAGGGCGACTGCTAGGAACTCGATACTTGAGCTTTACCTTCCTGTCCTCACGGGCATGTTCTAAGCTTAGAGCAGGATTCCAGGTAATGACATTCACGGCGGTGGGCCGTGCTTCCCTCGCACGCTGGGCCCATCCCGGCATCCCCAGTGGAAACCTCAGATCCCAGCCTCACCGAGTGGAGCTTCTGACGGGAACGCCGAGTGCTCCGCTTAAGCTCGGCTACGGGAGACTTTTACTCTCTGACGCTGCTCTGGTTGCGAAGTGACCTGGGCACTGAGTGTCCTGCAGAGCATTCATGGAAAACACCGTCCACTGCGACCAACGGGGGAGGTAGGCTGAGGCGGGCTGGGAAGGCACGCTCCAACCTTACCTACCGTTATGGGACATCCCAACCGAGAGGCACTTGTGGAAACGGCAGTATTGGCACTTGTTCCGATTCTTTTTCTGGATCTTGCAGCTACGGTCACATTTGTCATACGCCAGCTTTAGCCGGATAGTTCTCCGGAAGAAGCCCTGAGGGGTGGAGACACAGTCGATCAGCGACTCTGGGCCGCAGCCAAGTCGGTGTCACTGCCTTGCTCGTGCTCCGTGGTGCTCATTTATTATCCTTTGCAAATGAACCAGAATCAGCAGACCGGCTCTAAAAAGTCTGACACAACCGGGACAGACCACAAATCGAAAATTTCATTACACGTAAAATGGAAAACAACACCACGAGGCAAAAAGTTCAAAGTAGTTTCTGAAGGTCCTCACCTGGTTTGGGAGATGCAAGTGTGCTGTCCCAGAGCTCCTCGGTCCTGCTCCGGGCCGGATAAGTGCCACCCCCCCAGTCCCACCCACAGCCTTGCTGGGGACTAGACACCTCCTTGGCGTCTTTGTAAGAGAGTATCAACTCGCAAGAAAACAATGATCCTAAACCGTAATAAAGGGAAGCTGACTGTCAAGAATGTTCTTGCTTTATAGAAGCATCTCAAACAATCCCCAGTAAGAGAAAACTTTGCTACTTAGTCCATAAAAAAAACGAAATGAAAGGAACGTAGGTGCGGCCCCGCAGAAAAGGCCACTTTGCGAGTAGCTTCGTTACAGGTACGTGGTCTGAAGGCTTGTGAGGGTGTCTGTGTATTTGCTTTGGTTCTTTAGCCGTCTGCTTCCCACTCCTTCCTGCATGTTTCTGCTGGGGCAGGTCCCAGGGGCCCACAGGAGAGGGGACAGCAATTTCTTGGGGAGCAGGAGGGGAGGCCGGTGCCTTCACTCCATTGGTGGTGTGGGTCTGTGCAGCGGGTTGGCCCCTGTGGCACGGGGTCACGTGGGGGGTTGAAGAGAGAATCCTAACCATTGTCCCTGCTAACGCAGCCCTTTGTCTCCCTGCGACCCAGGCCTCCAAGGCCACCCCAGGCTCGGTGCTTCAACAGCATTTCAAGGAGGCGGGTCGCGCCCGCACCAGTAAGGCCACGGCATCTTCCAGAACTCAGTAAGCGGTCTCTTTCTGACCGTAACCGAACGCTGAGATGGCTACATACTGGTGTACCATGTCCATGAAGCCCCAGAGCTGAGATCATATACACTGTGCTAAAGGCACGATCGGGGTCCGGCCACCTCTGATGGCCTTGAGGACCACTGTCCCCCTGGCCCGCTGAGGACGGAAAGAGCGAGTAGGCTCCCTGGCCCCAGAGTAAAATAAAGGGATCCTTCTCGCTGTGGTTTATTTTCTTCCAAACATGCTTCTTTAGCTTATTTACCCAGTAGAGTCTGGCAATTTGCCACAGACTCTCTGAACAGAGAAATTAATCTCTTACTTGGGTCTGTTTCTTATCGCTGTCTTCCGACAGATCTTTTTAGTAATGATGAAAATCTGTGTAAAAAAATAAAAGGAATCAGGGCGCCTGGGTGGCCCAGTTGGTTAAGCGTCTGACTCTTGATTTTGGCTCCAGTCCTGATCTCACGGTTCATGAGTTCAAGCCCCATGTTGGGCTCTGCACTGACAGCACGGAGCCTGTCTGGGATTCTCTGTCTCTCTCTGCCCCTCCCCTGCTCTTTCACTCTCTCAAAATAAGTTACATAAATAAGTAAAAGGAACGACATGCAGCCCCTGGAGCAGGGACCGTCCCCTCTGCCAGGGTCCACCGTACCTTGCAGCCTTCACACGCGTGAACTCCGTAATGGTAGCCCGAGGCTTTGTCGCCACAGATTCTACATTCGATGTTCAGTGCTACGCTGGAAGGTTCATCAGCACTGCCTGGAGCCACCGGGTAAGTGACCGACGAGGGGCTCGAAGCTGGTGAGAGGGTTTCTGGGAACAGAGGGAAGACTGATGAGCCCTGCAGATGCGTCATCAACGTCTAAACCAGGTTTCCGAGGGCACGACTGCCTGTGACATACAGTGGAGCCCCCGTCCCGGGCTGGCCACCCCCGCCTCTGCACCTGCTCCTACCACGGCAGCGTCCCCGGGCCTGCCCCTGGGCTGCCCCTGCTCTGGACCCGCACAACCAGCTCCCTCCCCACCCACACCAGGCGTGGCCCTCACACAATCTGTCACTTTGCTTCCCTCCCAGCACTTCTGCAGTTGTTAACTCAGTCAATCACACCAGAGCACAGGATCAAAGTCCCTGTGGGCAACACCAAAAGCAAAATCTATGAAAGATAAAAATATAATAATAATAATAATAATAATAAGTTGGGCTTTCTTAAAATTAGGAACTTTCTGCTCTCCGAAAGACACTGCCAGGAAAATGAAAAGACAGTCCACAGATACGGAGAAAATATTTGCAAATCACACATCTGATCTGAGACTTGGACCCAAGGCACACAGAGGAGTGTTAAAACTCAACAACAGTAAAACCAACAACTCAAGTAAAAAGTGGGGAGGAGACTGGACAGACACCTCCCGGGAGAAGACACAGAGGCCGCAAAGAGGCACGTGAAAAGATGTTCCACGTCCCTGGTCGCTGGGAAACCGTGAATGAGAACAAGCAACCATCTCTGCACCTATTAGATTGGCTTAAAACAAAAGAAAACAAAACAATGACAGCACTCAGTGCTGGCGAGGACGTGGAGCAACGGGGAACGCTCAATCGTGGCTGCTGGTCTGACGATAAGCTGCTGGGGGAAGTTGGGGGGCTCGAACGGGTGAGACAGAGGTTTTTCGGAGATAGTGAAACAGTTCATATGAAAACGTAGTGGTGAAGACGTGACGCTACGCATTTGTCGAAGCCCACAGAACGTTACAGTGCAGAGCGAGCCTTAACGTGTGCAAATAAATAAAAGCCATTTAGGAGGCTGGGGGAGCATGCGGGGGAACACGGAATGGGACAAAGCAGTCTCGCTGCGTGACATGTGTGCGAAACGACCTCCCTGAAGGAGGCGTGGAGGAGACATGACCCTGGGAACCCTGGAAACCAGTGGAGTCTATGGGACCTAAGGCAAAGGAGCTGTTTTCAGGGCGCATGGGCAGATAACGTGGCCCCCACGGGGGGACAAGCCAGCCACACTGATGCAGCCCTTGTGTAGACTGGAGCTGGACAGTTAACTGAAGGGACGGTGCAGTGGGAGCCGGGCCTCTCACTGCTGGAGCGGGACCTTGCAGATCGGCTGGGAGGGGCGAGAACGACCCATGTGGTGGTAGCTTAGAGCTGTCGGCATCAGTGTGAGCTCATGTTGAACAGAGAACCAGACGGCTACGTACAGAAATATGTATACACCTGTGTGTATACACGGGTTAGCACACGCACATATCTCTTTGTTCCACCAGCTAAGAGACCCTAAAGGAAAAGATGCTTCAGCAGTGACCAGAAATGATGAAAGGGATGTCATCCAAGGCTCTGATAAGGGCTGTATATAGTTCTGTGACCACCATTCACAACCAAGTCTCAGAATTCATAGGCCATCAGGTAAAGTACTCAGAAGGGTTTTGGCTCAGGATTGGGGCAAACTTACCTGTAGAATCCACACTGTTAGGATTCCATCTAAAATAAGACCTGAAAGGTCAAACATTTTCCAATAATGTAACTGTATCCCAGAACAAAACTCAGAAATATTTATGGGGAGACAAAAATATCCATCTTGAACTAAGTTTACAATGTATGGCATCTGATTAAAAACTTAAAAAATACTTGGGGCACCTGGGTGGCTCAGTTGGTTAAGTATCTGACTTTGGCTCAGGTCACAATCCCATGGTTCATGAGTTCGAGCCCTGCGGTGGGCTCTGTGCTGACGGCTCAGGGCCTGCTTCAGATCCTTGGTCGCCCTTGCTCTTTGCCCTTCCCTGGCTTGCGCTCTTCTCTCTCTCTCTCTCGCAAAAATATGTAAACATTAAAATAAGATACTTAAAAAAGATGATCCGCGATGAGAAGAAAAATCAATGAACTTAAACTGACCCAAAAGTAACAAAGATGATAGAAATTTATGAGTGTATCCTAAGTGTTCAAGGAGCCGAATGGAAGACTGGATGTGTTAGATGGTGACTGGCCATGCTTCTTGTGAGTAAGGCTGCACTAGCTGATGCAGAAAATACCCTGGATGGGATCAGGGCCAGATTAGACACTGCAGGAGACGGGATTAGTGAACTTGAAGACACAGCAAAGAAACTATCCAGAAATACGACCAAAAAAAAAAAAAAAAATTGCTTCCTGTGTGAAATCTACCAAGCATTTAAGGAAGAAAGAGTGTCAATTCTATAGGAATATACAGAAAATATGGAGGACTTCCAAGAATAGGGAGGATTTCTGAACTCATTCTGTGAGACCAGCATGAATCCGACACCAAAACCAGATGAAGATTTTACAAGAAAACCAGAACCAATATCCTTCATGAACACAGATGCAAAAACTCTTAACAAAATTTTTAACAAGTTACACCCAGCAATGAGCAAGAGGACACCATGTGATGACCACGTAGGATTTATTTTGCTAACATAAAGGTGACATAACCTTTGAAAATCAGTATAATTCGTCCTGCCGATCGACTATAAAGAGAAGCCATTTGATCATCTTACCACATGCAGGAAAAATATTTGTGAAAATCTAACATCAATTTCTGATAAAAATTCACAGAAAACCAGGACTAGAAGGGGAATTTCCTCAATCTAAGAAAGGGCATCTATGAAAAATGATGGTCATTGTCATACTTGGTGGTGAAAGGCTGAGATCAGGAATGGGCCAGGGGTGTCCCTCCACATAATGCAACATTTTACTGGACGTTCTAACCAGTATAATAAGGCGAGAAAATGAAATGAAGGCATCCAGCTTAAAAAGGAAGAAGTGGGGCACCTGAGTGCCTCCATCGGTTGTGCCCAACTCTTTGATTTCAGCTCAGAACTTGATCTTGGGGTCATGAGTCTGAGCCTCGCATTGGGCTCTACATGGGGCATAAGGCCTATTAAAAAAAAAAAAGGAAGAAGGAAAACTCTTTATGTGCAGATGACATAACTCTCTGTGCATAAAATCTTAAGACCCTATAAAATATGAAACACTTAGCAATAAATCTGACCAAAAATGCGAAAGCCCTATGCACTAAAAATAGAAAACAGTGAAGAGCTAATCTAATGGGAGCAGTAAGTTCATGGCTCTGAAGGCTTCGTGTTGTTATGATGTCCATTCTTCCCACATGGATCATGTGACTCCAGGCCATCCCAATCAAAATCTGAGCAGGCTGGCTGGGTAGAAATTAAACAACTGATTCTGAAATTAATAGAATACCCAACACATCTTGAGCAAAGAAGAAAACATTTGGAGAACTTAACGCTACTTGACCGCAGGCCTGATTATAGAGCTACAGTGACCAGGAAGTGGCAATGATGTCAAATGAGACAAACAGATGAGTGGAACTGAACAGAGGGTCCAGAAATAGACCCAGGCAGGTAAGGTCAATGGATTAAAAAAAAGAATTTTTTTAATGTTTATTTTTGAGAGAGAGAGAGAGACAGCCTGAGCAGGGGAGGGTCAGAGAGGGAGACACAGAATCCGAAGACAGGCTCCAGGCTTTGAGCTGTCAGCACAAAGCCCAATGCGGGGCTCGAACCCATGAACCATGAGATCATGACCCGAGCTAAAGCTGGATTCTCAACCGACTGAGCCCCCAGGTGCCCCAGGTCAATAGATTTTCGACAAAAATATAAAGGCCATTTAGTGGAGACAGCAGTCTTTCTAATAAAGTGTGCTAAGAGAGAGAAGAGAGAGAGAGAGGGGAGTTTTGATTTACATATGAACAATAACTCAATAGATCCAGTCCATAAATGTAAAACCCAGAAAACAGAAAACTTGTAGAAGAAAGCGATTTCAGGTCAGGCAACTGTTTCTTAGATATGACACAGAAGGCATGATCCAGGCAAGAAAAACACTGATGAATTGCACTTCCTCCAAATTAAGGACTTCTGGGTTTCAAAAAACACTGTGAGGAGAAAGAAAAGTGAAGCCACAGACTAGGAGAAAATATTTATATATCACATATCTGATACAAATACTTTATATGAATAACTCTCAGTAGTTATTCATTAATAACAAGGAAACCATTCAGTTTAAAATGGGCAAAAGATCTGAACAGAAATGTCACCGAAGGAGGTGTGTTACATGGAAGAGGTACAGACTTGGGGTTATCAAATAAAAAGGCCACTGGGATAAGAAGTGTGGCCTAAGACTCACGGTCCACACTATCATGATAACGCTGTAGGCACCAGACGGGGACTGCACTGACCGTAGTGAGCGCTGTGTAAAGCAGAGAATATTGTATAGAAAATTCACTATGTTGTGCCCCTGAAACGAACACTGTCCACTAAACTTCAGCTAAAAATTTTTTTAAAAGAAGATACCTGGCAAAGGATCCTCAGCATCATCAGGCCCCGGGTTGATGCAAACAAAACCCAGCACCATGGCCTATTGTTACACGCCCATTACAAGGGTGCAAACCCAGAAGACTGACCACTTCTCTAGTTGGTGAGGGTGTGCCGGGGCTGGAGCTCTCACACGCGCTGCTGGGACCATAAAATGGTATCATGCTCTGGAAAAGATTGTGGCAGTTTCTTTTCTTTTTCTTTCTTTCTTTTTTTAACGTTTACTTTGAGAGACAGAGAAAGACAGAGCCTGAGCAGGGGAGGGGCAGAGAGAGAGGGACACACAGAATCCGAAGCAGCTCCAGGCTCCAAGCTGTCAGCGCAGAGCCCGGCACGGAGCTTGAACCCACGAACTGGGAGATCATGACCTGAGCCGAAGTCAGACGCTTAACTGACTGAGCCACTCAGGTACCCCGGTTTCTTTTTTTTTTAATTTTCTAAATGTTTTATTTATTTCTAGGAGAGAGAGAGAGAGAGAGACAGACAGCATGAGCAGGGGAGGGTCAGAGAGAAAGGGAGTCACAGACTCTGAAACAGGTGCCCCGGTTTCTTTCTTTCTTTTTTATTTTTTTAATTTTTTTAATTTTTTTTAATTTTTTTTTTAATGNCAGAGGGAGACACAGAATCTGAAACAGGCTCCAGGCTCTGAGCTAGCTGTCAGCACAGAGCCCGATGCGGGGCTCGAACCCACGAACTGTGAGATCATGACCTGAGCTGAAGTCGGACGCTTAACCGACTGAGCCCCCAGGTGCTCCCCCCCACCCCACCCCGGTTTCTTAAAAGTTACATGAATATCCGCCCTACGCCCCAGCGGTTCGCTCCCAGGTGTTTACCCAGGAGAAGTGAAGGCACACGTCCACACAAGGCTGGTACGTGGATGCTCACGGCGGCTTGATCTGTGACAGCACATGGAAGCAACTCAGATGTTTAGCAGCCGGTGTGTGGAGAAATCGGCAGGTGTGTGGAGAAATCAATCAGCAGGTGCGTGGAGAAATCAATCAGCAGGTGCGTGGAGAAATCAATCAGCAGGTGCGTGGAGAAATCAATCAGCAGGTGCGTGGAGAAATCAATCAGCAGGTGTGTGGAGAAGCAAACGGCGGCACAGCCACACAGTGGATGAAAAGACGGAACTACTGGCATGTGCTAGGGTGCAGAAGAATCTCCAAATAATTTTGCCAGGTTAAAGAAGTCAGACTAAAACAACATACTGGGGCGCCTGGGAGGCTCCGTTGGTTAAGCGTCCGACTTCGGCTCAGGTCATGATCTCGCGGTTCGTGGGTTCGAGCCCTGCGTCGGGCTCTGTGCTGACAGCTCCGAGCCTGGAGCTCCTTCAGATCCTGTGTCTCCCTCTATTTTTCTACACCTCCCCTGCTTACACTCTGTCTCTTCCCCCCTCTCTCTCTCCCTCTCTCTCAAAAACAAATAATAAAACATTAAATTTTTTTAATGTGTGTATGTATACACATCAAATCATACACTTTAACTATGTGCAGTTTACCGAATGCCAATCAAGTCACTAAGTAAAACTGGCGGAAGAAAGACCAGCTGCGCCAGCAGCCTCGTCCGTCTGGTCTCCTGGGTGTAAAGTTCAAAGTGAATACATTTTATAGACGGCCCTTCCATGGGAGCAGTTTATGTAGTTTAGCAAAATCACCCAGGGATGGAAAATCTAATTTACAAATGAGGGATAATCTCTCTCAAATCAGCTGGTGACACCGGCACCGGGAAACTGGGAAAGGAAACAAAGCAATGACCAAAAGGATCGGCAAGAGTAAGGGGCTGGAGGGGGTACGGAGGGCCGGCCACACGCCCACCACCTCCAAGGCCACTGGCCCCGAGGCCGGGGTGTGTACCCAGCACACTGCAGCGCGATCGCCTTTGGTAAGTCCCCCCTCTTTTGTTTTGGCCACAAAGTTCCTTGGAATTGGCTGAAGGCCAGTGTGGAACTCTCTCCCCCCAAAGCCTTGCCCTTTACTTCCTTTAGGCGGGACGTGCCTGGCAGCCCGCGGAGTTGGGTCAAACGTGGCTTTCGACGAAGCGTATGGACCACGAGGCCAGTTTATGTGACATTTCCAGGTCTTACTGTGTCACAGCTTTCAGATGGCTTGGAATATATTTTAGATGAGAGTTCTTGGCAATGACCTGAAAGATGTTAGTTCTAGAAAAGCAACCTTGACCTAAACTGGAAGAATGTAATTTCGGCTTCCTGCTGTTGGAGGGTGAGGACCTGGGAGAGAGAAAGCCAGGCCGAGCGGCCCCTGGGTGGGCTCCACCTTCCCGGAGAAGGTGGGAGGGCGTCTGAACACTCTCCCCACCCACGCCCACGGCTAGGACAGAACTCTCCAGGGGCCTCCCCATGACACGCCCACCCTGCTCATGCAAGTTCCTTATTTCAGAAGGACCTTGAGACCGTGTGTGACCCAAAGCAAAGTGTATCCTTGAATCCTTTCATTATAAGACGGGCTCTCTGTTTTCCACAGAAGGGGGAAGAAACCACTTCCTTTAAAAAAAGAAAAGAAGCAAATGGACACAGATAAATCTCAAATCCAGAGGAAAAACAATTTCTGAGAGTCAACCTAACCACAAACGGCATAAGAAAACACACCAGCGCACAGCAAGTCTGCAATGTGGTGAATAAAGGACCCATTGTGAGGGGCTGAGAGCTGGGTTTTGAGCCCAGGTTTTCTCTTACTCTGGGCTTGTCACCTGCGGCATGTCCCAAAGTCCCGGGGTTGGCTTCCTCTCCTCTTCCCTTAAAGAAACATAACAATGAACTCAACCACTGCTCTTGGGACTCAGGGAGATGAGGCGCATGCAGTGGCTAACCAGTGCTCGGTAGCTGGGCTGTCACTTTCCCTGATCCCAGCACAGGTCGGCCCCCAGACTCTACACGGTGGGTCCCACAACACAGAGGCTTTTCCTCACTCCCCTCCCTCACTGTTTCCAGAAGCCGCCAGCACCCAGGATGCTTGCTCTCTCCCTACATCACACGTCATGGGGAAAAGCAGTCAAAACTCGCGCCATTTATAAAGGTCTGTTGGGGTCACTCCAAAGGCTGCATGGCTACAAAGGCCACGGAGTCCTTTAACGCGTCATCTTCATAGGGTCTCACGTGCACCACACAATCCCTGAGTTACGAGGTCGAGGATGCTGCCATCAAAAGGGACATTCGTACAAGGAACATGGCTGTGGAGCCAGTGGGGGGTGTGGGGTCCCGTCTCGGTGCGGCCTCTTTCTAGCTGCGTGACCGGGCCATGTCACCTAATTCCTGTGGGTTTATTTCCACTTGCAAAATGGCAACACTCTGGAGTTTTTACAAGGATTACTCGAACCTCTGCACAAGCTGCCTTTTTGCCTCCTGCCAGGAATGCTCCTTCCCGTGGCTTTTATTTTTCTTTAAAGTACTTCAAACATAGAGAAAAATATGGAGTGTAACACCCACCGCCCAGATTTACAAACCATGACGCTGTATCACACGGCGTCATGTCTTCTGTTGAAAGTGCTCCTGCAAGAGCTGAATTCCGCACGGAGCCCCCCGCCCTCGGTGGGTGACTGACGCAGTAAAGCTGGTGCCGGCTTTGCGAGGTATGCGTCCAACCCAGCAACCGCATGCCACATGGTCTGCTGTTGGAGATTTAACAGGAATTGAATCCTACTGAAGAGATACTTAAGCATATTTTCATTCGAAGCCGCGTTTTACATGGATTCATGTTGATACAGGTGGAGCTAACTCATTCCTGGAAGTTACCATGGAGTGTTCTGCTGCAGGGAACGCTCATGATTTCTCTGCTTTCCTTGTTTCCTACTCATCCCCATCAGACGTGCAATCCACCATGGCTGCCGGGCACGTCCTCATTCCCATCTCCTTCTATTTATTTATTTTTAATTTTTTTAATGTTTACTTTTTATTTTTGAGAGAGAGACAGAGTGCGAGTGGGGGGGGGGTGCAGAGAGAGAGGGAGACACAGAATCCGAAGCAGCTCCAGGCTCTAAGCTGTCAGCACAGAGCCCAACGCAGGGCCCAAACCCACAAACCGTGAGATCATGACCCGAGCCGAAGTCGGATGCTTAACCGACTGAGCCCCCCAGGTGTCCCAATGACACCTCCCTTTAAACAATGTCCGACCCTGGAGGGGCTGCTGGGTTCGGAACGCATGTGCCTTCCACTACTCTCTCTATACAGGTTTTATCAGCCTACACTGTTCAGCAGAGCATGAACCCTCCTTCCCACCATCGCTAAAGTCAGTGCAACAGTCACAAAAACCATCTTCCTGGAGCAGGAATGAGCGAGAAGACAGTTGGGGGAAATATGCTCCCGGTTAAGGACTCACATGGGGGCCATGGAAGGGAAAGAACACAGAGAGCTCTCATGGACATTGCCATGGAGAACATTCTCCCTCAGTTCCCTGGAGGGCCTCAGTATTCCACTCTCAGAGTCGACAACCACGTGTACCCCTCGTTGCCAACAACAAGCTGGGCCAACCCCAATCCAGCCTGGTCAGTCCCGACCCGAGAACCCCTTGTGCCAGGAAGCCTGGGGGTCAGGTGCGCCCAGATGGAGCCTTCTCAAATCGAGGGCATGGTTTCCACCACATTATCCCAGGCTTACAAGTGCTGTTTTACATCTTCTTCCTTCCCGGTGATACCAGAGGTTACCGGAGTGGAGCCCGACGCGGGGCCAGAACCCACCAACTGTGAAATCATGACCTGAGCTGAAGTCGGATGCTTAATGGACTGAGCCACCCAGGCGCCCCCATGTATAGCCTTTAAAAGAAGTGTACTGTGAGACACAGGTATACCAGGCCCAGTGGACTTGACTACGCTTTATCATTTCTAATGAGTTTGCTGCACAAAGATGTGGCTTCTCTTCCAGCTAAAGAGAAGAATCTTCTCTGTAGGAAAAAGAAAAAAAGAAACAAAACCAAAACATTTCTAAACAAAGCTTTTAAGGATACAGCACACTTACCTGTAATAACAGATCCATCTGATCCTGGACCACTTCCTAAATACTGGTATTCTGCGAAGCCAAAGCTTCCGGAACTGTCTTCACCAATGGATTGAGAAATCTCTTGGATGTTTCCCATTTCTTGTAGGAATTCTTCAGATAATGGGCTTTCTAGATCCTCAGCCTCGAATGGGGAAAGGGGGCAAATCGGGCTTTCTGTGTCCACCATCTTGATGAGATGGTCCTGGAAACGCAACCTGGAAAGACAGAGAAGTAATTCGTGAAACGTGGATATAGAAGGACGTTGGTTTTCCTTTCATGCGAACTCATATGCGAAGAAGGAACGTCACTGACCACCTTCTCGTGGCGTGCCTTTAGATACGCCTGCTAAGAAAATGAAAATCTTTTTTTAACGTTTTTATTCATTATTGAGAGACAGAGACAGAGACAGAGCATGAGTGGGGAAGGGGCAGAGAGAGGGGGAGACACAGAATCTGAAGTAGGTCCAGGCTCTGAGCTGTCAGCACAGAGCCTGACACGGGGCTCGAACTCACAAACTGCGAGATCATGACCTGAGCCGAAGTCGGACGCTTAACCGACTGAGCCCCCAGGCTCCCTGAAAATGAAAATCCTTAAACTCAAAATGTTTAAGACAAAGCCAATCCTGGTATAATCGCTCGCCTGCTACTGAGTTTACACTGTGTGCTCGGCACAATCTACCATCTCAGAGCAGGGCAGAAACAGCAGTGGACGCAGAGTCCCCATTTTTCTGGGACACCCCTTTTGGTGAGGACACAGCTAGCAGATAAACAAGCGCACGTGTGGACTGTCTGCTGCTGGTCCAACGGCGCATCAAGAGCAGACAGGGAACGGGTACTGCCTTATATGGGGACACTGCCTTGCAGATTTGGGGATAGCAGAGTCCGGAATGGGGAGCTGTGCATGGATCTCGGGGGAGAATGCTCCAGCAAAAAAATGGCCAGTGCAGAAACCTCACGACAGAAGCCTTCCGGGAGCACGTGGGCCGAGGTGGCTCAGTGGAAGGCGGTGTGAGGCGAGCAGAGGGACACGCTGTCAGCACATCCTCCCTGTACTCACCAGGTAATTCACGCGGGTTTTCCTGAAGAATGTGCACTTACGGATACATCGTAGAATTACCAAAAAAACCCTCACCCTCCAGGTGGGTCCTGTTACGAGCTGAACCGTATCCCCACCAAAAGTCCTATGTTGGGATCCTCACCCCCGGGGACCTCAGGAAGCGGCTATATTTGGAGAGAGGATCTTGAAGAGGTGGTTATGTTGAAAGGAGGTCTTTAAAGTGGGTCCAAATCCAACCGATTGGTGTCCCTCTAAGAAGAGGAAACTCGGACACGCACGAGACACCCAGGGCGTGTAGGTGCAGAGGGAAGGCAGCCGCCCGCACGCCCAGGGGAGAGACCTCTGGAGAAACCAGAGCCGCCAACACCCAGTTCTGGGACGTCTGGGCTCCAGCACGGGGGGAGAGAGACGCCCAGTGTGTGGCGCCCGGTTTGGCCTCCCCAGCAACCGGTCACAGCCGCAGAGTCACAGCAGTGCTTCAGCCCATGTTGGCTGGTTTCACGCTCCTGCCCGAGCACCTGACACCACTTCCTGTGGCCTCCAGACTCAGGCCCGTCTCCTCCTGCCGCGCCTCCTTCCTGATCTCACCCTCTTCGCCGTCCCCCTGTCCCCACTCTGACCCGCGGCCCTGGGCCACCACCTGGTCCACGCCTTCCCTGCACCGCCTCGCCCTCCCATCCGAACTGCCCTCCCATCTCCGTCCCCCTGAGATCTTGCCCCACGTCCATCCCCGGGCCTGGCGGCCATGCATCATCCGATGAGTTGGACGAGGGGCCCTTTAGCTTCCGGAGCTGCTTCCCCGGCTCAAGTGGCCACAGCAAAGCCCACGGCTCCCAGCACTGACAGCACCCAAGGAGGTGCGTGCCACCCACAGCCAGGGCTCGCCGTGCGACACGGCCACTCAACGCCAGGCTCCCCCGGCGGAGCGAGGATGCGATTCCCCCAGCGAACCCGCCGGGCAGCTCTTGCGAAACATTTTCACATCTCAGCCCTGCTGACAGGGAACAGCAGCTGTGAGTGCAAAGTGAAGGGATGCCTTGACTTCTGTTAGACGTGAAAAATGGGTGCAGTTCACACATTTTCATGAAACTCACATCTCACGCTAAGAGTTATGACAATAAACCATGATGGTTGTCAATAACACACAGGAAAAATAAAAGAATCGTTAGCCTCTCCTGAGCTTTAAAAGACTTCCCTTCTTTGCGATCTAGGAGTGTAAATCAGGCTGTGAATCTGCGCAGTTTTTCTGTCGTATTTTATTCTGCATTAAATCTGAAGGAAGATCTTCAAATGGCAAGCAAGACGGTGGGGCAAGCAAGCACTCCTTACAATGGTTTGCGCCATGAACAGAGGTTAAAAACTGCAGTCCCGAACTTAACGTAGTAACATAAAGTTCAGCCTAATAGTAAGTAGGGGCTGGGCAGAGGCTGGGCTGTCCGTGCGCTGCGACCACCCGCTCCGCTACCCCATCCCACCCCCGTGCCACAAGGGAAAGTGCCTGTGGACGGCAGCCTTTTTTTTTTTTTTTTCCCCTGCAAGTATTCAGTCTTTCCAGGCAGGAAGAATGGACCGTGGACTGTAAGATTATGTTAGTTTCCCTGTCGTCACATCCAGCGAGTTAGAATACTGCGGGATTTTATCATTTTATTGTTAGGTTGCTTTTAAAGCATACCTGAGGTTTATCCAGGGAAACTGGTCTCACTGCTAATGAAGAGATAACAAGATAAAATCCCTCCAGAGGGTGAGGCAATACCGCCCTGAACTCTGGCCAGAGGACTGGCGTTTGCACAGATCACTGAACACGTGGGCCCTTTCTGGCTTCCGGCGCGAGCAGATAAGGCTCGGCTCCCTTTGAAGGGGTCCCCGGCTAGAGAGCGGAGGCTGCCCGGGCACTGCCCGCAGCCCACCTGCCTGGCGGCTCCCCGCGTGCTCGGGCTCCCGGCCCTGCCCCCCGTCGCTGTGGCTTCTATTCAAGAAGCAGAAATATCACAGTAAGTCTGGCTCTAAAGCCCACATAGCACAGCCACTGCCCAGTTCCTCGAGGAGAGCAAACCGGGTGCCAGTTACTGTGTCATCTGCCCCAAGTGTGTCGGGAGGGACAGGCGGGCCCAGCAACAACCTGCTTTCTCCGCTGCTCCCCGTGCGGGCAAGGAGGCAAGGCAGAAACGGCAGGAGAAAAGCAGAGCGCGCCGGCGGGACGTCAGAGGGGCCTGGGCCCCAGCGCAGAGAGGATCCCGCGGAGGCCGAGAGCAGCCCCCACCGGGACACGCGTGCCTGCCACCCTGGCCCTCCTTCCCTGTGCCCGGGGCCCGCGGGGCCCTCAAGGCATCTGTTCTTTCCCGACCCATCGAAATGTTAGAGTCGCGTCTTGTGTACGGGAAACGCCAACGTGAACGGCTACACACAATTCTACCTTCAGGGGTCAAGAGAGCATCTACCAATCAGAATATTCCTTCGAGCAGAGGCAACAAAGACAATAGAACACTAAGAGAAATGGCAAGAAAGCAAAGAAGGAAGGGAGGGAGGGAGGGAGACAGAGAGAGACGCAGAGACCATGAGCGCCTTGTGTCGCGGAGGACAGGTGAGACACGGAGGGACTATAACACCTACAGGTAACCTTAAGGCGTCTGGAGTATCAACAGCTCTTGTGTGGCATTTTTTCAAAAGATGAGGCTGAAATGGGTCACGAATGGCATGACGAGCTCTTACCCTGAAGCCAGGAAGGTCCTGCACAGGCTCCTCTGGGTCGAGGCAGCACCACGGCTCGGTGCCCCGAGGGCCCTCATTCCACGCGGTGTGGGACCTTCTGACGTCTGTCTTGAGCGTAGAGAATGCATTTTGCTAACCTTTGCACCCACCCTTCTAGCACGATCGGGCAGGAGGCGCCTGGCTCAGATTTCTGACGCGTAGCTAAGCCTGGCGCAGCGCGTGCACGTTACCCCACCGGGAACTGGGGGAAAGTCCGGGAGGACTTGGCCCGCGCTGCGGCAGCACGTGTGACCTGCCGTCACCCAGATGGCAGAATGGCACAGCCGGCGGATCCAAAGACAACAAAACGCCGGGGAATCTGGAACAGAAGTCAGACTGACTCTGCATTGGGAAAGTGATCAGAAATTTGCACAGCGAACCCCTCACGGGGGCTTAGAAACAAAGCACAGGGCGGCTGGGGTCTCAGGCGGTTCAGCGACGGACTCTCCGTTTTTGGCTCGTGTCATGATCTCACGGTTCGTGAGTTCAAGCCCCGCACGGGGCTCTGGGCTGACACCGAGGAGCCTGCTTGGGATTCTCCCTCCCCCCCGCCCCTCTCCTGCTCATGCTTTCTCTCTCTCAAAATAAATAAACTGAAAAAAATAAAACAATAACAACAACAAATCTTGGGGCACCTGGGTGTCTCAGTCAGTTAAGTGTCTGACTTCAGCTCAGGTCATGGTCTCACGGTTCATGAGTTCAAGCCCCACATCCTCTCTCTGCTGGCAGCACAGAGCTGCTTCGGATCCTGTCTTCCTTTCTCTCTGCCCCTCCCTGTTCGAGAGCATTCTCTTTCTCTCTGGTTCTCCTTCTGTATCTCAAAAATAAATAAAAAATTTAAAAATATTAAAAACAAAACAAAGCATACAAAAGGAAAAATGAATCAAAGCCTCTAAGCCTTTGTAGTGAACGAAGTCCCATATGGGCAGGAAAGAGTGTGCATCAAACAGGGATGTGGGGAGCTGAGCCCCCAAGGGAGAGACCTGGGTACAGACTGTGGGGTAGAGACGTGAACAGATGACTAGTTTGGCTCTCCACCTTAGAAGCAACAGAGAATCTGAGAGATATTCTGTGCTCACATGAAGTGGGTGCTTCTAAGAAAAAGTGAAGTCTCATTTCATTGGATGGCTGGAAATCACAGAACCAGGAGGGATTGGGTCCTTGTTGGCTCCTGGGGCTATTACCCTGTCCGACCCATCCCTGCACCCCTACATTAGTAATGGAGTTTCTTGGACCTGTGAGACCCGTCGTAAGTATTTTCTGAAATTAAGTATTAAATAATAGCTTGATACTGTCCCAACTGTCAAAACACTTCTGTTTTTATTTTTTTTTCAAGATCAGCTACACGTTTATTTCCAGGGATGTGACTGTAACAATGTAATGGCATCCCATTTACATACAAAAAAGCATAGCTCATCTCCACCTTATACTTCTGACAATTAAAAGCAATTTGTTTATGTTTACTTTTTATTTTAAGCATTAGTTATCTTAAGGTTCAAGTTTATTTATTTTGGGGGGCGCCTGGGTGGCTCAGTTGGTTTAAGCGTCTGACTTCAGCTCAGGTCATGATCTCCCAGTTCGTGGGTTCGAGCCCCACATCGGGCTCTGTGCTAACAGCTCAGAGCCTGGAGCCTGCTTCCGATTCTGTGTCTCCCTTTCTCTCTGACCCTCCCTCACGCTGTCTCTCTCTCTCAAAAATAAATAAAACATTAAAAAAAGTTATTTTTGTACAAAGGCTAGCTTCCCTCTTTTTTTCCCCAAGATAAGTACTTTAAAATATTTTGCTGTCATTATAGTTAACGCTGAAATAACACTGAAAAAAACACTCACCCTTGCATTTGCATTTTCCTAGATGATCTTTGCTACCACTAATTTTTGCAACCACGTAATTTGGTTCCAAATTTACGATGGTGACCTACACTAATTTAACTGTGAATCACTTTTTTTGTACTCAAAGTCTTAGATTATGTATATGAAAGCTAACTTATTAAACCTTTGCACACAAAGATGAACGTACCTGCATAGCAAACTTATATGAAGAATGAAATTTAAAAAAAAATAAGTGTTACTAAAATTGATGAGCGTAAATCACGTATAAAAATCCCCCAAATGGGATAAAACTGCTCATCCCTGATTTGTCTCATTTGGTTGTCAGAGTTGAAATAGGAAGTTAAAATGGTTAGAATTCGAAACATTTTTATATGCTAGGGGATCAGAGACTCAAGAGAAAAGACAGATGAATTCCCCCCCTCAGAGCTTGTATTCGACACAAAAGGGTCCAAGTAAATGGTTACAAACATTGGATTTTACTTTGCTACCACTTATCTTTCTGTAATCCACCTGAATGTATCATACTGTAAAATCCCCCTCAAAGTACCACTTAATGTGCTTAATAATGCCACCTTATAGGAACCTATTTACATTTCCTTTGGCTAAATTAGGTCTGATGAGACTTCACTGAGTGGTGGAAGGGTCAAGGCTGGAATTTATGTCAGAGGAGAACCATTCACATGGCAAGAAAGAGAGGCATCAGATCATTTTTCCGTTTTCTATCAACTATAATTCACTACCCTGTCAAGACTCTTACACGTTTCTGTCCACCTCGTAGATACTTAACATTTAGAGCCTTGTAGCTCAATTTGTTGGGCTGGGGCTTAAAATCACATTTCAAAATCAACAAAGAAATGCTAAAAAGCCTCTTGTACCTTCCCTGGCACCGGAAGTTCATAGAAATGGATTCATTGTTGCCGCCTGTATAACGCTAACGTGCTCCCAAGAAAAATGTCTCACGAAACACACCTGAAACAGACGAGGAGGGCCCCTGGTGTGGCAGTGGTGCAGAAGGCAGGGGCTGGCTGTTGTAACGAATTAAACCCAAAATGGGATACTTAGGACTGGTCTGCGCAGTACGCAGGTTTATCTGGGAACATCTAAGATCTTCCCCAACGACGCCTAAGGCCTCGGCATTTTGTAATCACAGGAATTTGGCCTGTGAAAATGGGAGAGGAGCCCGATGGGACAGAGTAGCCGTGAACCCCTACGTGCTTATCTTTAAAGGCGCAAACAGAATGTTCCCCAATATTTCCAAGAAGGTCCTGCCAGGTTTCCACAGAGTTCACACTGCGTGGTACTATTTCCCTCACTTCAAACCCAGCGAACCTTCCCATCGTCCTGGCACAGAATTCTCGTTTTTTAAATCTAAGCTTACCTTTGTCGGTGGGGACACTAGCATCGCTACAGGCCAGCTGTCACTTTGGACACGTCGTGTGCCCGTGAGCTGAAAGGCGTGTCAAGAATCAACAGTCCACGGAGAGGAGATTCACATTTGCCCGGCAGAGGCTTTGCTCCGATGCGCACAGAAGCCCGGCAGCGAGGGCGACGCTGGAGCGCTGACCCACCGGACGGCAGAGAAGCAGCATGGGGCCCAGCGCCACGCCAGGGACGAAAGTGATGGTGACATTCGGGGCGGGGAGGGCCTGATGTGTTATGGCAGGGTGGCCTCAGACGCGGCAGCGAGCTTTGAAAGGCTGTGCCTTCGTTTTTGGAGTTAAACCGATGGTCACCTTTGGGTGGAAAGATCACATTTTCTGAACCTCATGAAACACACGAGTATCCCCGAGCTGGCAACGGGCTTAACCCTGGAGGGCACACTGGAGGAGGCAGTCTTAGCCCTGGAGGCCCCAGGGCAGAGGGTGCGGGGCCGGGAACAGGGCAGAGAGGGAGACGGTAACACGGACTGAGCCCCGGTAACAGTCACAGGCGCTGTTCCGATTCTCCCAGCGCCGGGCTGGGCGGGCAGATGGGGGCCGTTTCCACAGGGGAAGCGCCACGATCCAGAGAGGTAAGCGCCTCGTCCGGCCAGGAGGTGAGCAGGTAAGGAGGGCCAGGACGGCGGGGGCTGTGATGCGGGGGGCCGGGGGCCAGAAAGGCTGCTTGATGGAGGGGACGCCCAAGCTGAGTCCTGAAAGGCGACGAGAAAGAAAGAAAGGATAGGGGCCAGGGGCGCCTCTCAGAAGAGGGGCCGGGACTGCGGTACACGCGCTTTGAGACTTGTCGCTGTGTTCCTGCCGCACGAGCCACCCTGCCACGTCATGGCTCGAGACACGGGCACGTTATGTGCCGGGGGTTCTGTGGGCCAGCGGTTTGGGCCACGCCTCTGGGCGGGCCATCGTGCGGCGCCACCACGCCCGGGGGTCCGGGGAGGTCGGCGCCCTCGCCCTCGGAGGCCAGCCCAGCCACCTTCGGATGCGGCGGTATCCCAAGGGTGAGGGCAGGAACTGCAAGGCCACGCCGTCGCTTCTGCCACGCGCTGTGGCCCAGGGCAGGTCGCGAGGGCAAGCTCGGGGACGCGAACCCTCCCCTGATGGCGGCTGGGGGCCCAAGGACGTCGTGCCCATTTCCGACATCACAACAGGAAGTGGAAGAGATGAACGGCGGTGGCAGGAGGCACCGGTGAAGGGGTCAGGGCAGGCACTGGGCAGCGGTGCGGCGTGGCCACACCTGCCTTAGGGTGGGGGGAGGGGCTGGTTTTAAAGGAGACGATGAGGGGTACGCGCGGGGGGCTCAGTCTGACTCTCGACCTCAGCTCAGGTCATGATCTCAAGGTTTGTGGGCTCGGGCCTCGCATCTGGCTCTGTGCTGAGCTTCCTGCTTGGGATTCTCCCTCTGCCCCTTTCCCCCACTGGTGCTCGCTCACTCTCTCAAAATAAATAAAGGAACTTAAAAAAAAAAAAAAACAAAAAACAACTTTAAAGGAGAAGCAACCAGAGAGCTTATGAGGCTGGTGAGACCGTCCGCAGGAGGCGTGCCCGTGCCCCTGGGAGGGAGGCCCAGAAGGGCAGGAAGGGCGCACGCTGGGGCCTCGCTGCAGCAGGGTGTGGGCACACTCAAGGGTCACCCTAGACCCTGGCACAGCTAACTGGGAGGGTGGGGCGATGTCCAGGACGTGAGAAGAGCGGGTGTCCTGGCGGAGGGAGCAGGGGGGAGGCAGAAAGACGGTGAGGGTGGTGGTAAAGCAGGGTGCAAGGTTTCTGAGGGACACACAGGCTCCGGCCCTCAGGCCTCCTCCCCTCCTCTGGGAGGCACCGTGCAGCTAGCGGGGCGCCCCCATCCTTAGCAGCAGCTCGGGGGGGCGGGGGAGGACGTGAGTCCCGCCCTCAGGGCACGGGGCGGTGCTGGGTGTCACCATGACCCCGTGACCACATTTCTTGGAGCCTGGGTTTCAATACCTAGAGTTGGGGTCAATGACATCTGCCAGGCAGGCTGTTCTGAGTGTGCTTGGAACGACGGGCACGTGGTTCTTCCCCAAACAGTCCTGCCCCCAGAAGCAAGACCGGGCCTCCTTCAAGTGCACTGCACAAAACACACCCTGGAAAGCGCTGAGCTGAACCAGAGGGAAGGGGAAGGCCCAGGAGCCGAGAACAAACGCGGGCTACGCACTTCACGGGACGCCAAGCAGCGACAGCCTGCAGCGGAGCACTCGGGGTGAGCAAGGGCCGCCGTCCCGCCAGCCTCAGACGGACACGCGAGACCAGTTCTAAAGAAAAAAGTCCCTTTATCTTTAACTTCTAGGGGACACCTCGCTGGAAGTCCAAATTCGCTCAAGATCAAAAGAAAGGAGAAAAGAGAAGGACTTCGGGTAACCTCCACAGCCCACAGGCTTACTTTTGCTTTTATGATCCCAGGAAGACGATGAAAAGACGGGTCTGTCTTTCTCCCTCAGTTTTCAGACTCGGGCCACGGTATCGCGGGTGTTGTGCGTGGCCAGCGCAGACAAGTTCTGGACGCGCCTCGACTCCTTCAAAGTCCAGCAGAAAGCAGCGGCAGGAGAGCAGAGCGGGGTTCCGGGCGAGGGAGCTGCGGGTCACGGAGACCCCCAGAAGCTTTCGGGGAGGGCGAAGCCTCTCCAGCAATGGTCTGGGCGCCCAGCGGCCCCTCGCCCGTGGTCCGCGGATTCAGCAGCGGCCCTTCCACACTCAGAAGAATGACTTCACCAACGGGGGTCCGCGTCCCGCAGGGTGAGAACCATTGTCGTAACGGGCGCCGCGTGAGAAAACCAGCACACCTGTTGTCAGGGTTTTCTGCCTCCGACTTTTCCAACCAGACCGAGTGATGGGTGCCCGCTCGTTCTCATCCCGTGCTCCACTCTACGGCAACTTCGACAAAAGTGTGGGGGGGGAGCCTGAATGCGGGATAGCTAGTCCAGTATTTTTGCTGGTCTCCTGCGTAAGGAGAAGGAAGGGCTTCCTCTCGGCGTCGGTTTGAGGGAGAGAGCTGACATACGAAGTCAGAACTGTGTTTCTCTCGTCACCAGGCCGTCGTTCCTCTCGGCATCCGCGTGTGGCCTGAAACAGGCAGCTGGGGCACAGCTGACGAGGACACGGCTCTTCGGGCTCCGGGTTCGGCACCGCCTCCCCCTCCCGGCCCGAGCTCCGCACCCCCAGGACCCCGGCCAGCGTGTCGGTTCCTCGCTTGGTCATGGAGACGCAGACAACCCCCAAGGAGCAGGCTCGTTCTGAGGAAGGCCTCTGACAGGGAACACAGAGCCAGCCAAGCGACACATGTGGGAAAGTCCACTTGGAGGGAACCACGCTGGGGAGGAATAAAACGACAAAACCAGAGGACCGTTCTCCCCAGCCCTGGAGAGAGAAGATACTGCCCTCGTCAAAAGAGAAGAAAAGGCCACAGAAAGGAATGTCCAGAGAACAGAGAGCTCCCTTGGGACCCCCCATCCCCCATCACAAACTTAATCAGAAGCTGCAGGATGGAGGCCTCCGTCTCCCAGAAGGAAGTGAGGCGCAGGGGTGAGGCGAGGCCCAACAGCAGGGGGAGGCCCGGGGGAGGGAAGAGAGGACAGGAAGTTAGCGGCAGATGAACTCAGGAACATTTCTCGGGAATGAAGGCCGCGGAAGGGTCCACCCAACAATGGGTAAACACAGACCCACAACAAGGCACGTCGTGGGACAAAGAGAAGGTTCTACAAGATCTCACGGGCTCTGGGAAGAGGGCAGACACGTCACGTGTGAAAGATCAAATACCAGGGGCGTTTGGGTCCCTCGAGAGAGCGCCGGGGGTGGAGGTACGGCCCCTCACCCCTACAGCGCTGAAGGAAACTTCCTTCCAGTTAACACATTACTAAATATTCAGGTGAGCCACCCACCAGGCGGGCAGAAAAGTTCCCACTCGCTCCCTTCAGGCAATGACTGTCTCTCTGGGGCTCTAGACCCTCTCCCTGCATGATGCTTCGTACGTGTCTCGTATTGGGGGTAACTCTTGGGGAACGTGGGCTTCCACAGGGGGCTGGGCTTTGACATCCAACTTTCAGGGGTGCAGCAAATGTTGCTTGTGTGCATTCTGTCATCACAGTTTCACAGACCTCCATGGGTCAACTCCAGGAGCTGGTCACGGTTGGCCATTATTCCGGCCCGACACCGCTGTAAGTTAGATTCCGCCATTGCGATGACAGCCGTAACACTTCTTGAATCCTAATCACGTGCCAGGAATGTGTGACCTCCTTTCGATCTTAGAACACCCCCGTAAGGTGGGCCCTATTAATACACTTACTTACTGACAACGACACGCTCGGGGTCACAGAACCAGCGGGAGCCTTGGGTTTCTGCTCCTGGGCACCACGGGACCATCCTCTGGGTAGCGTCCCCCAGGACTAACGTTCAATCCGACTGTCAGCAGTTTAGGGATCTGATCATCTGGTCTCTGATTACCGACAAGTAACCACCCCAGCCCATCCGTGCCGTGCCTGCGCTCCACCGTGTGAACAGAATCCTTTGCCAGGGTCCACAGTAAAGTTTGGAGATGAGGAAAAAAAAAAAAAAAAAACAGCATTGTTCTAATTTGCCTTTATTTTTATTTTTTAAATTGTATTTAGTTTTTTGAGGCAGGCTTCATGCCCCACATGGGGCTTGAACTCATGACCTGGAGATGGAGACCTGAGCTGAGATCAAGAGTCGGTTGCTTAACTGACTGAGCCACCCAGGTACCGCTAAGTTGTCTTTAAAATAAAGACTGGAGGTTTCAGCTAAAGGCAACAGGAAACGTAGGGACTAGGCTCGGAGAAGGACATCAGAATCAAAGCCTCAGTGCTGGGGCTGACTAGGCACCAGTTACCTTAGCCTTTTTTTTTTTTTTTAAGTGGGTTTTATGCGCCTCAGTGGCTCAGTTGGTTAAGCGTCCGACTTCGACTCAGGGGATGATCTCGTGGTCCGTGGGTTTCGAGTCCAGCATCGGGCTCTGTGCTCTCAGCACAGAGCCTGGAAGCTGCTTCCGATTCTTCGGTCTGCCCCTGCTCTCTCTGCCCCTCCCCCACTCCCACTCTGTCTCTCAAAAATGAGTAACTGTTAAATGTTTAGGTGGGCTTTATTAATGTCGTATAATGGGCACACAGTCACCATTACATACTTAAAGTATACATTTAATAAGTTTTGATACAGGTATACACCTGTGAAACCCCATCACAATCAAGGTACTGGACATGTCCGTCACCCCCAAAGTTTCCTGGTGCCTTTCTGTGATCTCTGCCTGTTGCCCTCCACACTCCCGTCGCCAATGACCTGCTTTCTGTCACTGCATGCGTTTGTTTGCATTTTCTAGAGTTTTATATAAATAGAATCACACAGTATATGCCCATTTTGTCTGGCTTCTTGCACTCAGCATAATTAGGTCGAGATTCATCTACATTGTCATGCATATAAGTGGTTCATTTCTCTTTATTGCAAAGAAATAGTCCATTGTATGGCTGGCCACTGTTTGATTATCCTTTCACCAGTGATGGGTATTGGAATTGTTTCCAAGTCTTGGCTATTGTGAATAAAGCAGCAGTTTTAATAAAATTAAAACTCACATACGGTCTCCAGATGGACATATGCTTTCTTTTCATTGGCTAAGTACCTGGTCATGGGATTGTTGGATCATACGGCAGGTGTTTAACTTTTTATTTAAAAAAATTTTTTTTAATGTTTGTTTATTTTTGAGACAGAGAGACAGAGCATGAACAGGGGAGGGGCAGAGAGAGAGGGAGACACAGAATCCAAAGCAGCTCCAGGCTCCGAGCTGTCAGCACAGAGCCCGATGTGGGTTCAAACCCACAGACTGTGAGAGCTCACAGACCGCGAGATCATGACCTGAGCCAAAGTCGGGCGTCCAGCTGACGGAGCCACCCAGGCGCCCTTGTTTAACTTTCTAAAGACTGCCAACTGTCTTCCAGTGTGTGTATATCATTTCACATTCCTGCCAGCGGTGGAAAGAGGTCCCGTCCCTCCACACCGTGGCCAACACTTGGTACAGTCTTTTTCATCTGAGCCATTTTAATGGGTACGTCGTGCTATCATACTGCCACCGTGAAAGCTGTGAGCGTTAGCACGTGACTGCAAGTTCAATGTCACCGGGAAAGCTGTGAACCTTAGGAGGCGGATCGTCGCTCCAATGTGCCCTGCTCTGATGACTAATGATGCGGGGCACTTTCACACTGCTCTCCATACACCTTCTTTGGTGAAGTGCCTGGTTAAATCTCTTGCCCATTTCAAAAACTGGGTTGTTTATTTTCCTATAGGTGAATTTCAGAGGGTATTTTTTTCCTGCATTCTGAATACAAGTCCTTTATAGGTGTATGCTCTACAAAGATTTTTCTCAGTCTGTTATTAGTGTTTTCATTCTCCTAAAACTGCCTTTTGAAGAGCAAAGAGTTTCATTCTGATGAAGTCCAATTTATCAACATTTTCTTTTACAGACTGTGCTACTGGTGTCATATTTATAAAATCTTTGCCCAACCTAAGGTCACAAAGATTTTCTCTTGTATTTATTCGAGAAGTTTTGGAGTTTTGTATTATATTTAGATCTAGGATCTATTTTGAGTTAATTTTTGTGTATGGCATGAGGTATGGACCAAGTTTACTAGGGACACATGGACAGCCAATGGTGCTGGCACAAGTTGTTGAAAAGATTGTGTCAACACAAGACTTCTCCAAAGAATTGCCTTTGTCCCTTTGTATAAAATTAGTTGCTTTATTAGTAATGATTATGAAGTTTTACCAAATGCTTTTTTCCCTTTTTAATTTTTTTTAATGTTTTATTTATTTTTGAGAGAAAGAGAGAGACAGTGTGAGCATGGGAGGGTCAGAGAGAGAGGGAGACACAGAATCCGAGGCAGGCTCCAGGCTCTGAGCCGTCAGCACAGAACCCGACGCGGGGCTTAAACCCACAAACCGCGAGATCATGACTTGAGCCAAAGTCGGATGCTTAACCGACTGAGCCAGCCAGGTGCCCCCCCAAATTCTTTTTCTGTATCTATTAAATATTCATATAGCTTTTCTTTTTCATTCTGTTAAGATGGTAAATTACAAACTTTTTTTTTTTTTTTTTTTACTGTTAAGCCAACTTGCATTCCTGGGCTGCACCTACTTGGCTATCCTATAATATTCTTTTTTTATATTGTTGAATTCAATGTCCTAAAATTTTGTTTGGAATTTTTGCATCTATGTTTACAAGGGATACTGGGCTTTAGTTTTCTTTACTTGTAATGCCTCTGTCTGGTTTTATTTTTATTTTAATAATTGGCATTATTTATTCCTTAGATATTTGGAGAATCTACCAGTGAAGACACCTGAGCCTGGAGTTGCCTGGGGAGAGGGTTTTTAACTACAAATTCCATTTATTTAATAGATGTATGGTTTCTCAGGTGGTCTATTTCTTCTTGAATTCAGTTTTGGAAGTAATCTGTCCTTTCCATCTGAATTGTCAAATATACTGGTATATTTCATTTATAATATCCTCAAATGTACTGACATACATCATTTATAATACAAATACATTAATAATATAAATAATATATGATATTCTCTCTTGTTCCAGATATTGGTTATTTGTGTCTTTCCTTTCTTTCCTGAATCAGCCAAGCTAGAAGTTTATCAATTTTATTGATCTTCTCAAAGAAACAGCTTTGTGTTTCGTTGATTTTCTCTGTCACGTTTTGGAACTTTTTGTTCATCAATTTCTACTCTGATCTTTATTATTCCCTTTGTCTGCTTACAATGGATTTAATTTGCTTTTCTTTGTCCAATTAAAAAAAAATTTTTTTTAAGTTTTATTTATTTTTGAGAGAGAGATATTTCTGACACAGCGTGAGCAGGGGAGGGTCAGAGAATGAGACACAGAATCTGAAGCAGGCTCCAGGCTCTGAGCTGTCAGCACAGAGCCCGACGTGGGGCTCGAACCCACGAACCGTGAGATCATGACCTGAGCTGAAGTCGTACGCTTAACCGACTGAGCCACCCAGGCACCCCTCTAACTTCTTTTTAAAATTTCTTTATCAACCCATGGATTGTTGGGAAGGGTGTCCTTTAGTTTCCAACTATCTGTTGGTTTTTCAGTCATGTTCATGTTATTGATTTCTAACTTAATTCCATTATAGTCAGAGAGTCTACTGTGTACGACTTAAATTTATCGAAACTTGTTTTACGGCCCAGAATATGATGTATCTTGGTAAATGTTGTACGTATGTTCAAAAACAGTGTCTATTCTGTCATTGGGTGGAATGTTCTATATATAAAGGTCAATTAGGTCAAGTTGGTGTTGTTCAAATATTCTATATCTTTGCTTATATTCTCTATGTTTGTTCTACAAGGGGCCTCTGACTAAAACTGTACACTTGTCTATTTTTCCTTCCAACTCTGTTCATTTTTACTTCATGTATTTTAAACCCCTGCTATTAGGTGCATAAACTTTTGCAATTGTTAAACCATTCCAATGAATGGACCCCATTGTTTTTTCAAATATTTTTCTGTTACCCACTCCTTTCCAGTTAGACCTATCATAAGCTGTTCCCCACTGTCGTTGTGTTCCACTGCTACTGATGTAATTTTCGTTTTTTAAAATTCTTTTTTCTCTATGTATGTCATTTTATTTTTCATTGCTATGCCTTCAAGCTCATGAATATTTTCTTTTGTAATGCCGATTCTGTTATTAATTCTATCTGGTGTAGTTTTTTATTTATTTATTTTAAAAAATATTTTTATTTATTTCTAGGAGAGAGAGAGAGAGAGACAGCGTGAGCAGGGGAGGGTCAGAGAGAGAGGGAGTCACAGACTTTTATATGCTCCAGGCTCTGAGCTGGCAGTCATCACAGAGCCCGACGCGGGGCTCGAACCCACGAACCGCGAGATCATGACCTGAGCCGAAGTCGGACGCTTAACTGACTAAGCCACCCAGGTGCCCCATGGTGTAGTTTTTTAAAATTAATTTATTTTGAGAGCAAGAGAGGAGCAGAGAGAGAGGGAGACAGAGAATCTCAAGCAGGCTCTGCACTGCCAGCGCAGAGCCCGACGGGGCTTGAACTCATGAATCGTGAGATCATGACCTCAGCCAAAACCGAGTCGGATGCTTAACCAACTGAGCTACCGAGGCTCCTTTACCTGGTGTATTTTTAACCTCAAATACTGTAGTTTTCAGTGTAGAAGTTCAATTTATATCTTGTGTTATATCTACTTAACTTTTCGAGTACCTAAAATACAGTCATAATAACTACTTTAATGTATTTATCTGGTAATATCTATGTCAGTTCTGAGTAGGTTTCAAATCACTGATATGTTCCCCCCCATTATGGGTCCTCCTTTCTTGCAACTTTGCATGTCGAGTAATCTTTGATTAGATGTCAGGTATTTTGATTTTACTTTGCTCAGTGCTGGGTAGTTTTGTATTCCTGTAAATACTCTTGAGCTGTATTCTAAGACGCTACTTGGAAAAAGCCTGATTCTTTTGTATCTTATTATTAGAGTTTGTTACGTCGGGCCACAGCAGTATGTATTCTAGTGTAACTATTTCCCACTGCTGAGGCAAGATCCTGCTGGGTACCCTATCCAATTCCGTTTGAAGTATGAGGGTTTCCAGACTGGCAGGTGAAACGGGCTGTGTTCCCGGCCCCATGTGAGTGTCAGGCACTATTCCTGGCCCGGTGTGAGTTCTGGGCGCTGTTCCCTTTCATCCTCTCAGAAGGCTCTTTCCCTGGCTTCACTGCACGTACCAGTCGGTCCCTCAGCACATCCACAGAGGTCCCTTTCTGTGGGGCCCTCTCTTCTGGCACTTTGCCCTGGGAACTGTAGACATCTCAGTCTCTCCGGAGTCTTAGCTCCCCCTCCTCAACTAAAGGAGTGCTCCTCCCCCCTCATCATAGCCGGTCAGCTCTCGAGTCACACCTCTCTCCTCGGCTGTTTGCGCCTCACCACATCAGTGCCATTCGTCGCCTGATTCCAATGTCTTGGAAAACATTGCTTCATATGATTTGCCTGGATTTTCGGTTGCCTCAGGCAGGAGGGTAGATCAGCCCCTGCTTTTCCACCTTGGACAGCAGAGCCAATCATTTTTATACACATAGAGTAAGTTGGTTACAAGGCCACGGCCACTATTTCTCCATTTTTTAAAATCCACGTCCCCTTCTGATACACAGAAATATCTCATCTGCTCCTTCTATTTTGTTTTAAGTTTTTAGGTAAATTAATTATGAGACTATACTTTTAAACTCCACCCCCTCCTTAGAATCCTAAGCCTCCTTGGGTATATACCTGAGATTTTGACATATCTTGATTATAAACCTGAGATCTTAATAGAAATTCTCGGCTATACACCCAGAATTCCAATTGCCTCCTTGGGTCTATAGCGGTGGGTCTGCCATACCGCCTTGGGAAACTACCCATGATTCTGACACATCTCCTGGATAACCCTGAGATCCTGACAGCTTCTGTGTATACTCCCAAGATTCCAGAACATCTTCTCCTCACACAGACTTGAATCCCTGCTTGGGCTCAATGCTGAGATCTATCTAAAAATCCATACTGGGGCACCCGGGGGGCTCAGTCACTTAAGCCTCTGACTTCGGCTCAAGTCATAATCTCATGGTTCATGGGTTCAAGCCCCGTGTCGGGCTCTGTGCTGACAGCTCAGAGCCTGGAGCCTGCTTCCGATTCTGTGTCTCCCTCTCTCTGTCCCTCCCATGCGCACGCTCAGTCTCTCTCTCAAAATTAAATACACATTAAAAATAATAAAATAAAAATCCATATTTATCAAGAATTCTTAAGACGGCTCAGAATTCATTTTGAATCTTGCAGAGCATAATAGTATCAAATTTTCACATACCATACTGTCACTTCTGACATAACATTAAGATTAATAAATGCCAAATAAATAAGAGAGGCAGAACACTAATAGACTATTGAACAGATTATTTTAAAATGTACTAAGGGGATCACAAAACGACAAAAGGATTCACCCACTAGGAAGATATGACAATACTAAATGTGTGTGTATCAAACAGTCGAGCCTTCAAATACATGACATGAAAACTGGTAGTGCCGGCAGGGGAAGAAACTCCTGGGGGGGGGGGGGGTCCAGCCTCCCTCTCGGCAACTAACAGAATTCCTGGAAAGCCAATAAGGTTATAGACCTGAACAGCATAATTGACCAGTAGGCTCTAACTGACATAAATAGAACACTCCATCCAACAACAGCAGAATACACATCTTTTTTTTTTTTTTGAGCACCCATGGAACATTCACCAAGACAGATCATAGCCTGGCCGATTAACCAAACTTCAACAAATTTAAAAGAATTGAAAGTTTACAGTGTGTACTTTCTAATCACAATGGAATCAAGGCAGAAATTGAAAACAAAGGCAATAGGAAAATCCCTAAATATTTGAAAATGAATTAATACACTTCTAAATAATCCGTAGATCAAGTGGAGATCACAAAGGAAATTTAAAAATACAAAAAATGAAAGAAAGAGAAAAATGTAAAAATACGTAAGATAAAGCAAAAGCGGTGCAAGAGGGCATTAAATGCTTAAATAGCATTAATTCATTGGAGCGCCTGGGTGGCTCAGTCAGTTAAGAATCCGACTTCAGCTCAGGTCGCGATCTCACAGTTCGTGGGTTCAAGCTCTGCACTGGGCTCTCTGCTGTCAGCACAGAGCCTGCTTCAGATCCTCTGTCCCCCTCTCTCTCTGCCCCACCCCTGCTCACATGCATTCTCACTCCCTCTCTCTCAAAAATAAAATAAAACATTAAAAAATAGCATTAATTAACTAAATAGCATTAAGTGCTTACAATGGAGAAGATCAAATGCCTAAAATCAATCATCTAAGTCCCTGCCTCAGGAAACTAGGAAAATAACAGCAAAATAAACACAGAGGAAGCAGAAGGAAGAAAATAATAAAAGTAAGGGTAGCAATCAATGAGACTCAAATCAGGGAAACCACAGAGAAAAGCAATGAAACAAACAGTTGGTTCTTTGGCGGGGGGGGGGGGGGGGGGGGGGGGGGGGGGGGGGGGGGGGGGGGGGAATCAATAAAACTGATAAGTCCCTAGAATGATTGACAAAAATCACAAGACAAGGTATAAATCACTGACACCGGAAGTGAAACAGGGTATCATTACAGATCACAACCTGTAAGAGATTTAAAAGAAACTACTACAAATAATTTTAGGCTCATAAAATCGACAGCTTGGAAGAAATGGATCAATTCCTTACACACTACAAGCTACCAAAACTTAACTAAAATGAAATGGACAATCTCAATAGCTCTATAACCATTTAAAAATTGTGGGGCACCGGGTTGGCTCGGTTGGCTCAGGTGATGATCTCATGGTTGTGGAATTGAGCCCTGCATCAGGTTCAGTGTGGAGCATGAAGCTTGCTTGGCTTTCTCTCTCTCTTCCTCTCTGCCCCTCCCCAGCTCATTCTCACACACACACTCTCTCCCTCTCTCAAAGTAAATAAACTTTTTTAAAAAACTGAATTTGTGATTAAAAAAAAAAAACTCCTAAAAAAGAAATTTCCAGGCCCAGCTGGTTTTACTAGAAAATTCTGTCAAACATTTAAAGGAGAATCAATACAACACCAATTTCCTATAATCTCTTCCAAAAAAAAAAAGAGGAGAAAAATTCATTTTCATGAAGTTAGTTTTACTCTGATACCAAAACCAGCAAAGCCAGTACAACTATAGCAACTAACAGAAAAAACTACAGACCAATATTGTGATCGTAGACATAAAAATTCTTGATAAAATATAGTATTAGCAAATCAGGGGTGCCTGGGTGGCTCAGTCAGTTAAGCGGCTGGCTCCTGATTTTGGCTCAGGTCATGATCTCACAGTTCATGAGTTCAAGCCCTGCTTCAGACTATCAACTATCAAACTATTATTTCGAACCTGCTTGGCATTCTCTCTCCCTCTCTCTCTGTCCCTTGCACAAGCTCTCACTCTCTTTCTCTCAAAATGAATAAATAAACTTAAAAAATATGTTTAAAATATTAGTAAATCAAATCCAAAAATACATAAAAAGAATTATACGCAACAACCAAGTCATATTTATTCCAGGTATTCATGGCTGGTTTACCATTTGAAAACCAATCATTTTAATCCACCGTATCAACAGATGGAAGAAGAAAAATCATACGATCATATTAACTAACACAAAAGTGTATTTTATAAAATCTAACACCCATTCATAAAAAGTTCTTAGCAAGTTCGTAATAGAGAAGACCTATTTCAACATGATGAAGAATATCTACAAAAACCCAACATCTTACTTAATGATGGAAGCTGAATGCTTTTCCCCTAAGACCAGGAACAAGGCAAGGATGTCTACTCTTACTACATTTGTTCAACATAGCGCTGGGGTCCTAGTCACTGTGATAAGGCAAGAAAAGGAAATAAAAGGCATGTGGAAAAGGAAGAAATAAAAGAGTTCTTATCTGCTGATGACATAATTGTCTAGGTAGAAAATCACCCAGGAATCTACAAAAAACCTCTTAGAACTATAAAATGAGCTCTTTACTTCAAGGTTACAAGATCAACACATAAAAATAAATTGTTTCTTTCTAGTAACAAATATTCAGAAATCAGAATGAAAAACAATGCCACTTATAGTCACTCCACAGACAATAAAACACTTACGGATAAGCTTAACAATACATATACAGGATCTATATACTGAAAATTACAAGGTGCTGATGAAAAACATCAAAGGAGACCTAAATAAAGACAAAACATACCATATTCATGGAATGGGAGAGTCAACACAATAAAGATGTTAATTCTCCCCAAATATGAGTTTAGTAAAATTCTATTAAAATTCCAGCAAGATATTTTGTAAACATAGATGAGTTTACTCTCAAATAATATGGAAAGGCATATGCCCTAGGAGGGCTAAGATAATCATGAAAAAAAGTGTAAGGTATAAGGAAGGACTCTACTTAATAGTAAGACCTAGTCAGTAAACAAGATAGAGTGTTATTGGTGAAGGGATAGACACACAGACCTAGGGAACAGGTTAGAAGACCCTGAAATAGACCCACACAAATATTCCCAATTGATTTTTGACAAAAATAGGAAAGCAATTCAGTAGAGGAATGAGTCTTTCAATAAATGGTACAGGATCAAATGGACATCCGTTAAGAAAAAAAAAAGTCAATTGAACCCTCACCTCTTACACAAGAATTAACTCAAAGTGGTTTATGGACTTAATGTAGCATATAAAATCATAAAACTTTGAGAAAAGACATAGCCGAACATTTTCAGGATCTACAGCTGACTAAAAAGTTCTTAGCCTCAATACTAAGAAGCACCGTCAAATAAAGACATTGACAAATTGGTCCTCAACAAAATGGAAAATGTTTGGTCTGTAAAAGACTCTATGAAGAGACTGGAAGACTAGTACACTCTAGATGAAAATATTTGCAAATCACGTATCTGACAAAGGACAGAATATATAAACAAATTTCAAAACTGAACAATAAAAAACCAAAAATCCAATAAGAACACACGCAAAGACAGGAAGAGACATTTTACCAGAGAGGACATATGTAGGTGACGAAACATACACGTGATAAGATGTTTCACATCATGAGCCACTAGGGATTTGCAGACGAAAATCACAGTGAGATACCACTCAATGCCTGTCAGAATGGCTAAAACAGAAAAGAGCACTAACACCAAATGCTGGTAAGGACGCAGACAAACAGGGTCATTCAGACATTGCTGGTGCGAACATGTAACGGTACCACCACTTTGGAAAAGAGTCAGCCGATTTCTTATAAAACTAAACACACAACTACCATATGACCCAGCAATTGCACTCCTGGGCACTTATACCATTGAAGTAAAAATTTATGTTCGCAGAAAAACTTGTACACACACCAAAGGTACAAGTGATGAAGAAAAAAGCAAGTCTGATATCAAAACTTGACATTTTTGTGCTATAAACACACCATTATGAGCACGAAGACAGCTCACCAAATGGGAGAAAGTATTTGTAAATCATGTATCTGACAAGACACTTGTATCCAGAGCATACAAAGAACTCTTACAACACAATAAAAAGACAAATAGCCCGACTTAAAAGCGGGCAAAGGATTTAAATAGACACTTCTCCAAAGAAGGTGTACAAAGGGCCAATAGGCCCACAAACAGATGCTGGTTAGTCATTAGGGAAATCCAAGTGGAAATGATGGTCAGCGAGCTCCCCACACCCGCTAAAGGCTTTAATCAACAAGACAGATGATAACGGGTCTTGGTGAAGACACGGAGAAACTTGGAGTCTCCTACATGGCCAGTGAGACTGTAAAATGATGTAGCTAGCTGTCTGGTAAACGCTCCGGCAGGCAGTTCCTCAGGAAAGTGAAACACAGCGTTACCGCGTGAGACGGCAATTCTACTTCCAAAGCATGAAAACATCTTCACGAGAACCTGTATACGAGTGTTCATAACGGCATTACCCGTCAGAGCCCAGAAGTGAGAGCTGTCCAAACGTCTACCCGCTGATTATTGGATAAATAAAATGTATTGAGGACAATGTACTATGTATCTCCACACTATGTTTTGGCAATAAAAAGAAATGAAGTACGATTCATGCTACCACATGAATGGCCCTTGAAAACATCATGCTACATGAAAAAGGCCGGTTGCAAAGGACCACGTGCTAGAGGATTCCATCCCAGGATACGCAGTACAGAGATGGAATGGAGGAAACGGCAAACGGGTATGTGGTTTCTCTCGGGGGTGATGAAAATGTTCTAAAATTAGATGGTGGTGACGGCTGTACAACCTTGTAGCTGTAATAAAAACCATGGAATTTTCTGGTACACTTAAACCAGTGCTGTGTGGTATGCAAACTACATCTCGATAGAGCCATCCCGAACAGAACCGGAGGAACTGGACCAAGGTCCACAGCAACTTTACGCATAATAACTCATAACCGGAACTACCTAGGTGTCCTTTGTGGGCGAATGGGCCCGCGAGCTGTGGCCCGACCGTGCCGTGGGGCGCCCAATGATGCGGATGAATCTCAAGGGAATGGGGCCGAGTAAAAAAAAAAAAGCCAATCCCAAAAGGTTACATGCCACAGGATTCATGGCATAGCATTCTTGAAATGACCAAGTGATAGAGATGGAGAACAGATGGCCAGAGACGAGGGAGAGGCGGGTGGGAGGGATCAATGTGGCCGTATCAGTGTGAGGGATCACTGCGTGACGAAAAATGTCTTTTCGGTATCATGCTGATGCCCCGGGAGATTCTCCTATGATGTTGCACCACTGTTGTGCAAGAGGAAAACTGGGGAAAGAGTCCTGGGAATCTCTCTGTATTCTTTTTTCTTTTCTTTTTTTTAAATTTTATATGTTTGTTTGTTTAATTTCTGAGAGAGAGAGAGAGAGAGAGAGAGAGAGAGACAGAGTGTGAGCAGGGGAGGGGCAGAGAGAGAGGGAGACACAGAATCTGAAGCAGCTCCAGGCTCCGAGCTGTCAGCACAGAGCCCGACGCGGGGCTCGAACCCACGAACCGCGAGATCATGACCTGAGCCGAAGCCGGACGCTTAACCGACTGAGCCACCCAGGCGCCCCTCTCTCTGTATTATTTCTTACAACTGTATGTGGATCTACCTTGTCTCAAAAAAACACTTTCTATAAAATTTTAATTAGGAGTGATTACTTTAAGAACTTGCAAGCTAGGGTTCCTGTGTTCCCATCCAAACCTGGCAGTCCATGCAGCCAGGATACCTGATATAGCTACTATCTTTTGTGTTGATTCGTTTGCTTTTTAACTTTTAAAAAACAATTTTTAATGGTTATTTATTTTTGAGAGACAGAGAGACAGAGTGTGAGCAGGGGAGGGACAGAGAGAGAAGGAGACACAGAATCGGAAGCAGGCTCCAGCCTCTGAGCTGTCAGACGCGGGGCTCGAACCCATGAACTGTGAGATCATGACCTGACCTGAAGTCGGATGCTTAACCGACTGAGCCACCCAGGCGCCCCTTAACTTTTTATCTGGAAGAAATTTCACTTGCAGGAAAGTTGCGCCTCCACAAAAAACAGCACAAATAATACTGGACTCCTTTCACCTGTATCCCCTTATAATACCATTCTGCCCGTCGTCTTTCTCCTCTGCTTTGTCTGTACAGGCAGGGAGCCATAGAATGTGTGTGTGCACGAGTCTGACGTGGAGCCCCTCCCCCTCCATACTGAACAAAGTCTTTGTTTTCAAGAATAATGATATTCTTGGGGCGTCTGGGTGGCTCAGTCTGTTAAGCGTCCGACTTCGGCTCAGGTCATGATCTCACGGCTTGTGGGTTCGAGCTACGTGTCGGGCTCTGTGCTGACAGCTCAGAGCCTGGAGCCTGCTTTGAATTCTGTGTCTCCCTCTCTCTGCACCTCCCCCGCTTGCACTCACTCACTCTCTCGAAATAAACAAACATAATAAAAAAATAAAAATAAAAAAAGAATAAGGATACTCTTTCATACCGCCGTGCACTTATCAATCTCAGTAAATTGTGCAGAGATACATACTTTACGATTCATGGTCAAGTTTTGTCAGCTGATCTGATAACGCCCTGGAAAGCACTCTCTCCTCGTTACGGGATCCAGTCCGGGGCCAGGTATTGCATGGTGTTGTCAGCTTTTCTCAATCTGAAATACTTCCATGGTTCTTCCTTGTCTTTTATAACATGACGCGTCTCTCTCTCCTCTTGTTTTCAAACAGGAGTAGAAACTGGGTGACTTATCTACTTGCACTAAATAACCCATTCTCAGGAGGTCTCTGTGGAGAAGCGGCACTCGGTAAGGCCCCCTGACTGAGGTGCCCGAGGCCCCTCCTGGAGCTGGGACCGTCCACAGGCTCCGAGCCTCTCTGGCAGCTTCCACGCCTTCGGTTTTGTCAACACGCCAGCTGGAAGACCTTGCGAGGCTCTCTTCCTTGGAACTAGAGGTTCTCAGGGCGGCACAGCTTCAATTCCCATTCCCCATAACACAGCAAGCTGAAAACACGCTCATTCTGTCTATTCCCAAGTAAGAAGAGGGTGCAAAGAACACCAAAGAAATCTACCTACTGCTGAGGGGAAGCAGCTGGACACCATTCAAACGTTTAGCTCACGCTCGTAACAGCAAACCAAGGGCCCACATCAGTGCAGAGCAAATGCTTTCCTACAGAAACTCGGAGAATGCAGTTTACAGAGACAAGAGCGCGGAGGGAATGGGAGCGATCGTTTAAGGGGGAAATGCGGGTTTTTCTGCCACAGAGCCCTGCATGCCAACACGAGAGAAACAGGAGGCTACTAAGCGTTTAGGCCTAAAAGCGAGCGCCGGGGATCTGAACCAGGGGACGGGACGGTGCCATTTCTGCGGTAACTGATTGGGCGCTTCCTTGGGGCCGAGGAAACTGCCGGAGCGAGGACGCTTTACGTGCAGAAGGCTCCTCGGCCACCCTGCCAGCAAGAGGGCACATCTGAGGCCAGGAACAGCTGTCACCATGCCCTGTACCCAGCACGCCCTGATATAACCTTGCTCTTTTACGTGGGCACGGGGTTACAGCTTAGAGTCCTTTGGACGCTCTGCTTTGTTTGTGCTTTGTTCTGAAGGATCGCTTTCTTCTGAAGTCACCTGCATCCATCCACCTCCAGCCCCGCGCGGGGCACCACACCGTCCGCCTGGACTCGTGCAACAGCCTCCTGACGGGCCCCTCACCACCTGTCCCCCCCTCATGGGGTCGTGCTGCCAGGTTCATCCCCAAGTACAGCCCTGATCATTCCACCCCCTGCTCAGGGACACCCCCCACTCCGACACACACACCGAAAAGCATTGGTTCAATGCCTGCTTTTGCAGGTAAGGAACCTGCAAGCATAAGCATCGTCCAAGGGCACACGGCTACTCAGAGGCTGGGCTGGACCTAAAGTCAGGGCTTCGTGCCCAGGGTGAGGTTCAGGGCCCCCCGAGGCTCCCTCTCTGGTCCCTGGTAAGAGCAAGAGGGAACCTCTAACAGCTAAATCACCTCCCCCGTGGCTGCTTCACAGAGCACGACCTCACCCTGCGCCCTAGGTCCCCGCGGTGACCTGCTGCGGCCTCTCCTCTGGGACCTCGCGTTCTCCTCCTCCCCGTGATGCTCCTCCCCCAGAGCTGCAGGACGCTTGGGCTCCCTCTCACCTTCCAGCCCTCCCTCAAACGCCCCCCCTCAGCCAGGCCAGCCCCGCCGCCCACGCCTCTGCACCCAGCAGCCTCTAGCACACTGAGCCGCGTACTGCGTCACCACGCTCATCACCTGTCTGTCTCTGCCGGAGCGCCAGCTCCAGGAGGAAGGGGACTTTATGGATTTTTGCTCGCTTCGCGTATCCCCAGTGCTCACATCCATGCCTGACACCAAGGAGCTCATTAAATGTTTGATCCTGAAGGAATTAATCTCGTCCTCGTTTCCCTTTGCAAACCCTGTATTCTGGCCACAACAGACTACTCATCACTGGCCAGGCTCAAGTCGTGTTTTCCAGCTCCGATACTCTATCCTGTTTCATTGGCTGGGATGCTTCCCATTCCCACATATTTCAGGGGAACTCAAATACCAGTTCCTCCCCAAAGCCTTCCCAGACCCGCGGTCTGTCCTCTGCGTCCACACAGCTCACATCCCAGGTTTTGACCAGTGCCTTTCCTGCCCAAATGATCTGTAACTTCTTAAGGCAGAGTTCACATCTGCCACCGTCCTCTGCTATGCGAGGCAAGCGTTCTATAAAGTGTTGGGTGAATCCAACACTGGCACTAAATTAAAAGCACTGGTCCCTTTCTTACCAAAAAAACCCTCAAATCATTTTAAGTAACAAGCCTATGAGAGAGTGCAAGTGGGGGAGGGGAAAAGAGAGAGGGACAGAGGATCTGAAGCTGGCTCTGTGCTGACAGCAGCGAGCCCAACGTGGGGCTCGAACTCACGAACTGTGAGATCATGACCTGAGCCGAAGTCAGACGCTCAACCAGCTGGGCCCCCCGGGTGCCCCTTAAGCAATGAGCCCATGAAAGGAACACCACCAGCGTCTACAGGGCAAAGGCCTGGTGAGGAGCTTCTCTGAAGACACAAGGAGAATGCAGCCTATAGTGATAAGAGCACTAAGGGAATAGGATCCATCCGTTTAAGAAAGAAACGGAAATTTCTGCCATAAAGTAAGGTTCCTGAAGTGCACCCTAGGACATCCTAAGAGCCTCAAGGCCACTTAAACTGTCAGCAATCAGGGGCGCCTGGGGGCTCAGTCAGTTAAGCGTCCGACTTCAGCTCAGGTCATGATCTCACGATCTGTGGGTTTGAGCCCCGCATCGGGCTCTGTGCTGACAGCTCGGAGCCTGGAGCTGCTTCAGATTCTGTGTCTCCCTCTCTCTCTGACCCTCTCTTGCCCACGCTCTGTCTCTCTCTAAAAAAATAAACATTAAAAATTTTTTAAGAAAAACGATCTGCAATCAGCTCTGAGAGTCCACACTGTTGAGCTGACGCCTGCAGGGTGCTTGCATGTTGGTATCCCTGCACAGCACGTGAAACCTTCCCAAAGAGAACCACCTTTCCGGTACCGCACGTCTCCTCCATGAACATGGTATAACCTCTTATTTACTCAGGCTATGTAGAATTTCTCTCAGTAATGTAATTAGTTTCTGAGTAGAGGTCTTACATGCCTCTCTTAGATTTATTCTTAGGTATACAACATACACATTTTTAAAAAATTAGACTTCACACCCTCCGTGGAGCCCAACACTGGGCTTAAACTCATGACCCTGAGATCAAAACCTGAGCTGAGATTAAGAGTCAGGCACTTAACCAACTGAGCCACCCAGGCACCCCACTTTTTCCTTTTTAAGCTAGAGGTCATTTAAAAAATTTTTTTAAGTTTATTTATTTATTTTGAGAGAGAGCAAGCATGCACACACAAAGCAGTGACAGAGAGAGGTGAGAGAGTCCCAAGCACACCTGAACTGCCAGCGTGGAGCCTGATGTGGGGCTCGAATGCACGAACCATGAGATCATGACCTGAGCCAAAACCAACAATTGGACACTTAACCGACTGAGTCCCCCAGGTGCCCTGAGCTGGATGTCATCTTTAATTTTGCTTTCAATTAATAGATTTTATGATTTAGAGTAGATTTAGGTTTACAGAAAAATTGAGTGGAAAGTACAAGAGTTTCCATAATATCTCCCAACACACACACACACACACACACACACACACACACACCTTTCACAGTTTTCCTGTTAGTAACATCCTGGTTACCTGGTAACATTTTGTTACCACTGATACATCAATATCAATATATTATTATTAACTAAAGTCCACGGCTTGACTTAGGGTTCATTTTTGTTGTATGTTCTGTGGGTTTTGACAAATGGCTATATCGGACAGCTAAGTCTCACTGCCTGCAAATCCTCTATACTTTCCTTACATCCTCCCTCCCCCGGCCCCTGGCAACCACTGATGCTTGCACATCTCTGCACTTTCGCCCTTTTCAGAAGGTCATGTGGTTGGAATCATACCATGTGCCTTTTCATTGGACTTCTTTCAGGTATACGGTATTTCTGATAATAAGGTCAGTGATACCATTTGCCAAAATGTTTTCCAGGGCGGCTGCACCATTTTACATTCCTGCCATCAGCGTATCAGGTCCCTGCTGTCCCTCACCTTCTACCACACTTGGTCAGGCTTTTACATTTTACATTTTAAATTCTAGTCGGTGTGTAGTGATGTTTTTCTAGGACTACCATGATATCTACTGCTATCAGTCTCCATTTCCCTAATGATAATGATGCTGAGCCTCTTTCCATGTGCCTGCCTGCCAGCCAGTGCCCTTTGCTGAAGAGTCTGTTCAAATCGCTGGCCCATTTTTGCTTTAATTCTTAACTGGGTTCTTTGTCTTCTGATTGAATTATAAGAGTTCTTTATATATTCCAGATGCAAGTCCTCTGTCAGATGTACGTTTTACAAATATTTTCTCTGAGTCTGAGGCTTGACTTTTGATTTTCTTGTATCTTTTAATGAGCAAAACTTTATAATCTTGATCAAATACAATTTATTTTTTTTCAGAGTTCATTCGTTTAGAATCATGTATACGAAATCTTTGACAAATCCCCAAACACTAAGACTGCTACGATATTTTCTCCTTGAAGTTGTAGTTTTCATTCTTCCACTGGGTCTGTGACCCATTTCAAGTTCCTCTTCCTCCTCCTCTTTATTTTTTAAATGCTTTATTTATTTATTTTGAGAAAGAGAGAGAGAGAGAGAGAGAATGCACCAGAGGGGGAGGGGCTGAGAGAGAGAGGGAGAGAATCTCAAGCAGGCTCTGAGCTGTCAGCACAGAGCCCAGTGTGGGGCTTGGAATCACGAGCTGTGAGATCATGCCCTGAGCTGAAATCAAAAGTCAGACACTTAACTGACACTTAAGCCACCCAGTCGCCCCTAGGTCCTTTACATTTCTATTTAATTTTGGAATCAACTTGTCAAATTCTATAAAAGGGCATGCTAAGATTCAATTTTGATCGCTTTGGAATCTGTAGATCATTTTAAGAAGAGCTGCCATCTAAACAATACTGAGTCTTCTGATTCAAGACCATGGGATAACTTGCCGTTTATTTAGGACTTTTAATATTTCTCTCAGCAACGCTATGCAGACTTCACTGTGTGCATCTCATGCATTTTATCCCTAAGTAGTTCCTCTTTTTTTGAGGTTTGATTATTTATTAACTTTTAATGTTTATTTATTTATTTTGAGAGAGACAGACAGAGAAAGTTTGGGGGAGGGGCAGAGAGAGATGGAGAGAGAATCCCAAGCAGGCTCCACGCTGTCAGTGCAGAGCCTGATGAGGGTCTTGAACCCACAAACCGTGAGATCATGACCCAAGCTGCAATCAAGAGTTGGATGCTCAACCGAGCCATCCAGGTGCTCTGACTTTTTAAATGTTAAACTGTTCACCCCTGGGAAGAGAAAACAACTTACAGTACCCTGAAGGGGACTTTTCATTGTCCTCTGGCTGAAAAAATTATCCGTTTTGGGTCGAGAAATCTGAAAATTGGGTTGAGAAATGATTTCTGACTTGCTGCCCCTCTCAAAGTGAGGCCTTTTCCAATTGTTTTTAACTCCTAGCTTCTTTTAAGATGATCTCTTTGTCTTTTTCAGCTGTCTTTTGTCTAGATACAGATCTGTTTTGTTTTTAATTCTGGCTGCAGCTCTGTCCGATTCTTGAGTTTGCGACTTGATGTCTTTCCTCAATGTGAGAAAATCTTCAGCCACTATGTCTGTAAATGTCGCTTCTGTTCCACTCTCCCCCTCTTGTCCTCCTAGGATTCAATTACACGTATAATAGAAGTCTCTGTATTTATATTCCACCCTTTTGTCTCTTTGTGCTTCATTTTAGGTATTATTTTCTGACCTATTTTTAAGCCAACAATTCGCCCAGCAGTTGTGTCTGCTCTGCTGCGTTACTGGCCTACGGAGGACACCACTTCTGTGTTTCCATTTTCTACTCTTGTAGTTTCTACCTGGGTATTCTTCCAATCAAGGCCCTTTCTAAATACATAATGTCTCGGGCTCTACCCAAACTCTCAACCTTGCTGTGTATCTTCCTGAATAGAGTAAGCAGGTGATTTTAAAGTTTGTATCTTATAAGCCTAACATTTGGAGTCTTTAAAAAAAATTTTTTTTTTAATTTATTTGAGAGAAAGAGACAGTGTGAGCAGGGAAGGGTCAGAGAGAGAGGGAGACACAGAATCTGAAGCAGCTCCAGGCTCCGAGCTGTCAGCACAGAGCCCGACGCGGGGCTCGAACCCACAAACTGTGAGATCGTGACCTGAGCCGGAGTCGGACGCTCAGCCGACTGAGCCCCCAGGCGCCCCTCGAGCCTGGCGGGTCCGTTTCCATCATCTATCATTTCTGTGGTTCCTGAGATCTTCTCATATGCTCGGTCAGTTTTACTGTCGGTCACTCTCTGCCAACAGCCCCGACGGGCACGGCCGCCCGAGCGCGCCGTGGATCACGCAGGCGGAAACCGTGCCGAGGGATTTTACTCATCAGTGGTGAAAATTACCACGACTTTTCAAAGGTTTTGGCAAAACAGTAAAAAACGTCCCTTATCATCAGTTGTAAATGAACCTGAGGACAAAAGATACAGTAACACGAATGCGCACTTAGTACACTGTAATCTAAAACATTAGAAACACTGAAATTCGAGTGACTTATTTCCTTGTAAAAACGTTACGAGGAGGGTGTGAGCTGCGACCGCCTCCCTCTCCGTGTAGCCCGCGGCGAGCATCTTTTCTGCGCTTTCGTAACCGCCCAACGCCCGACTGGACCGGCCCCCAACGCGTCCTCACCCCCGCCCGCTCAGCGCCCGGCAAGGTCTGCAGCGCACCCGGTGAAACGCGCGCGACGCCCCCGCCTCCTCGGACGTCTCCGTCCGTCCGTCCGTCCGCTCGCGGCCCGCGTCCACGCGGGTGGGCCGCCCTTACCGCTGCCTCTGGCTTCCCGCCGAGCGGCTCAACTCCCACCGCCGGCGCGGTTTCTGTAACCCGCTTGCGCCCGAGTCCAATCTTATGCCCAGAGTTACCACCCTTCGTTTACCTGCTGCACCGTTTTCCTCGTCCCGGGCTCCTCCCAACAGGTGCATCTGGGGCTGGAAAAGGGCGCGTGCGCCTGTCCCGGGGAGAGGGGGCGGGGCCTAAGCGCGATCTGTGCCAATCACAGTCCGGCTTTGAAAGGAGAGACGGGATTGGTCACAGATCCTTACGCACATGTGTTATCTGCATAGTGATTGGAGGACTGGAGAGCGGGTGGGCGCCCGGCAGCCTCCGTTCTGACGGAGGGAACTTGAAGGTGCGGTGACAGCCTGGTGCAATCTAACTGGTCATTGGAATTCGTGCATAACGGGACTGACAAGCGAGGACTACCTATGCTTGAGAATTTAGTCCTGGGAACAGAGGCCCAGCATGATGCTTTGTTCTGGTGTCTGCCAGGGAGGGTCCTGGCAGTCTGGGACCACCGTCACCCAGCCTCAGGGAACGAGATTAGTTAGAACTGGGCTCAGTGGTGATGATTTCCGGGTTACTGTCTTCCTAGAGGGTGGCTGTCTGGGTCTCAAACCAAAGTTTGGGACATTTCCCGGGGTCTTCCCTCCTTCCAGGCTTTATACCCCAGTTTTTACTTTTATCCACACAGACACACTGTTGAGCCTCTTAATGGCCTCATCATAAATTGGCCAACACGCCAGGGACAAACCGACTCCCAATGTCGTGTCCAACGTCTCCAGACCTTGGCCTGTCAACCGTTCACAGCCCTGTGAGCTCTCCAACGCCTCTGCCTATGTTTAAAGCTTTTGTCCACCTTTTCCGGTTGACTTTGAAACTCCTAAGCCATTATCAAAAATGGAGCCCCTCCCCTAACATTTGTAAACCACCGAATAGTTGTGACTATCAGCTCTGCAGTTTGAAATGGCTGTTTCTCTCGAGTGCTTCCTTCTGGAGCCACAGAGTATTTCTGGCCCTTAAATAACCCCCATTGACTGGTGTATGGGGGAACGACTACATTTCCTCAAGGCTTCTCCCATTTTCAGGCAATATGACTCAAATCACAGCTTTCTAATAAAATGCTAGTATAATTTTAGAACAGAAAAACTGTCGTATTTTCAACTAGCATGACGGCGCAGATCATTAAGTAGAGAGGGAGGCTTTGTCCGTTCAACGATAGTTTTAGGTGCCTTCTACGCTGGGTCATGTTCTAGGCACTGAGGGTACAGGAGCCCAGAAAATAGACAAGGTGCTCCTGCCCGGTTGCCATTCTTGCAGGGCGGGGGGAGGGGAGAAACCAACAAACGGAGCACATCCGGTTCTGGATGGAGATAAGACAGGAGGAAGGGGCTGCAGTTACAAATATGGGGTCGGAGAAGACCTCCCCATGTTGGGGATGAGCACGGCCAGGGTGTCCTTCCTTCCTGGAAACAGGGACACAGGGCTGGGAGAGTCCCATGGGCCCATGACCCCCTAATACTCTAGCACCTTCCACTGCTCATGCCCTCCATGGCCACAGCAGGAGCTCCTCCCGGGCATCGGCCGGACGGAGGGAAGGAAGGAAGCCACCATGCTCTGCCACTCACAACGCTATTATGCACGTCCCCCTAAAACTGTCCCCGCTTATGTCTGTGGGGCCTGCCCTACCCGAATGGCCTCATGAGCCGGCAACTCTGGTCCCAGCTTTTCCTCTTGGATATTCCAGAGTCATCTTTAGTTGATAAGGCTGGACACTAAACAGCTCCCTCGTATTTGAGTATGAGCAGGAGAGGCCGTGAGTTCCATGAAGACAAGATCATGGTGTGGTGTCCAATAACTGTCCCCAAGGAGGTCCGTGGATACGCGGAGCCTCGATCTCGAGCCCGTGGATATGTGACCTTGGATGGCAAAGGGGGCTCTGCAGATGTGACTGAGGGTGCTTTGTGTCCCGCCCCGCCCCCCCCCACAACCCCCCGCCAAGAGATTGGTCCATGTCCTACCTCGTCTCTGGGACTTCAGAATGTGACCTTATCGGAAACACCATCTTTGCAGCCATAGTTATGACGAGGTCACCCTGGAGTGGGGTGGGCCCTTAATCCAATATGACTGGTGTCGAGGGGGGATTTGGACACAGACACACCGCCTGAGACCACCGTGTGATGACACAGGCAGAGGCTGGACGGATGGGTCTACAAGCCAAAACAACGCCAAGCCTGACAGCCATGACCAGGAGAGAAGGCGAGGAAAGTTCCGCCCCAAGCCTCAGAGGGGAACGGCCCCTGCCGGCACCTGGACGGCAGACTTCCTGCCCCCAGAAGAGCCCAAGAACAAACTGAGTTTCAAGCCACCCAGACTGCGGTGCTGTGATACAGCTGCTCCAGGAGACAGACACGGGCACAGCCCCCTGGGCGAGGATGTGACCCTGGACCAGCCGGGCGGTGCCACCCGAGCATCCTGAGCCCTCGCAAGCGGAGAACTCTGGCTGCGATGAGGCAGAAAGGGAGGTCGGAGAGATTCAGGATGTGAGGACAACTCAACCCATGTTGCCGATTTTGACAGTAAAGAGGCCGCTAGCAAAGGGTTGTGCGAAGACTCGGGGCCGAGAACCACCTCTGGCTGACAACCAGCAAGGCAACGGGGACCGCAGATGGCATTCAAAACTCACAACTGTAGGCGCACAGGGAGGGCAGGGGGGCTCAGGCGGTTAAGCGACCGACTTGGGCTCAGGTCATGAGCTGTCCGTTCGTGAGTTTGAGCCCCGTGTCGGGCTCCGTGCTAACAGCTTGGAGCCTGGAACCTGCTTCAGGTTCTATGTCTCCTCTCTCTCTGCCCCTCTCCCCTCGCTCTCTGTCTGTCTCTCAAAACATAAATATAAAAAACAAAAAACAAAAAAAACAATAAAAAGGGGCGCCTGCGTGGCTCAGTCGGTTAAGCGTCTGACTTCAGCTCAGGTCATGATCTCTTGGTTCATGAGTTCAAACCCCACATCGGGCTCCGTGCTGACAGCTCAGAGCCTAGACCTGCTTTGGATTCTGTGTCTCCCTCTCTCTCTGCCCCTCCCCTGCTCATGCTCTGTCTCTCAAAAAGCAAATAAATGTTAAACAACAACAACAAAAACTGACTTCAAATGCATCTCGGTCATCTGATTTTTAGGGAGCCTACAGAAAGAGCGCGGTCTGCTGTTGGAAGCCAGCTCAGCACGTCATCGCACCCAGGGACGAAGGCAGCCAGGGTCACCTCCCAGCCACCTCAGGCAGTCAGCCCTGCTCCCACCTGGCGTGACGGGGCTCATGACAGCCCCGGGCAGGACACGGCCGCCTCCCTCCCCGCCGCCACAGCCACGAAGCAAGACGCCCGTCTGCTCTCAGAGGCCTTGACATCACTCGTCGTATGTTATCCTGGGAAAGGGGCTCACACTCGTCCAAGGGAATAATTTGCCTGGTTCACTGCGATCAAACCCGATGGTGTCAAGCTAATGGCACACGATTCAGCTCCTGTCCCGCCAAGTCTGCCTTTCAGGAAGCAACTGCCATGCTCCTGTGATTAACACAGACTCGCTGCGCAGAGGGCTTATCTGCTTTTAACGCTGAAGTTCAGCGGCAAAGAGAAGGCAGAGCCGGTAACTAAATGTACCATGTTTCCTGCGTGAAGGTCATCAGACGCACGATTAGAGTTAATATTCACCTAAGATTTAAACTCTGCAGAACGAAGTGGGTCAGAAGGATTTCACTTGAGCACTTAATGCCTTTAAGATAATAAGCAGAACTAAAATGGGTTCTGAAATCTCTTGGATAATTGTTCCCGACTGCCTCTTTCTTGACTTGCTTCCTTTAATGAAAGGACATTCTGAATTTAAAAAAATTTTAAATGTTTATTTATTTATTTTGAGACAGAGAGCAAGGGGGGGGGGAGAGAGAGAGAGAGAGAGAGAGAGAGAATCCCAAGCAGGCTCCGAGCTATCAGCACAGAGCCCGACACGGGCCTCTATCTCACGAACTGTGAGATTATGACCTGAGCCAAAAGCAAGAGTCGGACGTTTAACTGACTAAGCCACCGAGGTGCTCCAGGAATTCCGAGTTTTAAAGACAAATATTTTCGAGTCACCATTCAGACCACTGTAAAAACTCCGGCATCATTTGTTTTGGGACCTGCCTCGCCTCAGCCTGGGAGTCCTGCTCATCGTGAAATGCAGCGTTTTCTGAAGGCCGGTGGCTGTGCCTGCTGCCTTCCCACTGCTGCCCCAGCGCCTAGAACACAGCCTGGCACTGGGTGGGCACTGGGTAAATATTTGCTGAATAAATGCTCGAGCCCAGAAAGAAATCACTGAAGTACTCCGCGAGCGGCTGCTGGAGTGAAGGCAGAATCTAATCAGGCAGCTTCCTGGTGCCGCAGGGTCTGAAGACCCGAGGGACAAAATTCTCGCATCTAGTCTGGGGGAGGATCTCGCAAGGCTTCCTGAAGGAGGTGGTACCCGGTTGGACCTTTGGGGAATCTCAGTGGGAGGGCAGCCCGACGGGGGCTCGCAGCTCACTCAGCGGGCACAGCCCGAGCCGGCAGCACAGTCCTGGCGATGCCGGGCCGACGGAGAGCGAGGCAGCCGTGGCTCGGGGCTTTGGGGTCTGCATCTTGCCAGGACGGTGATCGTCATCAGGCCACCACGACGGCGAACCCGTGACACGTGCGTGCTTTGGAGGAAACGCACCGGGCGTTGCTAGCGCCCACGTCAGAGAGCTCCAAGCTGGACAGGTAACCCGGAGAGGCTTCCCTGAGGAAGCAACTTCAAGCTCAGATCTCCAGGGCAGAGGCCACGGGGGCGGCGTGGGGGCTGCGGGCCCGGGGTAACGCAGCGCCCCGGACATACAGGAGGCTCTGGGGGAACAGGAGCGATGCGGGCCCCTGCGAGTGAGGGCCGGGCCTTCCAGGCACGCGGGTGCTGGCGAGCAAGGGCTGCACGCGCCAGCGTGAAGGCTGACCGTCAGGATAAGCCAAGAAACACGTACAGACTTCCTACCAGGTGCCAGCTACAACCAGCCGTGGAAAGCACCGGGCGTCACCTCATCTGTCGCTGCGCAAACTGGGGGGCAGGCCAGGTGGGCCCGGGGGAGCCCGAGAACCACAGGGCACAAAACCCTGCCCCTGTCTTCCCGGGGCCGCCCACCCCCACCGCCCAGTGGGGGCTGTGAGCTGGGCCCGGAGCACGGGCTGGACAGTCTGGGTGGGAGGCCCCGGGGGGGTCAGGGGGACATCCGGGGGCCGGTGGATGTCGGACCCGAGGTCACGGCAACGCAGGCCAAGTGCACGGGCCTCCAGGGAGGAGACTGGCCGCCGGAGCCCGGAGAGGGGCGCCCAGGGCTCTGCGGAGGCGCAGGCTCAGGACCCGAAAGCAAGCGTCCACTTCCCTGGTCCCTTGACAGCGCAGCTCCGCGTGCGCAGACGCGATGACGGAAGCTGTCTTTGAGCATCGGACTGTGTGTTACCCCCTCGGCTGGGTTTCGTCTCTCATCCCCTAAAAGCCACTCCCTCACTGAGCTCTAAGTTTTGGTTCTTGCTCTCGCCCTTCCGAGACTTCGTTCTCAGAGAGCGTGCCAGTTCAGACACCGTAACGGCCATGGGTCTTTCTGGAATGCCTTCTCCAGAGTGACTTCTGCACGCTTGGAAAGCTCACATCTGAACGCACCGTGGCTGCGCGCTCCGCCGCCTCTGTCTGCTGTTCTCAGTGTGTGAATCAGCCACGCGTGTGTCTGCTTTTGCGGCCAGCTTTTCCTTCTAGAGTCCTACTGTCCCGTGCCTCCGTGAGTGCTAAAGACTACCGGCTGTCCTTGAACGTGGTTAAAAATTCACCTTCCTGTAGACTTCTGACCCAGACATGAAAAGCTAACTTTGTTGGGTTCATCTAAGTCAAGGGAACAGAGCAGAAGAAGGCCCAACATTTTCGGGCTCTGGGTTGAAAACAAAGTGCCGCCTTTTTTTCCTTTCCTGGTACGGAAATCGTGCTGAATGTCCTCTGCACCCCATTCACGCACCGAGCCCGGGACCGTGTGCATTCCTACCGCTCCTCACAGAAGGTGCTCCCTGAAATCATTCTCTTCGGGGTGGTTTCTACAGGCGGCTCCAGCTGTGTGAGCCCCCCCACCCGGCTCTCCCAGGACCCCCGCGCCCTCACTGCGCCCTCCTCCCGCATCCAGAACCTCCTTTCCCCGCGCTGGAGCGGGGCTCCACCACTTGCGCCCCGTGTCCCTTACTCACGGCCTGGCGCGCGGGTTTTAACCCTGTTTGCGCTGCTCTCTTCTCCCAGTGAACACCAGCTGCAGACACCGCGACACACTCCGCACTTTTCTCCTCGGGCCTCTAATGTTTCAGAGCCTTCTTCCCAGGGCACCGCTCCCCACGAACCTCCCACGGTCAGCGTCCTCGCACAGCAGCCACTTGGCCTTTCCGGGCCTCCTCACTGAGGAGGACGGATTAGGTTGACTGTCCTGATCTCAGAACTACAGCAAAACAGAATGTCTTCCCAGGGCTCCTGGGTGGCTCCGTTGGTCGAGTGCCTGACTCTTGATTTCGACTCAGATCATGATCCCAGAGTCGTGGGATCGAATCCCATGTTGGGTTCTATGCTGAGCGTGCATAAATTACAGATTCTCTCTTTCTCTCAGGGCGCCTGGGTGGCTCAGTCAGTTGAGTGTCTGACTTTGGCTCAGGTCATGATCTCACAGTTTGTGGGTTCGGGCCCCATGTCGGGCTCTGTGCTAACAGCTCAGAGCCTGGATCCTGCTTCAGATTCTGTGTCTCCCTCTCTCTCTGGCCCTCCCCTATTCACACTCTGTCTGTCTGTCTCTCTCTCTCAAAAATAAAAACATAAAAAAAAAAAAAGATTCTTGTTCCCTCTCTCTCTGGCTCACACATTCCCTCTCTCTCTCTCTCTCTCTCTCTCTCTCTCACAAATAAAAAAAATGAATAAATAAGAATGTCTTCCCTTCTGGAAAAGGCTCTCCACAAGCGGGCATTTCTGAGGAGAGGAGAGGAGGAAGGCAGTTCCGTGATCCTGTGTGCACTTGGCGCTGGGCTACGGGAGCCGTCACGGGGGCCCTGTGGATCCGGGAGGAAGTTTCCAGCCCAGACCCAGTGACGGAAGCTGGGGCGTCTTCCAAGTGGAGGAAGGGAGCCAGTCATCACACTCACGCCAAAGCTTCCTGTCACGGATCCCGATACCTGTCAGGGCACAGGTAGTTCAAACACTGCCCTGTTTCCACTGCAGGTCACTTCCACACCCCAGAGATGGCCCCGTTCCAGCCACACTTCAGAGGTCTCTGAGCCCTTTTCCTTTTAAACATCATTCATGTTAATTCCATCCCCGGTGCGCAGATGGAAATCCAGAAATGGAGGGGTGCCTGGGCGGCTCAGTCGGTTAAGTGTCTGACTCTTGATTTCGGCTCCGGTCATGATCTCATGGTTTGTGGGTTCGAGCCCCACATTGGGCTCTGTGCTGACAGTGCGGAGCCTGCTTGGAATTTTCTCTTTCTCTGTGCCCCTCCTTCTCTCTCTCTGTCTCTCAAATAAACAAACAAACAAACAAAAAAAAAGATAACCAAAAGTGGAAAGTAAGTGGACAGTGAACAAATAAGACTCTGACCCAGGTACCAAGCTGTCCTGTAAAATAAGCCAGAAGGAGACCATCGAATTTATCAAATTTCCTCATCCTCCTAGACGGGGCGAGTGTGCTCCTCAGGCCGGTAGCCGAACAGGTGTCAGCTTGTCCAACAACGGAAGCTGCCTGAGATGCTTCTAAAAATCCTTCTGGCAAAAAATATCCCACTTAACAGACAGGTGATAGAAGAAAACTCGCTTTTGGATAATCAAGACTGGGTCGCAGGCGGATTCTGCAATCCTGTGTTTTACAAGCCGTGTTGCTTAATGGTTAAGTCTGCGTTTACGTATCACCTCAGGCTGATGACTGTCGTCTTAGTGTATTTCAGAAGGGGACGTGTCCACGCGTCGACCTCTAAATAACCGGGTCCGTTTTAATGGAGTTTGGCAATCTGTCACCTCAGTGTGGTTATCACATAGCCACAGACTTTTTCAGTTACAAATGGCGGCGAGAAAACGTGGGGCCTCCCTCACACGTCAAACTGAAAAAAAAAAAAGGAACTAGAGCGTCCCATTCACTTAACTGTATTATGATTTCAAATCGTTCACGTGAAGCTTCGCAATCTTTGAGGCAATGAGTCATTCTGCGTGTGCTTTCCTAACCTGGACGACTCAAAGTGACTCTTTCCTAGAGGTTGACTTGCGGTCTCTAAGCTAAAAGCGTAAAGCGCGTAGACCAGACTATAAACGGCCGCTCCCCTTTATTTACAAATCCCTTGAAATGGAACAAAACGGAAGCAGGCAGAGGAGTGCTGCGTGCTGCTTCCTGGAATGTCCCCGGTGCCCACCTTCTCCCCGCAGCTGGGGCGACAGCTGGACCCCTGCCCTGTTAGATACAAGCGCTCCCCAACTCGCACAGGTGTCAACATACCCCCTGCCTACGAAGTCCGTTGATTGGCGTCTAAATCCGTGATCTCGCAGAAGGAAATAACATTCTAATTACACTCTCGGGCCATCTCATAAAAGGTCTATCGAGTACATAACATACCCCAAACCTAGTGATGAGCACAGTCGGAATCGTCTCAAGTGCAGCTACCACTTTAGAAGAGGGATGCAGTGGACACAGCACGCGGAGGTCCGGCTCGGGCACGGCGACACCGTCTCGTTGGGTGAGGGAGTGTGGTCTCTCCGTCCCAGGGGGAGGGGAGCTGCCAGATGCCAAGGGCACGTGGCAGGCAGGCCTGCTGTCTGCACAGCGAGGGGCGGCCCAGCGAAGCCAGGTGCGGGAGGATTTCACCCTCCAAGGACGAGGAACAGTGCTTTGCGGGGCCAGGGGCAGCAGAGCGAGGGCCAGTGCAAACTCTATCAGCACCGAAACGGGAGGGCGCGTCCACATTCAGAGAAAGCCCCAAACCCTCGTGACAGCTGTTCTGTCCCACTGACGTGGGACACAATCACCTACTCAGAAATGGGGGATGAGATCCATGTGAGTGGGGGTGGAGGTTTCTCTCTGAAAGCCTTTGAAAATTCATAAAACGGGGGCGCCTAGGTGGCTCAGGCGGTTGAGTGTCCAACTTCGGCTCACGTCATGATCTCACAGTTCGTGAGTTTGAGCCCCGCGTCGGGCTCCGTGCTGACAGCTTGGAGCCTGGAGCCTGTTTCAGATGCTGTCTCCTTCTCTCTCTCTGCCCCTCCCAGGATCATGCTCTGTCTCTCTCTCTCAATGATCAATAAATGTTACAAAAAAATTTTTTTTTTTTTTTAGAAAATTCATAGAATGGCCAGAGCAAAACTCCCAGGGCTGCCGGCGAGCTGAGGCTCACTGAGAAGGGGAGCCGGGGACCTGGCCTCTTCCGCCAGGGCTGCGTCCAGTGTTTTGTATTTTACAAAGAATCTTCACGCAAGCCACCACTTTTGAGCTGCCCGACCCTTCAGGTGGAGCGGAAAGGAATTCCATTTTCTGATGAGAAAGGAGCCGTCCAGAGAGGTGGGTGAAGACCCTGGGCCTGGCAGGCGGCAGCTAAGGGTCAAAGAATCCAAGCTGAGGACCCAATGCGACTGAGGACTGCTTTCCAGTACATTGAGCTGCTGCCCTGATGCAAACCCAAATGCTCAAGTACTTTTTCTGAAGCTACACGACAACCTCAAAACACACGCCGCCCAACCACAAAAATAATTCTAATGGGGCTGACGGAGCAGGGAGTCAATCCTGCGCTTCCCAGAGTGTGCACACGCTTCCAGACACCATAATACCGCCGCTACGAGACGTTACAGAAGTATATACTCCGGAGGCAAAAGAACAAACCCACCTGCCCAGAACGAAAACAATCAGACCAGGTCATGTCTGATTATCCGCAGAACCAGCTGGAAAACTCGCACACATGTGCTCTTTTCCAGAAGAAGAGGCGCCTGGGTAAGTATTTGACTCTTGATTTCGGCTCAGGTCACGATCTCACGGTTACGAGATCAAGCCCTGTGTGGGGCCCTACACTGAGTGTGGAGCCTGCTTCAAATTCTCTCTCTCTCTCTCTCTCTCTCTCTCTCTCTCTCTCTCCCTCCCTCAGCCCCTCTTTGCCCCCCCCCCAAATAAATAAATAATATAAAATTTTAAAAAAGAAATCCTTGGAAGAAGAAATAAGAAACAGGTTCTTTCATATACGGTCCGCTGGGACATCCAAGGTCTTCTGTTTGGCTCTTACCTGAAAACTATCTCAATACCAAGAGGGAAATTAAAGCTCATCGCCAAGTTTTCCTGACACGGCCTTAAAGGTGAGTGCCCTGGTTCCCCGTCGCCAACAAGGCTTCCGTCACAGATGCAGCAAGTGTCTGCACCACATGCAGAAACTATGCCCTTCTTTGAAATGTTTGTGGAACGTTCAAGAGAGGGATTTGCCGCCAGCAAGAACAAAAATAAAGAAAAGCTCCTCAAATTCAGGGTGAAAAAAAAAAGCAGAAATTGCACAGGCCACACCTCCCTGCGCTGCAACAAAGGTTCAACAGAAGCACCAGCCCCTTGGAAGCAGAGCGACTCACGCTGTGTACCTTTAAGAATATTCAGGCGCGGGGTGCCTGGGAGGTTCAGTCCGTTGAGCAGCCGACTTAGACTCAGGTCATGATCTCATGGTTCATGGGTTAGAGCCCTGCGTCGGGCTCTGTGCTGACAGCTCAGAGCCTGGAGCCTGCTTTGGATTCTGTGTCTCCCTCTGTCTCTGACCCTGCTCTGCTCACACTGTCTCTCTCTCTCTCTCTCTCTCTCAAATAAATAAATAAATAAAATATTTTTTAAAAAACTAAAAAAGAATATTCAGGTGCAGGGACCGTGGGAGAGGAAAAAGAGAAAAGAGAATTTGTTATGTTTACAATCTGCACTAAGCAAAGGAACATTTAATTAATTTTTTTAAAAGTGTATTTATTTTGAGAGAGAGAGAGAGAGCGTGCACACATGAACAGAGAAAAGAGAAGAGAGACGAGGGTTAAGAGAGACTCCCAAGCAGGCTCTGTGCTGCCGGCACAGAGCCCCATGTGGGGCTTGATCCCGTGAACTGTGAGATCCCGACCTGAGCTGAAATCAGGAGTCAGACCTTTAGCTGACTGAGCCACCCAGGCGCCCTACCATTTTTTTTTTTAATTTTAAAGACGCCTTAAAGAATAGTTGTCATAGGAACACATTTGCTCATCGCATGTGAGAAAAACCTGGCTGGTCTGCCAACGACCAAACAGTAAGATGTTTTGACAAAAATACTCTCCATTCTAGACCCCCTAGAACCAGCTTTTAGGATGAGGACAATCTCCAACTTTCTTTTTTGTGTTCTGGTATAAAAACCAGTGTCATGAGCAGATCCATGGTTGTCTTGCTCAATACTGAGCGCATTAGCCTGTAGCAGCTACTCAGTAAATATTTGCGGAATGAATAGATAATATATACATTACACACAATAACATATAGACACTCACACATTAAGGGACTGGCTAAAAAGTAACTGCACCTAAGCACAGTGGAATAGCACACCCTCATTTAAAACGATGAGGCAAAAACATTTATTTCACTCGGCAGGACTTCTTGTTACCCAAGAGTCAGAGATACAGAAGCTGACGGCAAAACGGTTTCTATCGAAGAAACATGCCTTGTCTCTCATCTCTCTCATTCTCTGTCTCTCTCGCACTCACGACGTTGAAAAATCTGCTTACGAGCCTGACAGACATGAGCCAGTAAAAGCTATTTCATGATTATGGGATGTCTCTTATTATATGGCTAAGGTCTGAGGAAAGAGAAAGACGTTTTCTCTCCCGTGGGTCAATCTGCTTTCACTTCGGAGTTGTACAGAATCGTGTCCCATCCCCTGGGTGGCCCCTTGCGGACGGTGGCGGCTCCCTTGTGGCCGCTTGTCCAGGCCACCTGCTTGATACTCGAATCAGCCTGAACGCAGCAAGGAGCCACCACGCTGTTCGGTACTTGTCACCACCTGTAACTGCAGTGTCTGTCATGGAACTGTAAGAAACCAGTTCAAATGTCGGGTTTTATATCACACAGAACCCACCTGCTATAAAGGAATGAAATTCCCAGTTAAACAAACCCAAGAACCAGCAACTCAGCACGGCCAGTATTTATCTCACTTTCAAAGCACAGAAAACACACCTAACTGTGCACCACTGAGTAAGAGTTAACCCCCGCATGGCCAGTGTGTAGGGCAACAAGAAGTAAACGCTCAAATATGTCGGTCTGGATACACGAGCCAATCAACCCTTCCATTTACCTGTGATGACAACTTCTTAGTGCTGAGCCTGGGTCACCGGGAGCGGTTCCTTCACGGGGGCAGGGCCTTTCACGGCAGCCTTGGCCGTCAGAAGGTAAAGGAGGAAATGATGACGATGTGTCCTCTGGACTGTCCCCAACTCTCCACCACCTTGGAAGAGGAAAGTCACCGTGACCCTACTTGGACAGCAGTGGAAAATCCTATGCCCCCCTCCCCCGCCCCCCGCAGCGGCCCCCAAAGAGGAGGGGGCTCTGGGGCCAGGGTGGGCGTGCAGCCCCGAAGGTCCCCGAGCGCCGCGCAAAATCCCAGACGTCAGACCACCGTGGGCTTTTCTTAGGAAGACGTTGACACTGACACTGGACGCCGAGCCTCCCTGCAACTTAAGAAGGCGGGGAAAGCACGGACACGCAGCGGTCCGTCCCCGGTCGGCGTGCGGTGGGCGTGGGGGCAGAGCCCGGCTTCCGGACGGCGGCCCGCACCGCCCCGCGCCCCCCGGGGCCGCGCCTCCGGGACGCGGGGAGACCAGGGCGCGGAAGCGGCGCGCCGGACCCGCGAGGCCGGGCTCGGGAGAAACGTGGCGCGGCGCCGCTGCCCTGGGTCGTCCCGGCCGCGGCCGGGGCGCAAAGTGCGGCAGCGACTCCAAGCCGCTCCGCGGGGGAGTATCTCCCGTCCGTCCGCAGCCTCGGGGGTCCCGGGGTCCCGGCCTGCGGATACCCAGCCCCGGGGATCCCAGGGGTCTCAGGTGACGCCCCCCGTCGGTGACGCCCCAAATCGGCAGCGCCGAGGGAAGGGCGCGCCCTAGGCCCCCGCCCGGTAGGCCTTCCCTCCCGCGGGACAACCTGTGGACGCGGCGTCTCCGGAGGCGTCCTGGGCGCTCGGAGGGAGGCCCGGCAGGGGGCGGCCCCCCTGGGCCCGAGGATCCCCCGCGGCCGACCCAGCGCTCTCGGCCCGCGCCCCCGGGTCCCGCGCATGCGCCGCCCGGCCCGGCCCCTCCCCTGGCCGCCGCAGCTCCGGGTCCCGAGAAGGGGAGGCCCGGTCCGCGGACCCCCCGCCCGCTCGCGCGCGCGCCCGCCCGTCCGCGAGCACCTGGGGCCGGTCCGCCGCCTGCGGGTCCCGCCGGGCGAGCGCGCCCAGGGAGGCGGCGCGGGGCAGGGCGCTAGCTGCCGCCGCCTCCGCCCCCGCCGCCCGCTGCCCCCGCCGCGGGGCCGCCTCGTCCCCTGCCCATGCCCGGCGCCGCCTCCCCGGGCCCGTGCCAGCCGCGCCCCCCGCGGCACGCGCCGCCCCTCGGCCCCCCGCCCCGGCCCGGCTGCGCGGGCGGCTCGCGCGGGTGGCCGCCGGAAGCCCCGCCCCGCCCCGGGCCTCCGGCCTTGCCCCGGGCGGGACACACCTCCCCGGCGCCGGCGCCCGATTGGCTGCACGCGGGGTCGGAGGCGGGGCCGCGGCCTCGGAGGCTCCCACCTCGTGCCCGGCGGCGGCCGCACCAGCGGGGAAACTGAGGCCGGGGAGGCGGAGGGACTGCCGGGGTCCCCGGGCGGGCGGGTGGGGCAGCGGACGCAGCTGGAAGCAGGGAGGGGCTGAGGTCGCGGCGGGGGCTGGCGCGAGGCCGCGGGACCCTGGGGGTTCCCGCCCGGCGCCCAGGCCACGCTGGCGAGGCCCCTCCGCCCTCGGGAGCCCTGGCCTCCGACCAGCCGGTCTAGACCCGGGCGGAGGCGCGAGAGCCCCCGAGTCCCGGGGTGCGCGGGGTGCGCGGGGTGCGCGGAGTGCGCGGGGTGGGGGCAGGCGGGAAGAACCAGTCCCAAGGACCCCGGAACGCCCGAGAAGGAGAAAGAGAACGCGAGCTGGGAGGACGCGTCAACAGGTGGCGGAGGTGCCGCGGTGCGCGGGGGACGGAGAGGGGTGAAGGGCAGCGGGGACAGCGCGGAGACGCGCGGCCAACTCCGACCACCCGCCCCGCACCCGCACCCCGGCTGCGGGAGAGCCGTGCCCCCTCCCGCCGTGCGTCAGGGGACAGGGCCTGACTCTGTGCCCAGCCAAGGCGCTGGGCCCCCGCCCGCGCAGGGGGAGGCCGCGGCCGGCCAGCCAATGACGACGAGCAGGGGGGAGGCTGCAGAGCCGCTCTGTGTGCGCCGCGACGCACGGAATGCGCAAAGCCCCCGGTGCCAGCGCATCAGGACACCCCTCCCTTGGGAACGAAATGTGTGCTATGCCAGCTTTCCTCCCTGCCCAACCGCCGCTCCTGCCGCCGTTCTATTTGTAGCGGCGGGCGCCCGGGGGACCTGCTCGGGGCAGGAAACCCAGCGCGGACAAACCCCCACATTCCGCAGGGACTGGGGCCCAGGCCGCACCTGGCCCTTTCACAGACACTCTTCAACTCGCCTGTGTGATCGGCTCCTAGGTGTGGTGAACTTTGCCCCACCCTGCAGACACCCACATAACCTTCCCACTCGCACAGCGACAAGCCCAACTTTTATTGCACATCCTAGCAATAGCCAGCATTTGCGTTATGCTTCGGTTTTCAAGGTGATCCTAGTTATGTGCTGGCTCTTGCATAGCTTGTGCAGGCAGCAGAATGTCTATGAACGCAGCTAGGAGCCTCCCCCGCCCCTGCCCTGGGTGTCATGGATATAAGCAGCAAGGGAGGTACAGAGCTCATGTCCTCATGAGGACATCCAAGTTCAAAGACGTCACCTGACACACTCCAGATCCCAGGCTGTGAAGAACCGAGAATCCAAACGCAGGGTGTTGGCTCCTCTTCCCAGATCCGCTGTGATGGTCAGCCCCGAGCCCCGTTCCACCAGGCAGCCGGGAAGATCTGGTAAAAATCGTTTCCAGGGAGGACAAAGGAGTGGTGTTTACATCTAGCAGAGTGGAGGAATTATATTCTTGGGTTCTTGGGGCTCCCGAGGTTTTAGGGAGACAAAAGTCTGTTTTTCATGCATGTGCTCGAAGTCGTCACTTTTGAACAAAGTTGTCACTTTTGAACAACAGCTTCCACCTCCCACGCCGCCAGGTACAAACAGCTCCATGAAACAGCTCCAAGCATGGGGGCAGGGGCGTGGGTTTCTGTTGGCCATGAAGAGCCTGTCACACACTTCCCCCACAGGAGAAACTGTCACAAAGGACACACCCCACCCCCAGCTCCTGTAAGTCTCTCCCTCCTCTCTTACCACCAGCGTTACAGAATGTGAGCAATGCGACAGAACAGAGACAGTACCTATGCAGGGCTGAGCAGAAATCTGTAACTTCAGAGACACATTATTGCTCTTGACAATGTGTCTGAGCACTACCTGGGTCCCTCTGGAGCCTTACTAAGTACTAGGAATGTTTGGGGTACAGAGCTTCTATCTCTTTGGTGCTGATGCTGTTTTAGCTTTCTAATCACGGTTTCTAATCCTGAAGATGTTCAGAGACATAATGTATTATTGTGCCCACATTACAATCGGGAGGCCGAGGCACAAGAGAGGTCCCTTCCTACACTGGGTCCCATAGGCCAGTTGCAGAGCCCAGGTTTGGAGGCGGGTCTGTGGTCCCCATGCCTGCTGAGCCGCTCCTGCATGTACCCACTTGCCCAAGCCTCTCCCCTGGGCCTCTGGGGGAGAATCCGGATGCTGGGCCATCCAGAGAGGAAGGGGGGTAGCCGGCGGAGGCTCCCGCCACTTGATGCTGGCAATGGGATAGACCCTGAACTCGTAAGAAGGCGGTGTCAGCCACCTGTGTTAGGAGAGAATGTAAGACCTGACTGCTGGCCCCAAGCCCTGTGGGGGTAAAGCACCCAACATGAGTCTGGGGGTACAGGCCAGAGTCTGTCTGTTTGCCCTACAGCTTAGGCAAGCTCTTTTCCAGGAACCGAGGCCTCTACAGGTCACTCGTTTGCCCTTTGCTGATCTGCAAAGCCTCTGATGAGAAGGACTTTGTGCCTGGGAGTGTCATCAGTCAGGGCCGTGGCCTCTGATCTCCTGGAGGCCTGCCCTCAGGTCAGATGGTAGAAATCGATGGGGGCAGGGAACACAGACTGAGAAAGGGAGAGTTCACCGTTGGCTAGTTCAGAGCTGCCCCGCGGCCCGTGGCTGGACCTCAGTGGGAGGCCGGCTGAGGGCATGTGCCTGGCTGCCAACCTAGCGATGACAGCAAAACCGCATGGGTCCAGATAAAGACGTCTTGTCACGTTAAGGCATGGAACTCACAGCGGTCCCACAGGGCAGCTAGCTCCCTCCCCATTGTACAGATGAAGAGACCCAGGGCCGGAAATGATCTCATTTGGCTGAAATCTCCAAGAGGGAGCAAGAACCAGGCTGTCTGAGTCCAAATCCATTCCGCCGGCTGCGCCGGTCCCAGGATACCCCCAGAGGTGGGCTGTCTGGTCCGAGAGCCAGCGCTCCGCTGGCCTGGTAACCCAGCTGCCTCCGGCAGATACAGGAATCTGGTTAAGGACCAGTCTTGGCCCCAGCACTGTGGGGTGGCAGGAGAGGCCATGTTCAAGGGGAGACAGTGGAAATGGTCCAAGAACCCAGAGGCGCCCTGGAGGGGCATTTGGCTTGATTCCATCATTTATCATAATAAGTGATGCGCGTTAACTGCGTGTTGTCACTGAGCCTGTCCCCTGCCAAAGTTTACAGGCTGACTTTGCTCGAGGCTCCATCGCACTGTGGGTCTCTGTCTCTCATCAATCTTTCTCTGTCGTTCTTGAGAAGCCCCAGATAGCAATGCTGCCCCGCCTCTCCCTTCCCAAGAGAGAGACAGCCTCCCATCAGCACTGGCTAGCCGTCCCTGGGGGCTTAGGATGGGGGCTGGGTCACTGACGCCTTTTGCCCAGTTTAGAGCAATGGGCTTGGAGTTTCAGGACCCATGTGACCTAGTAAGTCAGAGCCTCGCCATAAAGCGTGATGGGCAGGTGGCTTTCGTTGATAAGGGATGTTCCATGCTGCTGGAGACGGGTCCACAATTATCTGAGCCGGGTACGGAATTATGCTGTTGCGAGTAGGCAAGGTCGGGGGAGTGCAGACACATGATAAAGTGCGGAGACCCGCAAATACATGATAAATACAAGTATATATGCACGTCACTGCCTCTGCCTCGGACACCCCCAAAATCCCTCGTGGAGCTAGTAGACACACCCCAGGGTTAGGAATCAGCACATTGATGGGGCACCTGGGTGGCTCAGTGGGTTGAGCGCCGACTTTGGCTCAGGTCATAATCTCGTGGTTCGTGGGTTCGAGCCCCACACCAGGCCCTGTGCTGACAGCTCGGAGCCTGGAGCCTGCTTTGGATTCTGTGTCTCCCTCTCTCTCTGCCCCTCCCCTGCTCATGCTCATGCTCTCTCTCTCAAAAATAAATAAACATGAAAAAAATGTATAAAATTAAACTCAGCCCTAACACTTGCTCAGATGCTGCTTTCACGTGGAGAAACAAAGTGGTGAGTTTCCAGTCCACCCCCCTCCCCCCACCGCCCAGCCCCGGGTCTGGTTCTCCCAGCAGCCATCTACGCCGCCTGCCAGGGCACTGGTCTGGTGTCCTGCCCCACGCCACTGCCACCGTCACCTTCCAGCGAGGGTGTTGCCATGTGCCCACACGAACGTGTGGATTTCAGCTTTCTTTCTGCCTCCAGCCAGCTGCTTGGCCTGCACAGCTCAGGCTCGAGGCAGAGGGGACCTCTCCCTGTAGAGCTGCCCTCCCCTTCCCCCCACAGGGTGCCCGATGGCATCTGAGCCAGGACCCCACATGGGTGTGACTCTGCAGGCCCCCAAGGCAGCCAGCCGCCCACACCCCGCTCCCTCGATTTGTCAAAGATCACAATCAGGCCCTCACGTAGGATCCTTCGCTGTGTGTGCAGGTCCCAACTCAGCCCAGAATGTTGGCTTGCGAATAAATACCGTAAGTAAATCTGGAGGAGAGAGCTCGCTGGGCACAAAACGACTGGAAAAATGTCAGGAGGCCTTCGCAACATGCTGTGTGTTTACCAGTAAACACAGCCGGTCTGGGCCGGCAGGCCCCGGACTTTGGGCTCTCCAAACCAACAACATTTCAAACAGCTTTGGGGACTGACCTGGGGGGCAGCCGGGTCAAAACACCCATCCCTATCAACCGTTATCGGCACTCGGCCTAAGAGATTTTTATTAAGAAAAAGCATTTTCCGGGGCGCCTGGGTGGCTCAGTCAGTTAAGTGCCTGACTCTTGGTCTCAGCTCAGGTCATGATCTTACCGTTCGTGAGTTCGAGCCCCCGCGACGGGACCTGCGCTGAAGGTACGGAGCCTGCTTGGGATTCTGTCTCTCCTTCTCTCTGCCCCTGCCCTGTTTGTATTCTCTCTCCCCCTCTCATTTTAAATAAATAAATACATTTTTAAAAAGAGGGGTCATTTTCAATAACAACACAAGAGTGTAAATGACATACTCTCAGGGAGAAAGGGAATATTTCTTTAAAATCTAGATGAAGCGTTACAGGAACCCCACAGTGCCCTGGCTTGTCTTCCCCATCTTGCTGGGGACCAGGAATATCTGGCAAACGTGGCGGTCCCCACAGAGGACTGGGGACTGTGGTTCACGTCCTCATTTGGGTGACAACCAAGGCCCAGAGGTGCCCATGCAACACCCTGGCCGTCCCCTTACACACAGACAGAGCCGCTTGTGTCCCGGCCCCTATGCCGGCCGAGGCTGCCCTGCTCCAGGGAGCTCTCTCTGCAGGCTCGCAGCCGAAGCCGGGGGCGGTGAGGGGGGCCCCGCAGACTACCTGGGCTCCAGTCCATGGTGCCCAACTAGCTGGAAGGACTCAGCTGTACAAGATACCAGGGGAAATCTGAGGGTCCCGGAAGGGAGCAAAAAGATCGGGCCTCTGCCTGCTCTCTGAGAAATCTGAGGGTTCCGTCAATGCCGGCTCACTGGAGGGGTAAGGCCGGCGAGGGGAGGGACAGCTTTGCAGATCGTGCTAAACCAAATGAAAGCTACAGGGAGGTGGGGGCGACCCAGGGAGGAGGGCAGCTTTGCCGGTGAGATGGGTGCCAAGCAGGTGGCACCACCTGGCATCTCCTGGAGGAGGTGACCTTGGCCCTCGGGCAGGTGGTCATCAAATCTTGACTATGACTCACCTACCAGGTCCTGTCCCTGCACTTCCTGGACACTCCCTCCTAATTCTTACCCCAGGGCCCACGGAGATAACCATCACTTTCCCATTTTATAGATGAGGAAGTTCAGCCCAGAGGTCAAAGTCATTTGTCCAAGGTTATAGTAGGAGTAAAAGGTAGAGCCAGGTTTTGACTCTAGATGTTAGATTCCTTTTTTAAAAAAATTTATTTCTTAATGTTTATTTATTTTTGAGAGGTGGAGAGGGGCAGAGAGAGAGGGAGACACAGAATCCGAAGCAGGCTCCAGGCTCCGAGCTGTCAGCACAGAGCCCGAGGCCGGGCTTGAACTCACGAACCCTGAGATCATGACCTGAGCTGAAGTTGGACGCTTAACGGACTGAGCCCCCCAGGTGCCCCTAGTGCTGAGTTTAATTTTGAAACAACCCTCCCCCACCCCAGAAAACACAATCCAGTGATGGCTAAGCAGGTGCCCAGGACTGGGCTGGCGCTTTCCAAACAGGACTCCTGCTTCACCGGCTAGCAACCCCCTGATCTCCCAGTGGGAGAGCAAGGCAGACTCTGGGCTCCTGCAGACTTGCCAGAAAGTTCCCCCACGCCCCGTTGTTCCCCACTCCCTGGCGTGTGTGGCCTTCGGGTCTCCCACTTCACACACATGAGAGCCTCCCATTAGAAACCTGGTACCTGACCCCCACCAAGGTCAAGGCCCAAACTCCCCAGGTTGGCAAAGGCCCTCAGGACAAAAATGTCGGTTGCCACCTCTCTCCAGGCCGGCTGTCCCACCAACGCCAAACTTGGCCTGCAGATGCTCCATTATTTTGGCCACTTTTAGAGGTTTTTAACATAATTTGTAAGCATTTAAATTTTTTTTTAATGTTTATTTTTGAGAGAGAGACAGAGCATGAATGGGGGAGGGGCAGAGAGCGAGGAAGACACAGAATCCGAGGCAGGCTCCAGGCTCTGAGCTGTTACCACAGAGCCCGATGCGGGGCTCGAACTCATAAATGGCGAGATCATGACCTGAGCCGAAGTTGGACCCTCAACTGACTGAGCCATCTAGGTGCTCCTGCATTTAAAAAAAATTTTTTTAAACTTATTTCTAGAAAAAGAATTGATCCAAATAATGTAGCATGCCACTACTTCAATCCTTGGTGATATTTTTCTATCTTTTGGTTCACATGGTAAGCTTGGGGACCTGGCTGTCCCTTATGTTTGGTGCACCCCTCCCTTGCTTGCACGGGGCAATGGTCAGTAATCAGGGGTTACACCTTGAGAGTGGTGTTGATCCGGAGCAAAACGGTCCACTGCCCCTCTTCCTGGGTAGAGGGTCAGGCGCCTGGGCTCCCTCCTTGCTCGGCTGCCCACAGAGGTCGTTGGTGACGTCCCCACTACACACAGGGCACGTTGCACGCCTCAGGCTGCAGGCTAGTGGCCCTCTCCCTGCTCCCAGCTGTGGAAACTGAGGCTGAGAGGTGGAGCCACAGCCCTGAGCCGGCGGCCCGGGAGCCGGTGGCCTGGCCCCAGTCCCCGACGGCCTGGTTCACGTGTCCTTGCTTTTTCCACTGGGCCCACCACGCCCCTCCTGGGCTCTGTGACCTTGGACAGCCGCGACCGTCCTCCGTCCGTTCCTGACTGTAAACTGAGAGGCTGAGCTGGCTGGTCCCAAACGTCCCCTTGCCAGTGAGGGACTCTGAGTTGTGCCTGGGGGTGTGACTGGGCCATGCCCCAGGAGCCAGCTGCCAGTGCCCGCGAGGGAGGCATTTTGTCCTGCCTCGCTGGGGGAAAGCAGACACATGACTCTCGGGGCCGAGCACTTGCCGTGCATTATGATCAGTGGCTCGGGCTCTGTGCTCTGGAAATGTGCTCAGGACCCGCCTCCAGGCCTGGGGTCATCAGAGGCCACAGCCTGGTGGGGGAAGCGGCTCCCCCCATTGGACCCCCACCCCCCCACCCCGGGCCAAGGCAGGTCGGCAGAGAGCCACCCACCTGTGCCTTCTGCAAACGCCCCAACCCCATCCCAGGGAGGGGACACTCACTGTGGCTTCCTATCGTCCAGTGCACTCTTCCCGTGGGTCTCAGCCACTTGCTGCTTTGGTCTAAAAATAGGCTCTGGCTTCTTGTTGGAAGCAGCTGAGGTGATAGACCCTGCCATCAGGTGAAGGGGGTCCCGGTCGGGGCTTTGGTGGATTACCAGAACAGCGGGGACCCGGGGCTCGCTTTTCCCCCTCTGTGCACCGGGGGGGGGGTTGCAGAAACCGGAGGCTGGTTCCCACCCACGCCTGGGCCTCCCTGCCCAGTCGCTTCGGGCCCCTCTGGAAGGGAACTGAGAGGTCAGCCTGTGGCGGAGCGGGGAGGGGGTGGCTCTAGGCAGGACCCGAGGTCCAACTGGAACTTTCTGGACTGAGGGAAAGGGCAGGACCCCACGGAATCCTCACTGGGCCCCCAGGGCCGGGGACAGGCAGCCGTGTGGGTGACACGTGGATCACCGTGAGAGAGGCCCCCTGCCCTCAGCACCCTTCCGTTCAGGGCGCAGAGGTCGGGCTGGGTCTGAGCTCCCATGCCGGCCTCACCCCTCAGCTCCTCGCTTTCCTCGTGGGGAGAGCCGGGGCTGCCCTGGAGGGTCACTGCCAGAGTCAGAGGGAATGAAGACCCAAGGGGCCCAGTCAAAAGGCTCCGGGCCCTGACTCCTCCCCGAGCTGCCCACACAGCCCTTTCACATGGGCCCTCATTTCTCACTTCCCTTCCCCACCAGCTGCCAGGCTCTGACCCACCTCTCGCCACATCCCTGGGGGCCAGGGTCATCCTCGCTCACAATCCGATGTGTCATACTAGCTTTTCCTTGTGCAGGGCACCACCTCTTCCAGGAAGGCCTCCCCGATCTCCTCTCTCCGGGCACTGTTTCCCTACTGAGCTCCGTCAGCCCTGCTGGCCCTCCTGGGTCCCACACGCCTGTTTATAGTCCATCTCTCCTATACGGGAATCTTCGTGGGGGTTACGATCTTATCGGAGGTTATTAATAAAAATAACAACAGCAGGGGGCGCCCTGGGTGGCTTAGTCGCTTAAGCATCCAGCTTGCTCAGGTCATGATCTCGCAGTTCGTGAGTTCAATCCCTGCGTCAGGCTCTGTGCTGACAGCTTAGAGCCTGGAGCCTGCTTTGGGTTCTGTGTCTCCCTCTCTCTCTGCCCCTCCCCTGCTCACGCTCTGGCTCTCTCACTCTCAGGAAATGAATAAACATTTAAAAAATTTAAAAAAAAAAAGCAGAAATGACAATATAAGAAAATTACCCCTTTTTTTTGGTATTTTTCCTCCTACATGTTCAGATTTAACAATCTGAGCTACTTTGTGCAGGAGGCTCACTTGGATGTAATATTATTTTGTAGTGAAATATTTTGTAGTGCTCTGTGATTTTGCCCGTTTTTATGATGATACGTATGATATTTACTGTGTTTGAATGAGCTTTTTATTTTTTAGATAGTAATTATTTTGGTGCAGTAAAACATGCATCAGATCAAGTTTACCATTTCTAAGTATATAGTTTCATGGCATTAACCTTCCCATCGCTGCGCGAACATTACCACGGTCTGTCTCCTTTCCCCTTTCCCAACTGAAGCTCTCTACCCACAAAACACTAGCTCCCCACTTCCCATGCAGGATTTTTAGTTGCTGTAAGATTTTGGAACATTTGGTGGAATCAGAGTGAGATTTGCAGCTCAGACACTGTCCCATCAGGCTTAGTTTAACTTCCTGATGCAAGTCACTGTGCTGTGGTCGCGTAGTACAGCCATTTTCAAAGATTTTGTTTTCATGACTCCGTTGCACCCCTAAAAGCTATTGAGAACCCCAAGGCATTTTGCTTACGTGGGCTATCCTTGTCGATATTTCCAAGGAACCGAATTAAAATGAAAAAAAAAAAAACACCTTTGAAATAATTATTAATTCATACAAAAACAAGAAACCCCGGATATATGAAATATGTAACATTTTTTTTTTAACAAACTGATTATATTCTTCAGAACCCCCTCAAATTTGTTAAAGTGTTTCTGTAAGGCTCTTGAACGCCTGGTTTGAGAGGAGTCGGCTGGGTTCTCAGCTGCGTCTGTAACTGTCACGCTGCCTTCCGTTGTTTCTGTCGGCGTCTGCAAAGAAAATCTAGCCTCACGCATGGTCGGGGAGAAGGATGATTTAATAGTTTTCTCAAGTAAGTGTGGGTATTTGATACTGCACCAAAAGTCAGCAAATGAGTGGTTTTTTTCAATTTTTCTTTTTTGATTATTTAATTTTAGGGAGCGCGAGCAAGGGAGAGGGGTAGAGGGAGAGAGAGAGGGAGAGAGAGAGAGAGAGCGCGCGAATCCCAAGCAGGGTTCACGCTCAGCAAGGAGCCCTACACAGGGCTCGATCCCACGACCTTGGGATCATGAGTTGAGCTGAAATCAGAAGTCGGACGCTCAGCTAACTAAGCCATCCGGTGTTTCTTTTCTTTTTACTGTAATGTCTTTATTGCAGTATATTTACACACCATAAAATCCATGCTCTTAAAGGACACAACTCCATGGTGTTTAGTCTACTCACACAGTTGCAGCCCTCACCACGACCTGTTCTTCCCTGGGGCCTGGGGCTGGGTGTGAGTTTGAAGGGAGTGTGCTCCGACCCCCCCACCCCAGACAGGAAGACACCACGGAAGGGGAGGAGCCAGGCAGGCAGGGCGCCTGTTAGGAGAATCCCCCAGCCTGGCCGCAGGTGGATGCGGAGAGGCCTCTCCCCTCCTCCTGAGGACGCACAGGAGTTGGGCCGTGTCAGTGATGACGTGGGAAAGAAAGCCCATTCCCACTGCCCAGCTCATGTTGGGGGGCGGGGACAAAGCCTCTCTGGAGAAACATGGAAAACGTGTGAAGGTCAAAAGCACAGTAACTGTATGAGTGTCCTGTGGCCGCTGTAACGAAGGACAACAAACTTAGTGGCTGAAACAACCTGACTTACTTTCCCAGTTCAGGAGATCAGAGTCTGTCGTGGGTCCCGTGGGGTTGGCAGGTCGAGCTCCCTCTGGGGCTACAGGGGAGAATCCATTTCTGGGCCTTTTCCAGCTTCTAGAAGCTTCCTACCATCCCCGGCTTATGGCCCCTTCCTCCACGTTCCAAGCCAGCAGCCTGGCACTTTCCTGTCTCTCTCTGACTCTGGCCTCCTTCTTCCTCTCGTGACCCTTGCGACGACATTGGACCCAAGGAGAAAATTTCCGATCATTTCCCCATCTCAGGATTTTTAACTTGATCACATCTGCAAAGTCCCTTTTGCCGTGTGAGGTAACTCACTCACATCCTGGGGTTGAGGACGTGATTATCTTGGGGGCGTTGCTTTGTGCCCCCACAGTGGCCGAGAGCGTGGCCACTGGGGCAGACTGGTTCTGCCATTTATGGGGCCACAGGCAAATCATTTCGCTGCTCTGTGCCTCAGTTTCCCCATCTGTAAAGAGGGGATAATGATAGTCCTGCCTCATCAGGCTGTTGGAAGGACCAATGAGGTGACATCCCCAAGGTCCTCAGGGTGGAGCCGGGCACCTGAGAAGGACTGGGAGAGGCCTGCCCCTGTCAGGCCCTCTTACCAGGGGGTCAGGCTTTACTGGCCACGGGCTTGGGGGCAGGGACCTTTGCAGGCCTTTCGCAGCCAGGAACCCGGTCCTGGCAAGTCACCAGGCAGCCTCCACAACACAACAACACCTTGCCTGGGGCTGCTTTGCTGTGGCTCCTTAATGGTGACCATGCGACCCTGGAAGGGAAGCCAGTCTGGACCCCAGAGCCCTCAGCCCCAGCCTCCCAGAGGACTTCCTGTGACCTGAGCAGGCCCTTGTGGGTGGCAACGCATTGGCAAGACCCAGGGGAGATGTCCCTGTGCACCCTGCCCCCCAACCCCCCAGGATTTGGGGGAGGAGACAGAGGCCCCAAGAAGGACCGGCCAGCTGGGGTGGCCTCGCTGCTACCCGCCTCCGCCTCCTGGCTCAGCGCTGCTTCCTTCCACACCTTCTGGCAAACACCAAGTGATATGGGTACCAGCAGTGTTTCTAGAACCTTCCATGTAGCTGCGGAAGGACTCGCCGCTTGGGTCAGTGGTCAGGATGCCGTCCACCTGTCCGTCACCCCTTCCTGAGGGCACCATTTGTTGCAGATGCACGGGACGCGCAGGGATGGGAGGGCAGGTAGGAGGGGCCTGCTGACGTGGTCACGTAGGGCTTTTCCTTGGATTTGACCGGTATACAGGGAAGGCCTGGAGTTTCCTTCCCTGTCAGGGCTCCCACGTCCAGCGAAGTCAGAGGTGCCGAATGTGCACTTGGTGGATAACGAAGCATCCGGTGGTCGACTGGTCGCCAAGAGATTGAATCAGAATTTCTCCCCCTGGCTGTCTCAAAGCCTCCATTTTGTTCTGCTAACATACAATGGAAGAGCTATTTATTTCAAAACAATAACAAGAACTTGGCCTCAGCAGGCTGTGTGACCTTGAGCGAATCACCCCGCGGCTTCCGCCTATCCGGTGGGCACAGCCAGCCCCCAGCTGCTGGAGGGGACTGCCCTTGGAAGTCAGGCGCCTGGGTGGCTCAGTCTGTTGGAAGCCCGACTTCGGCCCAGGTCATGATCTCACCGTTCGTGGGTTCGAACTCCGCGTTGGGCTCTGTGCTGACAGCTCAGAGCCTGGAGCCTGTTTTAGATTCTGCGTCTCCTTCTCTCTCTGACCCTCCCCTGCTCATTCTGTCTCTCAGAAATAAATAAAACATTAAAAAAAAAAAAAAAGAGGAAGTCAGGCGCTGTACCTGCTTGAGCTAATCCGGCTGTTTCTCGCGGAGGGGGGCGAGGGGGAGAGCTGGGAGCCCGGAGGCCCTGACTCTACTTCCTCCTCCAGCAGGGGAGAAGAGGGGAGGGCTGAGGGACTCTGCAGGGGAGCGGAGGCTACATGGCCCTCTCAGCTCAAGACTCCACAAACCACCTTGGGCGTGTACGTGTGCACAAGGATGTGTGTGTGTGTGTGTGTGTACAGGTGTGTGCACGTGGCTGTGCCACCTGAGTGTGCATGGTGCCCGCCTGTCTGTGAGCATATTGTGTGCTTTTACACGTGCACGCACATCAGGATGCCTGCAAGCCTGTGTGTGTGTGTGCCTGTGTGCGTGAGCGCCCGTATGCACATATGTGCCCCTGTCTGTGTGTATGCACATGCACCTATTTGCACGCGGTGTGCATTCACAGCTGTGTGTGTGAGCCTATTTGTGTGTGCGTTCACGTCTCTGTGTGTGCGCACAGGTGAGTTTTTCGTTTCCTCCCTGGGCCCTCCCCGGTGCTGCGGAAATGTGAGGACGGGTGCGGGTGGATGCTGGAGAGAGCGGCCAGCTTGGGCCTGGTCCTGCCCTTTACTCACCCACAGTCTGCTCCGATCAGAGGACCTTGGGACCTTGCACTCTGCAAAGCCAAGGTCAGCCGGGCAGGATGCTTCCCAGGAAGATGCTGCCAGCACCTTTGACCGTCTCTGTTTGCTTATTTCCATCTTGACCCCATCTTGCTTGTGGGTTTTTAGTTTCTAGCCCATTCTAAGAGCCAGCTGCAATGCCGTCCCTGGGGATCTCCATCTTCCAGTTGCACAGGGAAGCGTCCCCAGCCCAGCGAGGGTGCCAGGCGCAGCCTGCTCCAGGCCTGACTGCGGGGGGACGCCCTTCCCTGGTGATCCGCCTCCCCCCCATGGCCACTGAGCTCGCCGCCTGGCGCCCGGCCCCCTGGGCTCTGGGGCGCTTGTCTTTAAGGCTCAACCATAATGCGAACAGAGCAGCCATCGGTTTCTCTATCGTTTGCTCCACCGGAAACAAAGACAGGATTGTCAGGGCTTGTGGGAAAGGGCAGCAGTTCGTGGGGCACAAAGAATTTATTTTTTCCTTCCCTGATCTGAGCCCCATCACCAGGCCCATGGCTGCCTGGGAATTCAGAAGCTCCTTGAGGGAGAAGGCTGGGACAGGTGGTGTGGGCGGCTCCTCTGTCCTCAGTGTGCTCGGGGGGGTCCTGTTCCGGGGCGTCCCAATCCTCCCACATATGTGTCTGGGATGCACTTGGCCTCTCCTTCCTCCCTCCAGACACCGGCCTCTCTGGGCCTCCTCCTCCAGCCTCCTCGCTGGGTTTTGGGGCCTCTGCTCCGGCCTTAAGCACTGGCCTCTGTCGCTCCAGGCCGTGCCCTGGGCAGATCCCCCCCTCTTCCCAGTCGTGCCCCCCAATCCTTGTCTGGCTCCACAGAACCCCTCAGGAAGGAGCCCGGCACCCCACTGCCCCGACACTCCCCCCCCAGCTCCAGCCAGGCTCCCCGTGAGTGCCTCTCATCACCTCCGCCTCCAGGCCAGGCCTCTGTCACCTCCTTGCGCGGCAGAGCCACCACCTGGCCCCAGAGACCCCAAAGCCCCGTTGCCCCTGCACCCCCCGCAAAGCAACCCTTTGATTCCCCACTGCTGCCTAAAGTGTTCCGCAGACTTCTGTGTTGTGCAGGAGAAAGGGCCTCCCAAGAGCGGGCTGAGGGCACGCAGGGGGCGGGCATGCAGGGGGTGGGCACGCAGGGGGCACACGGGGAGGAGGAGGGGTGGGAGGAAGGTGACCCCGGGGGTAGCCAGGCCACGGAAGAGCACGCTCGGGCCTGGTCATCTGGGCAGCGGGGAGCAGGGTCAGGAAAGTCACTCCGGGGGAGGGGGGAGATTTCCAGGCGGAGGGGTCAGGGAGAACAGCAGGACAGAGGCCTGGGGCCTGCGAGAGGCTGGCAGTCACCTGGCATGGCCGGGACAGAGGCTTTGCAGAGCCGAGGCGAGGACTCTCGGGGACCAGGGCGCCCGAGGCCAGGGTCAAGGGGCGGGGAGCGCATTCGAGGCAGAGTTTGGCCAGCAAAGGCCTGGGGGGGGGGGGGGGGAGGGCCCAGAGCGGGCTGTAGAAGAGCGACTACACTCAGTCCCCTACTGGCCCTATAGGATGGTGCTCGGGACCCAGTGTGCAGGCGAGGAAACTGAGGCAGAGAGGCTCAGAGCTAGGACTGAAACTGTGCAGCTCTGCCCCTCCGGGGAGGGAGGGAGGCACCCCGGGTGGGGGCCTCTGTGGGGTGCGGGGCTGGGCCGAGGTGGGGCTGGTGGTTCTGAGAGCGGGGTTGGGAGGACAGAGGAGGGGCGGGGGGACCTGGGTGGGCGGGAGGAGGCAGGCGCTGGGCTGGTGCTGGCGGCCGCGTCCCCGTGAGGTCCCCCGCAGCCCCTCCTTCTGCTCAGGACTTCTGCCTGCTTTCGCCCACGCTCGGCCTTCCTCCGCATCATGGAGCAGAGGCAGGGCCACGCACAGCCTGCATGAACTTGAGAATCTCGAGCTTGCTCTCGGAGGAGGGCCCCGGAGGGAGGTGTCCACCGGGTGACCCTCCCCAGCGGGACGCGGGCCATTGGAGGCCCCTCACCCCTCCCGCGCCCTTGGAGGGTCCACTCTGCGCGCTCTTCCCGCCCTGGGGGCCCTTTTTGAAGACGCAGCCTGGAGAGACTAAGGTGTCGTTGAGACCATCTGGGCTGTGTCCTCGACTGAACCGGGTCGAAGCTTCTATATAAACCCGGGTAATTTTGGTGGGTGCCTGTGGAGAGCTACACATCTTGTGGCCGCTGAAGTCAAGCCTTGCAAGCCTAAGGTCCTTTGCTTTTCAAACCTGTCACCTGCCAAAAAAAAAAAAAAAGTGGAGCATTTGGGGCCCCAGGGAGGAGCCGGGGCCCACACGCCAGTCCACAGAGCCCCGTGAGACCCACGACCCGAAGCCAGGCTGGTGAAGGTGCCAAGCGGACATCTTGGCAGCATCGTCTCCAGGGCAGCCCCGGGGGCATGGCCTGGAGTCACCCTCGGCAGGGGCCAGGCTCTGAGACACCCAGCCTCCCACCTAGCTGTCCTGCCCGGCAGCTGCCCCTTGGGGGCGGCAGAGCGGGTGTCCTCAGGCTCCCTCCACACCCGGGACCCCAGCGAACACAGCTTCCCCGGAAGAGTAGAGAACCACAACCTTGTGCTGTTCCAGCCCTGCCTGCTGCAGGGGGAGGGCGCCGCAAGGGAGAAGAGCCCTGGCTTCTAGCCCTGGCCGGCCCTGACCTTGGCCTGGCCTTTGGACTCTCATGGCCATGTCACTGGGACATTGAGTGAGGCCCTCGGCCCGGTGGCTCCGGGATGCCTGTTCCCGTCACAATCTGCCGCATCACCTCCCCACCCCGCTGCTCCCCTGACCCCGAGCGTCTCCAGTGCACCCCCCCCCCCCCACTGCCAGGCGCTGGCCAGGGGCCCATCCTTGGGCAAACGGCGCCACCACTAGCCGGGGGCAGTGGTGTGTGCCCCCAGGGCTGTGTGAGGCCCAGCTCTTTCTGACATCCCCTCCCTTGGGCCTCCGGCCTCCCCGGGTGCCCAGGACCCCCACCCCCATCCCCACCCGCAGCTACTGCCCCCGGCAACACCCAGCACAGGCCAGGCACCCAGAGAATGTCAACCACAAGATGGAGCCCCAGGTTGGGTCTGGTTGGAGGTCAGGGGTCAGACCAAGGGGTTAAGCCCCTCTGAGGGGTGGGGAGCACCGGGTCCCTCCTTGCGCGTAGCTTCACAGGCGATCTGGACCCAGAGGCCAGAGCCCAGCGTGTGCGAGTCTCTCTGTCCTGGGGGGGTGACTGCAGACCGCCAGCTGCTCCGGCGTCTGGATCTTACTGTTGGGCCTGAGGCCTCAGGCGCCAGACACACACAGCCTAGAGGCCCACAGGCCCCCCTGAACTGAGCCACCTTGACTCACCTTCCCAGCCTGCCCGGGGCTGGGCGCGGGTGGGAAACCCGGAAGCCAGGTGAAGCCGCTTCTGGAATGGGGCTCTGTCCTGGCCACCGTGGGCCCTGGGGCCACCTCACACCCTCAGCCCCCGTCGTGGGCCAGGCTTCCTGAATGGAGACCCTGGCCCCGGCCCTGGCCCCAAGAACCACGGATGCTGGACAGCTCCTTCCAGAAGCGCCGAGGCCCCAAACCATGGACCTGCCCGTTTCCTCATCTGCTCTTGCCTGAACTTACAGACTGCTTTGCAACCGTCACTGGTGTTACTCAGCACCTTGCCCCACAGTCCCCGAAACAGGCCGCAGGGAGGGCTCGGGAGCTATCTTACGGCGACAGGCCTGGCTCTGGATTGCTCTTCCCCATTTGCCCCGCCCCCTCACTCCTGGGCCCTGCAGGCGTCAATCTTGTCTTCTCAACCCCTCACGGGCCCCGACACCTCTGTCCTCCCTGCCTGGACCTCTCTCCAGCATCTGCGCTGTGACTGTAAACCCCCTCCTCCCCGGAGCCGAAACCCCCAGTCTCCCCTGCCTCATCCAGTCACCTCCCTCCGCTAAGGTTCCAGTGGGCCTGCCCCGGGACCTTTGCACCTTTGCCCCCTTCCTGGTCCCTCTGCCTGAAGCCCCTCTCCTGTCCCTCCCGCCTGGAGATCCCAACACGCCAGAGTCTCCCAGCCTCCTAGAGGCTTCTCTGGACCCTAGCGGAAGTGAGCCCCTGGCCCGTGCTCCCCCGGTGAAATGTGGTCCCCGAGGCCGCCGGCAGTCGGGAACAGGATGCGGCTGGCTGCCCTGGAGTCCGCTGGTGCGGGGCGTGAGCTGGGAGAGCTGGGCCGGCTCCAGCACCGGTGCCCCTCTGACTGGACCCCGAGAGCACTGGAGAGAGAAGGAGGCCAGGGGGCCCCACAGCACCGGTCCTGGGCCGGGACGGGGGAGCGTGGGGGTGGCTGCGGGGTTCGGCCCAGTGAGGCCCCCTCTCAAGGCCAGGCCTGCCCGGTGGGGCCCGCGTGCCCCCGCCCGCTCTCTGCCTTGGCTGTTCCGCCCTCCCGCCCGACGCAGAATCCACCAGGCGGCCAGGATGAACTCCCAAAACACACGCCGGTCTCAGCACCTGCCCACTGAAAGCTTTGATCGCTCCCCGTGTCCCGCAAGGGCCCAAGGGTCCCCAAGGCCCTTTGTGGCCTGCCCGCTGACCCCTCACCTCCAGGCCCCCACTGCCTCACCTGTGGACACCCCATGCGTCTATCGCCTGCTCTTTGCCATATCTCAGCTCTTTATCATTGAAGACTGGGTGAGCAGTCACATCACCTCCTCCAGGAAGCCTTCCAGACTTCTTGCTGGTTGGGGGAGGCGTTAGGGTGGTATATGGGGGCCCACACCCAAGGGTGGGGCATGCCAACGGGAAGTGTTGGTCTTGAGTCCATGACCTAGTGCTCCTCCTGACCAGTGTGACCTTGGGGACTCCTTCTCCCCGGGCCTCAGTTTCCTCACCTGTGAAATGAGGGGCCGTCTCCCAGCACAGGGGCAGCAGGGTGGGGTGGATGAGACTACAGCCTGGGCCCACGGACACTGCCCACCCCGGCTCCATCACTCACCACTGTGTGACCTCGGGTTGACCCTGCCTAGCCTCTGTCTCCTGGCTGTGAAATGGGCACGACAGAAGTACCCAGAGCCTGAGACTAAGCTGATTCGGGGCGGCAGCACCCAGCCCACCGGGTCAACAGGTGGGTCCCAGGGGAGGGGTGGACGCCTGGACAGGAGGCGGCGGGCATGCTCCTGGCCCTTGGGAACGTCCCCGCCCGTGGAGCTGACTGCCCCTGGGAGGCCCCCCTGCAGGCCAGGTCCCGCCTCTGTCCCCAGGCCCGGGTGGCGGCCCCGCCTAACACGGTGAAGCCTTGAGCACAGGGCCTGCAGGGGAAGGAAGTGGAGGGGCCCGTCCTCAGCGGGGAGCGGAGCGTCAGGTTGAACATCCTGCTGGCTCCGGCTGGGCTCAGCCCGGCCTCTGCGCCAGAGGGACGCTCAGCCCGGGCTGCGGTCATGATGCCCTTGCTCCCCGACACAGCGGTGCGGGGCGGAGAGCGGCTGTGCCACGTTGCCCCTGGGTCCCTGGGCGTGGGCGGTGGGGAAGGCGTCCCACAGCAGGCCTCTCGCCCCTGCAGGAGGGGGTGGGGCGGCGGGGCCCAGCTCATACCCGGGGGGCAGCCTTGAGGGCTGCTGCTTCCCTTCCAACCACCCGGCCAGGGTGGACCCTGGCCCAGCCCCCACGTGCCGCACGGAACTGAGCGCCACGGCCACGGCGGACTCAGGAGGACGGACAGGAAGTCCCCGCTGACTCAGCCTCGGGCCGCCTCAGCCCCCCACGGCTCAAGGTCACCGCAAGGAGCCTGCCCGCGTGGAGTCCGCTTCCCCCAGGCATTGATGTCATTGATGCCTGCCTTCCCGGGGGCAGCAGCCGGCCACCCCCACCCGGAGTCGGACTCCGCCTTGGGTCCCCTCCCTACCACGGTCCTTGAGGCTGGCTCTGCCCCCGCCACGAGCACACACAGCTAGAGGTTCGGGCTTCAAGCCGGCCAATCGGAGAAGGAGCGGGAGTTTTCCGTGGGGCAGGGGTGGGGGCTGGGGTGTGGCCATCTCTGCCTGCCCGAAAGGGGTGACAGGGAAGAAAGCAGAGGCAGAGTCCTGGGACACCCTTTGATCCAGCCATGCCTGATGCTGGCCCAGTTCCTGGACTTGGGGTTGCATACCGGCCGTAACACCCCCGGGGCCCAAGCTGGGTCGCCTTGGGCTCCTGTCCCCTGCAACTGAAGCTTCCTAATTAATTCTGGGGCTCGTTCTTGAAATGACCTTCACTTTGGGGCACGAGTGGTCCCCAGTGCCCACAGAGGGCTCCTCACCCTTTCCCCGCACCCGCGTGCCTACCTGGCGGCCTCCAGAGGCCCCGCGACACGCACGTGTGATCAGAGTGTGAGGGTGGGGCCTCACGTTCCTTTTCGTACTCTGTGGCTACCAGACTCCTACTCATCCAACAAAACCCACTCGGGGCTCAACTGTCCCAGCACGAGGTCCACGACTTCTCCTCCACGCACACCCCTGCTGCTTCTCCTCAGCCGCGGGCACCCCTCCCTTCCCCTACGGTGCAGTGTTTGCCCGTTCCGGGACCATCTCACACCTGCAATGTATCGAATGATCTTTTGGAAGGCAGCACCGCCAAGGCGATACCTCAAGGTGATGAACATTCTGTTCCAATGAGCGTGTGGCTGAGGCTGCCCTCAACCGTGAACTGCCCCTCCCTCCACTCCCAGCTCTCCACGGTGCCCGGGGTGCCAGGGCCGAGGGGCGTCTGGGTGCAAGCGTGGGGGCTGAGAGGAAGGACTGCTGCCAGGAAGGCTCCCCAGAGGCGGAGAGGCTGGGCCCTGGCCTCCCGGGCGGCTGGTGGGGTGAGGCCAGGCGTGCCCGTGTCTGTGCAGAAATGCCGGGCCCCGGCCAGAATGTGCGTCTGCTGGGCTGTGGGACCTCTGGGAGATTTCTCACCCTGAAGACGGGGAGACCTTCCGTGTCCCACAGAAGGTCAGGTGGCATGACAGTGCCGGCGTGTGTTAGCAGAAGCTGGCGGCGGTGGCTGTGATGGAAGCTTCCGGTGGCAGTGACCGGGGAAAGGGGGCCGTGGGAGGGGCTTCCTGGAAGGAGGGCCCGCCGTGAGCAGAGGCTGGGTGCCACACGCCCCAGGGTGGCCGTGGCTTCTGTGGCTGCAGGGGGAGGGTCACTTCTTCGGCCAGTGAGCTCCCAGGCGCCGGAGACCAAGCCGAGGCTGTGAGCCAGTTGGGGGAGGACTGGGTGGCGTCTGGCCCGGGAGTCGTTCCCTTGGGGAGTCGGGCCTGGTGCTGGGCAGGACTGCAGGCTGGCCTTGGCCTCCTCAGGGCCGCCTTGTCCCGGCCCAGTGAGGCCGCACAGCCCCGGCCTCCCAGGCGAGGCCGCCCCGCTGAGCCCTGCGGGGCCCCTTGGTGCAGCTGAGCCCACCCGGCTCGGCCCGAGCCCCGCGGGCTCCCCGGAGGCCAGGCCAGCAGTCGCCCCGCCCGCTGCCAATGGGGCGAGCTCCCCTGTCACACCACCTGCCCCTCACTGGGACACGGGCCAGCCAGGCTAGAAGAGCCCTTGGCTCCCGTGCCCGCTTGGACCCAGCCCCCATGTGCTGCTCACCCGCCCGTGGCCATCCCCACGCTCCCTGCCCACTTTGCCACCAGTTTGCGCTGGTGAGTCTAGAGCCTAGGGGGTGGGACTCCGTGAGGCTGAGTGACACCTCCAGGGGTCCCTTGGGACAGGGCTAGGATGATGCTGTGTGACACTGGACACGATGCCGACCTCTCTGGGTCTCAGTGTCCCCGTCTGGGCGGGGGGAGGGGAGGGCGCGGAGAATCTGATTCAACCCCGGCTGTGGGATCAGATGAGGCCCCAGTGGGGCCTCTTCCTCCCTGGTGGGTGATGGGTGACAGGGGCTTTCATCCCGGACCTTCTGCCCTGCTGGTGTGACCTCGGGCCACACAGCCTTCTGCAGCCTGGCGGGGCCAGCACCCTCCGCCTCTCAGGAGGCACACGGTGGGGCCAGGGGGTGGGCAGAGGGGGATGCGGCTGCATGCAGGGGATGGCCAGCCTCACCACCCAGGGTTAGTTTCTCTTTTACAGATGGGAAAACTGAGGCTCAGGGAGACACAGGTGATGTGGCCCAGCGCCACGGTGGGTGTTAAGTCAGATGGACATGGGATTGGACCTCAGCCCAGTAGTCAGACCGCCGAACAGTGTATGGGAGGGGCCGGGGGTGGCGGTCCTTCCTGTGACTGGGAAGGTGGGCGTCCTGGGTCCCGCCTCTCCCCTCCCCCACCAGCCACCAGGGCACTGCACCCACCCAGGGGGTGCTGTGTGGGGAGAAGGGCCCTGCCCTCTGCGCGGGTGGTCCGGCTGATGCTGAATCCGCCCCACACAGCCAGGCGGCCCCGCAGCCAGCCCACTGGGGCCTGGGAGCTGCGGGGGAACTCAGCCCCCATCCCTGCCAGCAGGGGCCACTTCCCAGCCCACGCTGCAGTTCTACCGGTCACTGGGTGCCACCTGGTGGTCACCTCGGACATCACCGCGGAGGCTGGACCAGAGCTGCGTGTGGAACACGCAGCTGAAAGCGGTCCGGACCCTCAAGTTCATGTCCTCCTCATGGTGCGCATGGGGAGACCGAGGCTCACGGAGGGGCCAGGAACTCCCCGGATCCCTCAGGGAGGGACAGAGGCCGGCGGTCCTGATGTCAGACCAGTGCCTCTTTGTGCTCGGAGGACCCCCGGTGGGGTGGGAGGGTCAAGGTGGACTTGGGCCAGCCCAGTGGCCTCTCTGAAGTGCTGTTGGCCAAGACCCATGTGGAAATAGCACCGGGGTCCGTCCCTGCCCTGTCTCGGGGCCCATCTTGCTTGGCCTTATCCCCAACGGTCCATCTCGGCCAGAGAAAAGGGGCTGCTTTGGCTCCGCCGGGATGAGGGCCTCTCCTGAGAACAGAGGCACCGGGAACGGTGTATCTGCTCCGGCCCCGGGGGAACCCAGCCCTGAGCCCACCTCGGGGCCCTCACAGAACACTACGGTTCACTGTCCGGCTCTACACCCCATCTTGGGCCCTAGCTGGGCCTGGGTCTTTGGGGACCTGGCTGCTGTCCACAAGCCAGGCCTGGTCCCAGCCCCTGCGGGGCCCCAAGGTCAGTCCCTGGGGTACCTTATGTGGAGGGCATGTGCTAAGCCTCACCAGCTCCGGGCCTTCCCGGCCTGGCTCCTCTGTCTCGGTGACTGTCCCCCTGTCGATCCAGAGAGGCCCGGGCCCTCCGGGTTTATCCCTTCAGCGTCACTGCTCAGGGGTCCTCAGACCCACACACTTCAAGGTCACTGCAACTGTCCAGGCACAACTGCTTTGGCCTGAGCCTGGTAGCCAGCACCTCTAGGGCCCCTCTGCCTCAATGAGGCCCTCTGGCCTCCTGGTAGCCACAGGGAAATGCAGAGCGGCCAGGCTGGGCCGCGCTACAGCTTGCTAGAGTGGCTTCTCTTCTGGAAGATGCCTGCTGGTGCGACTTGGCCGGCTGGGCAGGTGTGGTCAAGTCTGTCTGAGAAACTGTGGGCTGCACTGAGTCAAAGAGGCCTGTGTCCTCCATGCAGGCCTTGTCAGAGCCTTCCACGGGCTCCTCAATTCCAAGAGAGGATGCTGTAGGCAGCTGCTCGGGATGTATTTATCCAGGTAGCCCATTGAATCCAAGGCCTTTTCAGGGGACAACCAGCTCCCTCCTCAGCCTGCCCTCCAGGGTCCCCAGGGCTGCTTCCTGCCACCCACCCACCCTGCTGCCTCCCCCACCCGTTTCCCTCAGAGTGCTGGGCTCCACACCAGCAGACCATGTGCTCACTCTAATTCATTTCTTCATTCCTTCATTCATTCTCTAATTCATTCATTCAGTGGGTACTTATTGAGCACCAGCTGTGTTCTCGGCACTGGGCTTGGTGCTGGGGATACTGCAGGAATAAGACACCGCAAGTCCCTGGAGCTCACAGCCCAGTGGTGGGGGGATGGGCCATGTCCAGGAGGATCTAGAACATGGGGGTGGGTAGTGCAGAGAAAGTGGAACAGCCTGACGGCTGTGAGCAGGCGGGGACGTCACCTGGGCCTGGGAGTCCTCCCAGCAACACAAACAGGTTCGCAGAGGAGCCTCGTTCTGGCCACGGAATGGCCCTCCCCCCTCCTGGCCCCGTCTCGGGCCCCCAGCTGTCCGAGGTCTGACATGTGCAACCTGGCTTGGCTGCTGCCACCCCTACCCCTCTAGAGAGAGAGGCCCCAGCACCTTCCCCAGCTGCATGGGGACCCCCCAGGCCCCGCCCACTCTGGCCCCTCAGAGCCTGCCTGCCCCGGGAGGAAGCCACACCAGGGAGCCCCATCTCTGCTAGGTGACACTGGGTGGGTACGAGGTCTCTGCCAGGGCGCCACGATCCTGACAGCAAGACCCAGGCCCTGCCTCGCCCCTGAGGACACATCCCTCGGGGCTCCTCTGCTGGGGGTCACCCCCATCTCCAGGTCTGCAAACACCCCAGTGCCCCCCATTCTCCCATGCTTTGGGGGGCCTCCCCCTCCCTGCAGGAAGCCTGGCCTCAGGCCAGCCAGCCACGAGGGTCCCTTGAACCCTTGCATTTGGAGGGGCCCTGTGCCCCTCATGGGTTTTTCTCTGGGTGTGGTTGTGCCCGTGGGGGGAGCAGTGATGCTGAGGGCTCAGGGGCGGTGAACAGGACACTACCAGCTGTGTCCCTGGGGCTCAGCGCCGTCTGGAGTGGGACCACAGCAGGGGCGGCCCCAGCCTGTTGGAATGCTGGAGACACGACTTAGTCTGTAGCACAGGCCCCACCCGCTAGAGGAGCAGAAGCGTCCCCAAGGTCCCCTCCCCTGTGTTGACCTTGAACCTGAGGCATCTGGCCCCAGAGGAGTCGCCCAGGGAGTAGAGAGGGGTGTGGGCACTGCTCGCAGCCGCCACTGCCTCTCACCGCCACATGGTGGCGCTGTGGGGAAACGCACAGTATGGGGGCAAGGCCACTCAGCAGCTGGCTGGCTGCACGGGGGCCAGGGGAGGGGGCCATACGGGGGTCGGGGGACGGCCGCAGGACACAGCGAGACAGAAGGAGGCGGAGCTCAGCCCGGCTTCGGGGGACGGGGGCTATCCCTCCCTGGGTCTTTCCTTCATATAACACATTACAGAACATACTATATGACTGAGTGGTATATAATGAATATAATATCCAGGACACGTCCATTATTATACAGGTCATGGGTTGCATACTGTGTATTATTATATCATTCACTGTACATATTGTATACATACAACGTTTTCAAAAGTTCACATGACGCCATTTGCCTTTTACAAAAGACCTGTATTTAGCACCTGCTTTCCCTAACTGAAAAAAATTCCAAAAAAGATTTCTCCTTTTACGAAAAAAGGTGAGAAAGGAAAATAGCCTTCAGCATCGGTTTCACCGTGAGCTGGTATAGATGCAGTGCGCGTCCTCAGCAGCCGATCAGCGAGCAGCCCGCCCAACTCCTTCGGGGGGACCCCACTCAGCTCTGAACGCTGTCTGTGAGCCTCTGTACCGTATCCCGAGTTATTTTGTGCCTCCATTAGCAAGACGTGTCCTAAGAGTATCAGAAAGTCTAAGAGACGTTATTTGTTAGGTCTGGAAACACTCAAGCATTATCCCATATAAATTAATGGTAATTCTTTGCTTTACGGCATTTTGGGTTAACGGAGGTTTTCATAGGAAAACCTGTATTCATTTTTTTCTTTGGATTTTATTTATTTATTTTTTTATTTATTTTTATTTTTTATTTTTTTATTTTAAAAGATTTTTTTTAATGTTTATTTCTGAAAGAGAGAGACAGCGTGAGCAGGGGAGGGTCAGAGGGAGATAGAGACACAGACTCTGAAATTGGCTCCAGGCCCTGAGCTGGCAGTCAGCACAGAGCCCGACGCGGGGCTGGAACCCATGAACCGCGAGATCATGACCCAAGCGAAAGTTGGACGCTTAACCGACTAAGCCACCCAGGCGCCCCTTCTTTGGATTTTAAAGGAAACTGAAATTAATACTCTTGTGGGCCTTAGCTCTGTGCCCACCAGGCCGGTGCACAGGCCAGCCCTGCCATGACCCCCAGAAAGAGGCCCCCTAGATGCTGGGCCTCTGCCGCTTCACCTAGTCCCGGCCCTGGGTGTCTGCCCCAGCCCTCAGTGCCATGTGGCCCTGGCTCTGCTCTCAGCGGAGCTCACAGTGCGGGGCCAAGCCCTTTGCCAGCCTCACCTGCCGCCCAGCTGCAGGCTAGAGCCACCGCCCAGATCCGGCAGCAGGGGGCGCCAGCCGCCCAGCCTCAAGTCTGGCCCCCGCCCTTCCGTGTCCACCGTGAGCCCCTCCAGCCAGACCCGCGTCTCCGGCCCTAGGCAGGCCGTCCTACCAAGCGGGATGGGGAAACAGAGGCTTGGTGAGATGAGCTGCTGCCCGGGGCCTGTCCCTGGAGGTGGGGCCCTTCCCGCCACCCAGCAGGGCCTCCCAGCGCTGGATGCAGGCACAAGAACCAGCTGCTCTGACCCTGCTGACCGTGCCATCTGATGTGTTTCAAGACCAAATGGCTTCCGCGTGTGGCCCATGACCGCAGGATGGGTAACTCTGCCCGCGGCCCTCCCCCATCACTCCGGCCCACATTTTGTTGGGTTCTGACACCCTCGGCTCTAGGGATAGCCAGGTGGCAGAGGAGAGGCTGGAAGTTGGTTGGTTGGAATGTGGCAAGAGACCCAGGGTGATCCAGGTAATCCCCTCCTCCAGGAAGCCATCCCTGACTATAGGGCTGGGTCCAGGGCTCCCAGGTGGCCCCAGCCATGGAGCTGACCACAAGGAATGGCTGCCGCACGGCCCTGGCTGCCCCCACCAGGCTGTGGGCTCCAACTGCAAGGCTTGGTCCAGCGGAGGTGCCAGGAGGGAAAGGCTGGACTCGGGGCATCGGCTCAGACAGACTACCATGGTCAGAGGTGGCGCCTGAGCTGCGGACATCCGGGGAGGGGGCAGGGGGGTCCAGGGGAGGACCTGCACAGGTATGAGCACGGAGTGTCTGGAGAAACGGGTTGGGCCCCCCCGAAGCTCTGAGGCCTGGCACATGGAGTGGGTCTGCAGAGAGATCGGGGCAGACACGATGTTCAGGGGACACGAGTGGCCAGGCTCTGCCACTGACAGACCGTGGGTGAGGAAGCGGGCAGTGCCCAAGTCTCTCACCCACCCTGGTGCCAGAGGACGGAGGGGGCAGCGGTGAGGGGCGGACACTCTACGGAGGTGTCTTCTCAGTCTCTGTTGCGAACTCCTACACAGCCGTCAAGATCCAGCTCAAATGGGTGCCTGCGTTGTTCGGCTTCTCCGCCTCTCAGAGCCCCTGCTCGGGCGCCCACAGTCCCGGACCCTCGGGGCAGCAGAGGCTCCCGGAGAGCGGGCGGGTGTAGAGCTGAGGGCGAGGGGCAGAGGAGGGCAGGATGTTCAGGACGGAGGCTGGAGCCAAAATGGTGGCTTGGGGACAGTCATGGTGGGAGGGGCCGGGGCGCCAGGAGGAGGGCCCTAAGGCCCTGCACGTGACCAAGAAGCGCCCCTCTGCAGCCTCTTCTGGGCCCTGTCCCAGGGTCCCCGATCGCAGCCCCCTGTTGGAGGACTGTCCAGGTCTCGTCTGCTCCATCAGGCTGGGACATTGGGGGACTGTGCCCGTGTCCATTTTGGTGCGCCCCATGCCATCAGCAGTGCCTGCCTGGAGCTGCGTCTCACAGGGGGTGCCGGGCTGGCCCAGCTGGGGAAGGCAAGGCCTCACGGGGTCTGTGCCAGGCACCGGGGTACAATGTGGATTCCCCTCCCCTTAGGGGTGCTCTCTGTGCAGGGGCCGGCATGCACAGGCCTCTTCCGGTAGCCGGCCTGGGCCTGTGGGGACAGGCAGGCAGTGGCCATGGACATGAAGTCAAGGCCTCTGGGAGACACGTGAGTGAACGCTTCGGCCCCAGGATGGCCACCGGCAATGAGGGAAACCGCCAGAAGGAGCTTGTCAGGGGAGCTGGGGGCTTCTGAGCGAGGCACTGAGGTGGCCGGGGGGGGGGAGGGGGGCAGGCCCTGGCCCGAGCTTGGGGCTGATCGGGGTCCACACCCCCTGCCAGGGGGGCTTATGGGGATGTCTCTGTAGGACGGCCAATGAGAGACCCATCCAGGGCCTGTGCTCAAAGGGGGTGTGAGCAGGGTGGAGGATGGGCCAGGGTCCGGGGCCCAGGACCAAACTCCTCGCAAAGGCCCACAGGCTGCTGGGTAGGCAGGGGGCACGCCTGGGGACCCCCAACAGCCCGCACCCAGCTTCCCGGCCAAGTCACACACACGCGCGCACACACTCACATGCACACACTCCACGGCAGACGTGCCCGCCTTCCTCACCCAGGCCCAGGGCTGTGGCAATGAACAGGGCGGGATTCCAGAGTCACAGCAGAACGGCCTTTATTGAAGTTGAGGTGCAGCCTCCTGCCCGCCCACCCGCCCGGCCCGCGGCGCAGGGCCCCAGAGTCGCCTGCCGGCCGTGGGGGCGGCCCTCCCGCGGGGACGTGTCGCTGGGCTCCTCAGGGAAGGCAGTAGGTTGTATAGTTATCTTCCGAGGGGGCAACATCACTGCCCTGAAACCACACAACCTACTACCTCACCCCGCCGGCGCCCGGGGGGCAGGAGGCGCCGCGGTCCCGCCACTGCCGCGCGCCCAGCCCCGGCCCCTGCCCCGTGGTCCACGGCCACCGGGGCCGAGCAGGAAGGCTGGGCAGGCGCAGGGCAGGAGTGACACCTCGGCTCCCGCCACACGGCGAGGCCCACGCCGTCCACCTGCAAGCCGTCGGGCGGGCGCCAGAGTGCGGGGAGCCCTCCTCCCGCTTCCTGCCTGGAACGGTGAGCGGGGAGGAACGGGGTGGCCTCGGCCTCTCTCTCCGGGGGACGGCCCGCTGCAGGCCAGAGCCCAGACGCCGAGCCAGGCAGGCTGCGGAGGACGTTGGGGGTGTGCTAAGGTTCCCCGTGGTGTTGCTGCCCCGCACCCCCAGCCAAGTCTCAGCTGCCCCTCGTCCTTCTGGGTCCACGGCTGCTCCCCCCACCCCGTTCCCACGGCCGGCCACGGGGATGACTCGGGGTGCAGCATGGGGAGACGGGAGGGGTCCACTCTGAGCCCTACCCCGCTCTGGACACTTCACACAGTATCATCTTCCATCCTCATTTGTCCCCATTTCACAGATGGGGAAGGTGAAGCCCAGAGAGGTCACAGGACCTGCCCAAGGTCACACGGCAAGTGGAACCTGGGCCCGCCCGACTTCCCGCCCGGCAGCTGCTGCCCCCAGCCTGCTACTGTCCCCAGTCTGTCCCCAGCCGGGGTCCTCAGTGCGGTCCATCGGCGAGATTCCAGCCACTTCAGGAAAGACAGTAGATTGTATAGTTATCCAGAGCAGGGCGGAGCCCCAAACTATACAACCTACTACCTCACCCCAAAGGACCGTCAGTCGTGATGCAGGGATGGGCTTCGTGGCTTCGAGAGGCACCTCCCGGCGGGGGCAGGAGCACTGCGGGGAGGGGCCGGGGGCTCTGGGGGGCAGGCCGGCACAGGGCAGCCCCGCGGGAGAAAGCCAGCAACCAGGCAGGAAAAAGGAGGGCGGCAGAGGGAGGGAAGAGACAGGCATTGCAGTGTGGCTTTGGGGAGACCTTACGGGGGACCGATCACTCCCATCTGGACAGGAGCGGCCACCATGCAGCACAGGGACCTCTCCTACGACGGCGACACTGGAAGGCTGTCATCTGTTAGAAGCCAACGTGCGTCAGAAAAGTGCTGTGTCCCCCTGGCTGCCCGCCGTCTGACAGCACAGCCTCCCCCCTCTGGCTGCCCCGAGACACACGGGTGGCCTCAGGGCCTGCTTCCTCCACCCACTGGGTGGGGGTCGGGGGGCGGCTGCCCTCCCCATGGGGTCTGGTCAGTCTGGTCCGGCTGTTCGGGGTGACCTGAGCTGTCCCTGCTTCAGGAGAGGCCACAGGATCCTGTGCTTTCCAAACGACCCTGGCTCTGGGGAAGGTGGCCGGGGCTGAATGTAGACCCTGGAGGGCTCTGCATTCAGTACCCGAGGGCACAGCCAGCCTGGATTAATGCCCATCACGGCCACCACCTCCCTGGGGACCCGGAGGAGAAGCTGGTGAGGCGAGGACTACTGTCAGCTCATCTTGTGGGTGAACAGACTGAGGCCCAGAGGGGTAACGTCACCTTCACAGGGTCGCCCAGCTGACAGGCGGCAGACAGGAGGTTAGAACATTCTGCTTTCTGCCTAGTGGTATAAGCGCTCTGAGTTCTCCTTCCACCCCCTTCCTAGCAGGCTGCCTCCTCCAGGCAGGCCCCAGGCTGGGCTGTGCCATTTGGCCCTCATAGGCCTGGTGAAGGTAGGATTACTGATCCCATTTTGCAGTGAGGAAACAGGCTCAGACAGGTGGAGTCCTCGGCCCCGTGTGTGTGGTGGGGACGGGGGGGGGGGGGACGGCTTGCTCTTGGATTCTGCTGGGCTTGGCTCTGCCCACTGCTGCACACAGAGGTCTCATGCCCGGCCCAGAAGTACCCTGGGTGCCCACCCGACCACGCCATGGGGCGACTGGCTGGGGAAAAAACTGGCCAAGGACCTGGCTCCCGGCCCAGGACCCGCACCAATGTCCCAGGAGGGACCCCAAGCACGAGCTCTGGGCTCCGGAGTTGGCGGCTGAGGCACCAACGTGCTGTGGCTGCAGGGACCTGGTTGTGACCGCTGGCCCCGCCGGTGGAGGGTGCCATGAGGCAGGAGCGCCCAGCAGGTGGACGTGGCTGTACAACCAGGATGGCCTCTCTGGGCACCTCGGGGGCCCTCGTGGGGTTGGACATCCTGAGCGAGACGTGGGGTTGATGCAGGAGCTGCCCCTCGGGGCATCCGGGGAGCAGCGGGCTGCCCGTCACAGAGCTGGGACCCATGTGTGTCCCCATGCAGACTCCGACACACCCTGCCCTGCGGCTTGCGCTGCCTGCCCTCCTCTAGGCCTGGGCATTAGCTCTGGAGCCTTCGGTGCCACCCCAGGAGGGCCCAGCCGCGGCTGGGAGACGCGGATGGCACAACAGGCCAGGCCATGGGCCGGGGCCCGTGGGGTGGGGACAGACAGGGAGAGACAGGAGGAGACCCGGATCCTGGCCGCCCTGGCTGTCACCACATGTCCCCTCCCCAACCCTCCCTGGCCTCCGGCCCGGTCTGAGAGAAAGAGGTGTCATTTGGTTTCCTTCACGGGCCCTTTGTTTTTTTCCAGGCTGGACTCACCAGGTGGCATCTCAGGTCGGTGACAGGCGGCCTGGGTGCATGAGGACTGCAGTCGAGGGCTGGTTCATGGCTGGGCAGAGCCAAGGGGCTCCCTCAGGATTCCTGGCCCCAGAGGACCCTCCAGGCAAGGGGAGCCCAGGTGCAGCTGACTGTGGGCTCCCCCCGGGAAACAGGGCCGAACACCCCACTTCCATCCTCTCTGTAACAGACCGGGGCTCCTCCAGGCCACGTCCGGTCACGGTCAAGGGTTACAACTTCACACGTGCTGGGCGTGCGGATGAAGTGTGTCACCCGGTGGGGACTGTGCCGGAAGAGGAGAGACGTGGCTTTGGGCGGAGGGCACAGCTTGTGCAAAGGTTTGGCAGTGGGGCCATCAGATGCCCATCTAAGGACCCCACGCCTGATGCCAGGACCTGGAGATGAACGGGAGGGGCAAGCTCTGACCGCATCCCTCCTCGTTCTCAAATCTTCCAGAGCAAGGGCGGCGGGAGAGGTGTGCGGCGGGGCCGGAGGTCACCCATGCCACCCTGTGAGTCACGGGGCGTCACCCACATGGAGGCTGGGGCCGCAGGACGACTGGGCAAGGCCTCCCGCGGGCTCTGGCTGGGCTGGGAAGGGCAGGGGTGGGGCGGGGGGGCTGCAGGGTGGAGACCATCTGGGTCCAGAGGCCCTGCCCTAACACCCACTCACCGTGAGGAAGGCCGCCCACAGACGGAAGCCCCCATCGAGGCGCCACTTCTCGACCTGTTCGGGATTTAGAGAAAAAGGAACAAGCGTCAGGTGTGGGAGAATCGCCGGCGGCTGCCCTGTGCCCCCTCTGACCCGCCCCGGCCCATCTGTCTCTGTGCTTGCTTGTTCCTTGCCAGGGACAGTGACAGCCTGTGGTCCCAGCTGCTTGCCCACGAGGGCCCCATTTCCCATACTCGGGGGCCTCTCTCATGGCCCATCCGGAAGCCTCACGAGGCCCCCAGGGGGACGCTGCTGGCCCTGGGACCAGCTGTGCTCACGTCTGCAAGATGCAGCCCCGTGGCGGGCGGCGGTGTGGGTAAGAGATGTGCCCGTGGAGAAGGCGGGCACTCCACTCTCCCGGGGGCCTGGGCGCCCTTCCTGCAGGCCCAACAGTGGGCCGCGAACCCCTTGAGGTGCCCAGGAAGAGGGTGCCCTGCTCTGGCGCTGCCCTTACCAAAAGAGAGCTCACGCGAGACGCGGCTTTCTTTAGCCAACGACTCCGGAGAGGGGAGTTTCTGGTGGGTCAGGGGCAGGATTGACATTCCCGGTCTGTGACCGGTTTCTGAGCCGTTGGAGAAAAGCCCCCCACTCCGCGTATCTGGGCTGGAGGGGAAGACTGGCCGGGAGCCCCAGGAATCACCAGGGCCCTCGTTCTGGGGAGGAACCCTGAGACAGAGCAAAGGGGCCCCTCCCGGCCAGCCTGGAGGAGGGCTGGCAGCGGTGGCAGGCAGTGCCCGGCAGTGCCCTGTGAACGGGGCTCCCTGAGCCGGCGGTGCCCCTGCCCCAGTCCCGCGGCGTCAGCCATGAGCAGGGTGCTGGGCAGGCCCGGTGGGAGGGGCCGGGCCAGCCGGGGACAGGTGTGTGGGAGGCCTCGGTGGGCAGGTGGCCCTTTCAGGGCCGGGCGGATGTCTGGAGCAAGTGAGGCAGACAGACGGTGTCACCCCGCAGTCACCTCGGGCTTGGCTCGGGGCCACCGAGAGCCGGGAGCCCCCCACAGTTGCCCCCCCCCCCACTGCCGCCCCGATTAGGTTTCTCCCCATAAAGCGGCCAGTGTTTCTGCTCGGCAGGCCGTGCCAACAATGGAGTCTGGGAAAAAGGCGTGGGGTGGCATCCGGGGGCCCCGGGTGGCGGGGGGCGAAGAGGGAGGGCGGCAGGTCTCTCCCTGCAAACATGGGCCACGAAGTTCAGGAGATGTGTGTACCAGGCAGGATGACCAGCACGGCCCAGGCCAGGGGGCATGTGCCCACTGTGGGCCTGGCGTGGCCAGGAAGCGGGGAGGCCGGCCAGACCTTCCCCTCCGGCACGCAATTTATGGGACACCAGGACTCAGCAATGGGGACAAATTATTTTAAGGCAGAATTCTGAAAATCGAACGCAGAAATACCCATGCCGTAGAAACCTCAAACCTAAAGACAGAGCGGACCCGGGTTTCTGACTTCTCAGCTCAGGCAGTAGGAGGCCCAGCAGCCTCACTGCCCCCAAAAGCACATCTGGGGGCTGGGGCAGCAAAACCAGATGCAGAATCCAAACTTCTCTGACCCCAGGCCCTTTCCACGGCCCCACGTACCTCTGGATGGCACAGGCCACACACGTGGGTGGTGCCTGCAGACGGAGCCCCTGGGGCCCAGCCCTCCCCCCGTCTCAGGGCCCCGGAAGCGCTCACTGCTCGGCACCCTCCCTGTCTAGCTTCCCCTGGGACTCTCACCTGTGAAGACTGCCCTGCTCCAGCTCCCTGCTTTCCTGTCCCCGGAGGCCTGGGAGCTGGCGTGGTGACAGTGGCCAGGCCTGGGGAATGTGTGGTCCCTTTTAGGGAAGGGCCAGGCATACAGAGGCTGAACTGTCCCTGTCGCAAGATGCCTGAGTTCGGAGGTACTTCCCAAAAGTACCGCTTGGGAAGCCAGGGGGCTGGCGCTGGCTCTGCAGACACGCTGGCGTCCCCAGTGGCCATGGGCAGGTGGGGGGGTGGGGGCACAGCTGGCCCGGAGGTCCACGGGATCATGGTTAGGACCCTGGCTCTGGCTCCACCCAGCGACGAGCCGTGGGCAAGCTGGCACCTCTGGCCAGAGCTGCCCTCTCGGTAAGGCAGGACAGGGTGCCAGGGCTGTCAGAAGGAAGGTCAAGGTGCGGCTGTGCCCCGGAGAGGCTGTTCTTCAGCCCAGCGCTCACTAGGGCTCCAAAGGGAAGGGCAGGAACGCACAGCCCTCTCTGGTCCCGTGGGGGTTAACCATTAGGCAACACTGTTAACCTCAAAGGTGCACGGTGACTTGAAATGTTCTCAGTTCAGACCACTGTCTGGGTCACAGGGCGAGGAGCAGGGCGGAAGGAGGGGCCTGGAGGCGCCCACAACCATTAAAAACGCCCAGCAGGAAACCCCGCCCTGCAGCTGTCCCACCTGGTGGCCATCCCCTCTGACAAGGTCATTCTGCTATGGGAGGGGGGCTCCCTGCTCCTCCTGGAGGCTCTGGCCTGGCCTGGCGTGCGGCCACCATCCTGTCCAGCAGGCTTTCCCAGGAGGGAGCTGGGGCGTGAGTAAACCTCACTTCATGGTGATGGAATGTTCTCTCTGGGAACCGCAAGGAGAGCATGTCTGGGAAGGGCCCGGGGCAGCGCCCAGCGACCTTCCCGGCCGGAGGCCTTGGCTGGGCCGCAGGTGTCTGGGGGGAGGTGTCTGGAGGCTCCAGAGGCTCGACCCTGCTTCACACGTGCGTCCCAGCCCTCGACAGCGGGGAGCTGACCCTCAGCCATGCCGACGACCCAGGTGTCAGGTCAGGGGTTGCCCCGGGGTCGCCCACGCTGCCTGACACACAGCGTCAGCCCCTTTAAAACCTACGTGCTCTCGGGGTGCCTGGGGGGGCTCAGTCAGTTAAGCGTCCGACTTCGGCTCAGGTCACAATCTCAGGGTTCGTGGGTTCGAGCCCCGCGTCGGGCTCTGTGCTGGCAGCTAACTCAGAGCCTGGAGCCTGTTTCAGATTCTGTGTCTCCCTCTCTCTCTGACCCTCCCCTGCTCACGCTGTCTCTATCTCTCTCTCTCTCAGAAATAAATCACGCTGTCTCTCTCTCTCTCTCTCAGAAATAAATAAAACATTAAAAAAGAAAAGAAAAAGAAAAACAACCTACACGCTCTCCTCAATGCCATTCCCTGATCCTTTACGAGGACATTTCTACGAACTTCCTCTAGGAGGTGCCCTGCCCCTTGAGGACCTCTCTGCCGCACACTGCAGGCAGGCATCGGCGATGGCACGCGGCTCCCGTCCACCCGCCACGGCCGGTGGGGCATGCTGTCCTCCAGGGAGTGGCTCCCGGGACAACGGCGTCTCCCCGTCCTGCCCCCGGGCCCTGCGGCCAAGATCCCTTCGGGTGCCGTGCGGCCTGCTTCTCACAGAACCGCCTCCGCCTCCCCTCTGTGCCGCGCGGCCTCTGGTCCACTGGGCGCCGCCAGAGGAGCAAGTGTGTTCACACCGTGCCCAGAGCAGAGCGGGAGGCACAGGAGGCGGCCAGGGGCTCTCGGATGAGGAGGGGGACGCCTGGTGGCTCCCAGCTCTGGAAAATGCCCTTCAGGGTCGCTGAAGTCTAGGGCTCCTGGGTCCCACAGAAGAGACGACGGTGTAGGGGCAGCGGGCACCAGAGCGGGGGCACCCCCAGCCTTGTGCACCGAAGAATCGCAGCCGGCCCCAGCCCCGTGGGAAGCCCAGCCACACAGCTCACCTCCTCCAGGAAGCCCCCGCTCCCTGCTTCCTGAGGACAGGTAGTAGCTGTGTCCAGACCGGAAACCTGACTGACCTCCGTGAGCCCAGGGCGCCGTACGAGGCCCAGCTAGGTAGCCCGGAAGCTTCTCAGGCAGGTAAGGGCGGTGGGGGGTGGTGTGTGACTCGTGCAGGACTGAGGGAGCGGCTGGTCTCCCCAGCGAGGCCCTGGTCACGGTGGGTCCAGGGAGCCCGTCTCCACCCACTCGGGCAAGCGTCATTTCTAGAACCGTCCGTGTCGGCTCCGCGGCTGCCAGGGACTCCCTCCAGGAGCATGGCTTTAATTACAGCTCTTCTGGGCTCTGGTCTACAGCATCTCCGTCTGCTTGTCAGCGAAGGCTGGGGGATGGCGAGGGGGCCGGCCGGCTGGGTGAAGGGCCGGGGTTCCCGGACGGCCTTGCCAAGACGCCGGCTGGTGCCAAGCCCAGGGCGGCCGCGGCCAAGGCCGGGCTGGGGCGGGGGCTGCTGCTGGGCTCCGTCCAGGCCACTCGGGGCAGGCGGGCGGGCAGTGGTCTCCCTCCCTCCTCCCCCGCCGGCCACCCGCCCGCCTGCCTCAGACACAAAATGGCGGAGGGCTGCGGCGGCCATTTTGTGGAGCCCCAGGAAGACAAAGGCAGCCGCCGGCAGCCAGGGGCAGGGACGGGCCCCGCGGCGGCGGGGAGGAGCAATGTCCACTCTGGGAGTGCGGCCACCCGTCCTGTGTGGAGGCCCGGGAGGCCCTGGCCAGGAAGAGCAGGGGCAGGCAGTGCCCTCTCTGGAACCTTCCTCCTGCCCAAGCCAGGCCTCCGCCACCCTGGGCTCACCCCTTTGAGGGGCTCCAGGCAGTCTAGGGACACGCTCTTGCCCAGGGCAGTGGCACGGATGCTCTCCCACCTTATGGAGGAGGCAGCCTAGCTCGAGGTGGGGAGGCGGGCGTGCGAATAGGCTCATGGCCTCCTTCTGCATGAAAACCCGGCTTTGCCCCAGACCCTCAAAGGGTGGTCTTCATTCTCCCCACGGGGTGGGGGGGATGGCCTCTGACCAGATGGCTGGAGGGGCTGGCCCACACTCCAGGGACACCCCAGTGCATCCCACCCTGTGGTCCAGGCTGGTGACTTCTTCCTGCTTGCTGCCGGCAGACTCAGGAACAGCTTGCAGGACCGGCCATGCCAGGGCAGTGCCGGGTCGTGGGCGGAGGGACACAGGGGGCACCAGGAAGACCAGCCTCAGGGAGGCTTTCCTCAGCCCCTCCCGACCTCCCACAGCACCAAGGCACGACCTGGTGGGCAGCGGGTGCCCACCGAGGGCCCACATCTTTCTGACTCCGCGCTGCCCGCAGTCTCTGCACCTTTACCACATCTTACTCAGAACCCCGAATGTGAGGCAGAGACAAGCGGGACTCCGCTCTGGGGGCCATGGGTCCAGGCACAGGCCACCCCTCCACCTGCGCAGAGTAGAAGCCCGGGGCTGAGGCCAATCCCACTTAACAGGCTGGCAGACTGAGACCCAGGGTCCAGCAAGATGGGCCTCACACAGCTGGGGCATGGCCCGGGCCTCGTGCTCTGATGGGGACAGGCTGAGCCAGAGCCAGGAGCAGGGCCCGGGTCAAGAAACAAGACAGGAAGGGCACCTGGGGGCTCAGTCGGTTAAGCGTCCGACTTCAGCTCAGGTCACGATCTCGCAGTTCGTGGGTTCAAGCCCCTCGTCGGGCTCTGTGCTGACAGCCAGCTCCGAGCCTGGAGCTGCTTCGGATTCTGTGCCCCTCTCTCTCTGCCCCTCCCCCACTCACTCTCTCTCTCAAAAATTAAGTAAACATTAAAAAAAAAGGCCCAAGACAGTGGAGTGGGATTGGGAGGGAAGCCCCACACCGTTCCTAGCGGGTGGCTGTGGAGGGGACACGGTGCGGTGTGGGGCAGGCGCCACGGTTCCCATCGCTCATGCAATAGCGACAAACGCCGGGCCTGAACAGAGCGCTGTCCTCACTGAGGGCCACTCCCGGGAGCCGCCCCCCCGGGGTGAGACAGCCCATAGCCCAGGTCCAGCCCCCATCTGCCCGATGCTGCCGCAAGCGTGTGTACCCCTCCCAGGCACGTGCTCCCCAAACGCAAGTCGCCAGCACCCACGACATGCCAGCCACTGACCTGCATTCATCCCGCCGAGCGCCTCAGTCAGTCCCCATTACAGCCTGATCTGCCGAGGAGGAACGAGCATAGAGAGGCCAAGTCACTTCCCCACGCTCACACAGCCGAAGTCAGGCACCCTCGTACCCTCCCCGGCGCTGTAGGCACGAGGGACCAGAAACCCACAGACGTCTCTGCTTACGGAGCCCTGGACACACAACTAAGAAGGACCAGACTCCTCTATACCTGGTGACCCCAGGAAGCCCCACTGACACGTCCACTTTGTCTTCCTCAAGGTGGCAGGGTGTCGTGGCCTCTCCGATTCACTGAGGCCGCCAGGCTAGGTGTGCGTGCTGGTGGTGGTGGAGCAGAGCGGCTCGGACCCAAGCGTGCCGAAACAGAGACATCGGCCCTGTCGCCGGCCCCCGGCCCGCTCCCCCCCACCCCCCGGGGGGGCCACCGCTTAGGATCCAGCAGCGCGACACCTGCTGGAGACCAGGGCTGGCCCCTCGACCTCCCTGAGCCTCGGTACCCCCCCAGCCCGCCGCGGGGAGTGGCGGCCACCCAGCCGGGCTGTTACCACCAGCAAGGGCGCTGGTGGGAGGGGCGTCCAGCGCAGGGCCTGCCGTCCAGGGGAGCTCCGGGGCAGCCCTCTCCCAGCAGCCTGTCCGCAAGGGTCTCCCGGTCCCTTCTCTCCTCACCTGCCAAGGCTAACCGTTCCCAGCCAGAGCTCGGCTGCTCAGAACCAATAAAGAGGCACCGAGGGAAGCCCCTCATTCTGTTTTGTATTTTCACTGGGACCAAAAGACCAAACGCAAGCTATCTTTAAGGCCTTCGCGTCTATCTGGGTAAATCAAGGCTGGCTGGAAGTTTAGCGTCAGGAGTTCCTGCTTCACCCTGGCTGTGGGCGTCAGACTCGGGTCAGTCTTGGGAGCAGGCCCTGGGTGCCTGCCTCAGTGGGGCTCTGCCACGGGGTGTCGGGTCCGTCATCCCAGGCCTCACGTTTCTGTGAACCCCCGTCTGTGCCAACTTCTGAGAAACAGGGCGGCCCGTCTGTCCACAGGAACCCAGGGTGCTGCGGAGGGCAGGGCCAAGTCCCCGCAGAGGACAGGCCACCACGGGGTGCCGAGCAGAGGTCCTGTCCGCGCTGGGCATGGGCGAGGCACCAGGGGCTCAGCGCAGGGAAGGGACCAGAGACGGAGGGGGCCTCCTGCGTCCAGACCTCTCCCCGGAAGCCCAAGTCTGGGCAGACTTCAAGGAGAACAGAAGCGAGGCAGTTCAGAGACAGCCCACCAGCCGAGTCACGATCCCCGTAAGCCTTTGGCCCCCCAGGCCAGCACCATCATCCCAACCACCCCTGTTCCGGGCACACGTGAGGCCAGAGCTGGGCTATTCCCAGCCCCCAGCCTCCGTCTCAGGCCGAACAGAATGGAGATGAGGAACCCCACCTGCCCGGTAATGCCGGGGCTGCAAGAGGGCGTGTGTGCACACGGGAGGGGCGCCCTCCCCTCTGGCCCCGGGCCTGTTCTCACCCCTGCAGTGAGTGACTGGGCCGTACGGTCATCCTGGTGACCACTCGGGCTGTGGCTGAGCACAAAGCAAGCACCTACTGTATGCACCGGCCTTGTCGTCTGTCCAGTGCATAGTAGAGGCGATATGGGAGAGCCCACTCGTCCAGACCTGCTCTTCTCCACCTGGGCCCCTCCCCACGTGAGCTGGGCCTCAGCCACTATGGGCCCCGTCGCCCTGGCCCATGGGCCCGTCTAGCCTCCCAGGGGGGCTGGCCCCGCCGCCTCCGACCTCTGCCTATGCTCCTGGGGACACGCCCTTGTGGCCTCCTGCATGTGTCTGTCGGGGCCTGGGGACGCGGGACCCAGGCTCACATTGTGGTGCCTGCGTCTGCATGAGGAATGCACCTTCTGGGGGCCTGGGTGTCATTTGGACTCGGGAGGCTACCAGCTGCCAGTGAGACATCAGGGGACCTCACAGTGGGCGCCCAGGAAAGCACCTGCACCAGACGGCCCGGGGCACAGGCCGGCAGAGGCCCTGGGGACGCCTGGGCCCAGCTGCACCTCCAGGCTCCCCCCCCCGCCCCCGTTTCCTGTCGCTCTGCTCCATGTCTCCTCTCTTCCTGTGCCCTGCCCTGCTTTCTCTCTGCCTCCACTCTGTCCTTCCCCTTCCTGACACCCCCGCGCCAGGTCCCCCTTGCCCTCCGTCCCGCGTCCTCTGGGGGCCTCCCCCTGTCCCCACCTGTGCTCCACGCACCGGCCACCCCCCCCCCACTGCCCCGGCACCGGCTGGCGTGCAAGCTGCAGGCAGACACCAAAGCCCTGGGGGCCGCGTCTGCAGGGTCTTGTGGGCAAGCTGGACCTATAAACACACGAGGCCCAGCTGGCAGAGGGGTCCTGAGCCCAGACGCAACAGCCTGGGGTCCTCTCCACCCGGACGTGGGAGGCAGGCCTGCCCCGGCCATGGCAACCGTAGGGGCGGGGAGGGGATGCCTGTCTGGCCCACATGCCCCACAGACTCCCCGGGAGGCTGGAGCCAGCCAAGTGGGCCCCGAGGCCTGCACCGCGGGCCGGCTCCTGGGGGCAGCGGAGCGTGGGCAGGGGGGCTCTGGGCCCCACAGTCCCCCGTTGGGGTCACGGGGCAACGGGATAGGGGGCAGCGGGGGGGGGCGGGGGGGGGGCCCAGCAGGTGAGCCCCTGTGCTCTGCCCACCCCACTTCTAACAGCCCCTGCAGCTGGCCCCAGCCCTCCCAGCGCGGACCCCCGAGCCCCCGAGGCAGATGGCGCCTCCCCCACTTCTGTGCAGAAGGCAGCCAGAGAAACGGGCCTGAGGCCAGCTTCCCTGGAGCCAGAGGCCTGGGCAAGCCCCTGACTTGGGTGGACCTTGGTCCCTTGACCACAGAGAGAGGCCGGTGGTAGGTCACGGCCGACGCTGGAGCGGCCACAGCGGCGCCCTGGGTGTGAGCACCGCCTGCTCGCTCCTTCGTCTGCCACTAGCTCCATGTGTGCTACGTGTGTGCACGTCCCACCTCAGACATGCTGGCCAGGGCGGTACCGGGGGCAGGGGGGGTGGGTGGCCCTGGTTTTCAATGTCCAAGCTGCTGCACTGACCTGAGGGTGGTGCACGGACAGTCACGTGAGCTACAGAGTCACCCGCAGAGCAAGGTTGCAGGACGCAGGGGTGAGTCCTGGAAGGAGAGAGATGCTGTGTAAGTCTTGGGAAAGAGCCCACCCCGATGCTCCCCCTGCCCTGAGGGGCTGTGAGGTCACCTCAAGGACCCCAAGTGTGACTTTGTGCCCCAAACGCTGGGAATGGAACAGCCCAATTTTCCAGGGTCATCCGCCTCTGGGCCGCAAACATGTGGACTTGGGGCCAGAGAGATGCTCGTTCAAAATCAGACTCGGCGAGGCCTGATGGCTTGGCCTGGGCCCCCTTACTACCTCTCAACCTAGGTTTTAGGGTTGGGGACAGTCAAGTGACAGAGTGCATGAGGCACTGGTGTGGATGAGGGGACCAGCACTATGATGATGCCCTCATCCAGGGCGTCACCCCCAGGCAGCTCTTTGGGCATCACTGTGGCAGAAGGTACTCCCTGAACATCACTTCTTGCAAGGGATAGTCTTTTCCTCTTTGCTTTGGCTGCTGGGAAGCTCAGGGCTGAATGTACAGCTCAGCACCAGCAACTAGCAGACTTCTACGTGGCTCAGCTTCTGCTGGGCCTACCTCTGATTTCCCCTCTGCCCCAATTCCCTCAGCTGTTTATTTTTACCCTTGTGTATGTTCTGTGTTACTCTAAGCTTCAATAGAAACATATGCACATTTTATACTCCTATCTTTACTCATTTATGTGGCCGGACAAACACAAATACTACCTAAAACACCTTCATTCCCTCTCGGCCCACGTGATCAGTGGGGGCTGTGTGTATAGGCTTCATCTCTATGGGCTGTGACTGTTCCCAAGCCAGAACCCCCACTTCTTGGCGGGAAAGAGAGGCTCCCTCTTCTGTTCCTTTGGTGCCTGGGGGAGGGGGGCACAGGAAGAGGTCTGGATGCCCCTTTTGCAAATGAGAAACAGAATCCCAGGGAGAGGCCATGGCTTCCCCGAGGCCACACAGCACTGAGGGCCAGGGAGAGCCGGGACCCGGGAGGTTTGATCTCAAGACCGGGGTTCAGGTCCCTGCCACGGTGTGGCCGTTTCCGTGAGCCCTCAGGGTTGGCGGCAGCCCCCAGGCCGAGCCTGGGTATGGCAGTGCCGTTCCAGGCACGGACAGAGACCTCAGGGGGAACACAGCCAGGCTGGACCCCCCGCAGGCCCCACAGCGCACCTGCCACGGGCGGGTACACACGGGCCTGGGAGCGCCCCACGGCGCCGCTCAGATCCTGAGGTCAGCGTGGAGACCTCTCCCCACATGCAGGTCTCCGCAAGGCTGTGAACCTGACGTGGGGCCTGTGGCCGTGGCCAAGGCAGGCCTGGGCTCCAGCTCCCGGAGCGCTGAGAGCCTCCAGGCCGCCTTGGAGACAAGGCCCCTGGCCGCGCGGAGCCGAGGCCGCCCCCACGTCCCCACGCCGCCTCCGCTCGCCCTCTTGTGTCAGTGCCGGCACACGGAAACCCGAAAACCTGCTGAGCTCCGGCAGAGAACGAGGCTGGAAGAGCACGGGCACGGCCCCAGCACCGGCAGGGCTTCCTGCCCTTGAGTGAGGTATAAACCACTGTGCTTTCTGGGGGCCTCCCGGGTGCAAAGACTTTCGTCCCAGCCCCTGGGCCCTCACCGAAGCCACGCGTGCTCTGGGACTTACTCTGTGTCCCCAACCCTTCACCAGGAAGAACTTCTGCCCCAAGTCTTAGGGATGAGTAAACTGAGGCTGCAAAGGAGCCTGTCCAGTCGGCCGGCTCGCAGCCGGGGCCGCGGGCGGTGACGGTCAGAGCTCGCCCGGGAGAGTCTCTGCAGCAACGGCCCGGCCCTCTCTCCTTCCATCCGCCCCGAAGAGGTGAATCAGAGACACCGGCCGCTGGGCGGGCAGCGGGACTGAGAGGCACGGCCCACGGCAAGCCACGGAGTCCACGCGCACACCTCGCTCCCGTCCTGGAGGAAGGGCCTCATCCACCTGCCAGGGGCCAGTGAGCCCCTCGGGAGCCCTGGGCGGGGCGGGCCCTGCGGAAGGCTGAAAGATGGCTCACGCTCCCCTCCCGCCAGGCCGCCCACCTCCCGGGCTGCCCCCTGCCCCGGCCCAGAGCTAAGGCCGTCTATCTACCTGGGCCACGTGGTCGTGGAGTGTGTCCCAAAGGCCACGATGGGTCCCAGTTCCGCGGGGGGGGGATGGGAGGAGTCGGGTCCTGAAAGACACAAGGTGACCGAGCCATCAGCTGGGGCAGGGGCTCAGCGTGACCCTCCCCCACCACAACCACCCACAGGTGCCCCCCATCCCCGCACTGCAGGCGGGTTACTGACCGCAAGGAAAGCCTCGTCTGACCGCCCTGTTCCCGACCCTGGGTGGACCCCCACCCGAGACCACACCCCAACCACAGGCTTCCTTGCAGTCCTGCTGCTCACGGCTCCAAGGTCTGCAGGGGAGGGGCCGACGGTGAGGCTGCCGTCACAGTGCCCCTCCCCCCAGCTCCAGCCCTGCGTTGGCACCTACTGTCCCCCGGGCCCAGAACGTTCTCCTGCCATCAAAGCCCTATTCCTCATTCCTACCCATCGTTTAGGTCACTCTTCCAGCGATGCCGCCTGGGTCAGAGCAGCCTGGGGCCCCGGCATCGGCTCACAGATTCCGGCCCTGCCTGCCTCCCGGAGGTAAGGAACGGACCCACTCTGCCTCTGCCCCAGGCTGGGTGTGGCCGGGTGGCCGGGAGGGAGGGGAGTCCCCGCACAGAGTTCCCTTCCCTTCCCTCCCCTGCACTCTTTGAGCACCCCAGCTCCCTGAACATGCCAGGCTCCCACGGACCCCCCCACCTCAGGTGCAAGAATGCGGCTGCTCCATCCCTTCAGGAGTGCGACCTTCCCGAAGCCTTCCTGTCACCTGAGCAGGTCCCCCCACCTGGAGCCACCAAGTGGCTCACAGCCCTCCCGGCAGAGGCCCCAGACGTGGGTGTCATGGGACTCATGAGGCCCTCAGAGGCTGGAGGGGGCCTGCTGGTGGGGTCCCCAGGATGTGCTTGGACTCCCAGCCCCCAAATGCTGCACGGAGCCCCAATGTCACCCCCTGAAGAAGGAGATGTACAGGAGCCTATGAACCCGATGCCCCCTGTCTTGCAGGCAGTGTGGACTCAGGACCCCGAGTCACACAGCTCTGGGTTCTAAGCCTGTTTCTCCATCTCAGCCTCAGTTTCCCTAGCTGCGGGATGAGGCTTCTGGCCGGAGCATCCCACTATCCTACAGCAGGGGGGCCGTCCCCGGGAAGGCACTGCCCTAGGACCACACAGCCCCTGCGTAGCCGGCTGGGACGCCCTCTCGGCCTCTCCCCCTGCACTGATGTCTGTTGGACAACCCCAGGCCCACCCGCCGGAGCCCACATGATGCCCCCAGGAAATCCCTTGAGCAAGGTCGTCTCCGCCACCCTCACCTGGAGTGGACGGGACAGTGCTCTGGGGCTGCCCAGGGAAGAAGCACCCCAAAACAGCCCGGGGGAGCCAACGGAGCAGGCCCCCACTCTTCCCTCTGGACGGGGCTCACAGAGGGGTGCTCCCACGGACGGCTCACCACGGTGCCTACAGGCCCAGCAGCCGAGGCCCCCCCTTCTGCAAATAGCCCAATTCAATACAACTAGTCGATGTCAGGAGTAGAAACTGGGCTTCCGGGGAGCTGGGGGAGGCCCCCCGACGTCTGTTCTGGACACACAAGGGGGTGTGGAGCCTCTGTCCCGGCAGGTGAGCAGGGCTCCAGTGCAGGAGCAGGTATGGCCCTTGGCCTGACCCCTGAGACGCAGGAGCCACACGTGGCCATGGCTCGAAAACTCTAGACAGTGGCCCGGGGCGGGGGGTGTGATGTGAAGTCCGGGCGCCCGGTCCAGCTTCAGAGCAGCACTGACAGAATGCTCTCCCCCTGGGACACTCTGTTGCTCCCACGTCCTGGCACCCACGCTCCCAGTGACGGCACAGAACAGTCAGGCAGAGTGTCCACTGGGGACCCACGCGGGGGAGGCCCCAGCGGGCCCGGCACACGGCGGCCCTCTCTCGGCCTGCCCATCTTCACTCTCTGCTTGCTTCCCGTCACCATGTTCTGGCCTAGGCAGCCCTCATGCTACCTGCCCCCGGAGCCTCTAAAAGTCTGCCGAGCCCGTCGTTCTCCGTCTGCGCTGCCTGTTTGGGGTTCGGCTCCAGGCACAAGATCATCTTCTCTTGCCGTCTCCTCGGGGACGTGGGAGAGGACGGCCGCCCCCAGAGCCATGGCCAGCGTTACAGCGGACAGGAGTGGAAGTCCCAAGCCCAGGGCTGGCTCACCGATGTCCACCACGGCTCCCCTTCTGGGGCCCCCACACTGGGACCCAGTCCCCCTCAGAGCCTGCGCCCCATGGTGTGGTCACTTGCGTGACAGGGGTGGCCCAGGCCACCTTGGCAGCTTCTTCTCCACGCAGTTTTGTGCTCTGCAAGGCTCTGTCACATGGCTGGCACTTAGCTGTCTGAAACAACACTAGGTCCCCACCCTGCTCCCCTGTCGCCTGTCCCCACCCTGCTCCCGTCGCCTGTCAGTATCGCTGGTCTCTGGAACATTCCTGTGTCTGTCTGCAGGGGGGTCCAGGGGCGACTGAGGTCCCATTGCAGCTCTGGACAATCCCCTTCACCTCTCTGGGCATCAGGCTCCCAACGTGCTACACAGGGACAGCGACACCCACCTCCCCAGATTCACATGCGAGACGAGGGGCCCGAGCAGACACGGTGGGGCAGGGACCCTGATGTGGGCCCAGCCGCAGGGCCCAGAGCCATGGGAGCTCAGACCCCCAGAGGGCTCATACTGCCTCGTCCACGCTTCTCTTCAGCATTAAACTTGGCCTTCCTCCAAGGTCACGTGCAAGAGAAACATCCGCACCACAAGAGCCAGTTGCTAATGAATCCTGCGCAGAGCATACCCTCAACTTACATGCAGAAACGGGAAGGACGGAGGCCTGGCCCTGGGTCCCGTCAGACACCCGAGGCCTCAGAGGGACCCCGGACAGGCGGGAAGGGGTCAGAAGTAGGCCGTGAGCTTCCGGGCAGCCACATCCTGCAGCCGGAGGCGGCCTGATGCACAAGCCGGGCTGCACCCGCAACTCTCCAGCTTCGTTTGAGCCAACATGGCTCTGGCGGGGACGTGGGGCGCGACAGCCACCACAGCGGGCGGCGGGGTAGGGGCACAGGCAAGCCCAGACCCACAAGGACACAGCGTCCAGTGGCAGAGCCGCTGGCCCCGGCGGGGAGCCTCGGCCGCAGAGCCAAACAGGCCGCCTAGAACTTGCCGCGTTCTGTGGACTTCAAGGAGCCCGGCCTCTCTGCGCCCCAGTTTTATGGCTTAAAAAGCAACCATTTACAGCAACTGTAAAAAGCTGATGTCAGGAAGCGAAAGAACACGAAACTCCCAACGGCGTGGCCAGCGCACACCACACTAAATCCCCACCTCGGTTCCAGAAAAGGGAGTGGCTGCCTGAGGCCCGTTCGCACACCCACCTCGGGCTCTGTCGAGTCAGGGTTTGTTGCAAAAGACATCAAGGTATCTAGTGGCGCAGAACCGGGCCCAGTGCTAGCGCGGCCACCAAACTGTCCACAGACGTCCCTTCCCCACATCAGGCTCTGGGCACCCTGCACACAGACGGACACTGGTGGGCGGGCCCTGCCCCAACGTGGGAGCACGGCCACCAGCATCAGCCTCGAGGGGCCTCCAAGTGCTCCCCAACCTCCGTGGCCCCTCCAGGCCCCCAAGTCACCTCTGCTCATTTTCAATGGCCCCTGGGACGCGCTGCCCTCATGGCAACATCCTACACCTCCCGTAAACGTCTCTCATTTAAATGTTTTCTTCATTCCACAAGATCTGCCCAAGTGAGAAAAGGAGAAAGAGCAGCAGCCGCCCGGCCCTCCTCTGCTGAGCCCAGGCTGCGGAGGACCCCCCTCCCAGGGGGACCCTCTCCCGTGTAGCAAGGCGGGCGGCCTTGGCCTTTCCTGGCAGCGTCTCCCGCACCGTGTGCCCTCAGGTGGCTCTGTCACAGCCGCCGGGCCCAGACACCGACACTGGACAGCACCCAGATGCTCCGTGGCTCATGTGCGGAAGACGTGTTAGGACTCACACCTCGGTCTTCCTGCCCAGATCTTCCCCCCTTCCCCCGGGGAGACCCCAAGAAGTGGGGTCCCAGCTCGAAGCCCAGGATCACTGGCGCACACCTGGGGCAGCCGCCCCAAACCCGGGGCCTCAGCACCTTCCAGAGACTCACCAAACGTCAGCGGCGCAGGTTGGAGAGGGTGGGGATGGAGGTTCAGCTCGGGGGAGGGGCTGGCCTGAGATCACACAGCAAGCTGAGAGCAGAACCCGGAGGGACTGAGGTCCCCTGCCTGTTGGTTAAGTGTCACCTCCCTGAGGCACATTTTTTTTTTAATGCTTTATTTATTTCTGAGAGAGAGACAGCGTGAGCAGGGGAGGGTCAGAGAGAGAGGGAGACACAGAATCTGAAACAGGCTCCAGGCTTCGAGCTGTCAGCACAGAGCCCGACGCGGGGCTCGAACCCATGAACCGTGAGATCATGACCTAAACGAAAGTCGGACGCTTAACCGACTAAGCCACCCAGGCGCCCCATAAGGTACGCTTTTTAAAAGGCCATAAAGGAGGGCGCCTGGGGGGCTCAGTCAGCTAAATGTCTGACTCGGTTTCAGCTCACAGTTCATGGGATTGAGCCCCATGTCAGGCTCTGAGCTGATGGCATGGAGCCTGTTTGAGATTCATTCTCTCTCTCTCTCTCTCTCTCTCTGTCTCCCTCCCTCTCTCCTGCTCACACTCGGTCTCTAGAAATAAATACATATAAAAAAAAGAGAAAAAGGCCTTAATGGAAGCTGCCCCAGACCTGCCCCGGCTGCACAAAGACGTCAGGGCCCTCAGAAATCACAGGCCCATGAAGATGAAGAACGAGGAAGAAGAGGCGTGCAGGAGGTGCTTCGGACGGGCTGGGCAGCCTACTGCCAGGGGAGAGGAGGCAGGAGGGCTTGGCATTTTCGAGGACTTCCTGGAGGATGAGGACTCCCGTAGGCTGCAACGCGGCAGCAGGGCCCTGCAGGAAATTCATGAACTGGAAACATCTGACCTCAACTAACAGAACAAGCCGCTGCTCCGACGACACGTGGTGGGAAATGGCCGCAGAGCCTGCTCGGGCTGCTCTCACAGCTGGTCTTCCGACCGGAACCCCCCAAGAAGCGGCCGCCATTTTCCCTTGGCCTGGAGTCCTCCCTCCATGGGCCGTAGGTGCTCAGGGCACAGCCACGTTGTCTGTGGAGAGGGGGCTCACAAGCCCCTCGGGGTCGTGCAGAAGGGAACGTTCCGGTGGAGGTGGAAAAGTAGCCTCTGTCCCGTGTCTCCAGGCGTCCGGACTCCCCAGGCCAGGAGGCGAGTCCGGTGGGAGGGAAGGTGACTCACAGCCTCTGCTTCTTCCGTTTCAGTCTCTGGATCCCGTTTCATTCATTCACGAAACGTTCCCCAAGCGCCTGCCCTGTGCCAGGTTGTGGTGATTTTGGCCTGTCCTTCTGGAGAGGCTCAGTCTTCCAGGGCAGACTCATACCATGACCTCATCACCCAAGCGTGGAGCTATGGGACTACAGGGCAGTAGGCAGGTGGAGAGCAGGGAGGGCTTCCAGGAGGAGGTGATGCTGCGCCGCAGCCTAGAGAGTAGGCGGGTGGCAACACGGAGAGGGGCAGAGCAGGCTGCTGGGATCCTCTCTTTTCCCAGGAAGGGGGAGACCGGACTTCAGCCAGGAGCTGGAAGGGAGCCCCTGGGGCAGGAGTCGGGGCAGAGCCCTACATGGGGATCCCACGATCCCGTATGGATGAGACCTACCCACTAAGCTGCAGGTATGTCTGCACGGCAGGACTTGGGCACGGTTGGGGGGCGGCTGGGAGGGGAGTCAAGGCTGACTCCACAGGTCAGCAGCTGGGGGACAGCCCCCAGGAACTCTAGAGGGAAGGAGGGGACAGTTTTGGTCCCAACAGAGGAAACCTCCCGGGGGGGGTGGGGAGCTGCCCACAGTCGGGCCCCAAAGGGCGCGCCATCCGGGCAGCCCACCTGGGCCAGCAACAGCCTCACCCGCACCCGGGCCAACATGGTGAGCCGTGTCCTCACTGAGTTTTAGGGCGCGCCCAGATTCCAAGGCGGAGAAACGCACCACCTGGCCTCTGCCCGGATCCACGGCCCCGGCTCCACCTCCCCCTGCAGCAAGAATGAGAGGCGTCACCTCCACCCTGACCCGTCACTGCTCTATTGGGCCAGCGGGTCTGGCTGGGGCTCCTGCATTAAGAATCCGTGTGAGGGGCTCAGCCTCCCGGACCTCGGCTTCCCAGCTGGCGGCTCGTGTGTTCCGTGAGGTCGCCCCAGATAGCAGACGTCAGGGCTCGGCGCACAGAGGGGCTCTGTCCCCAGGACACAAAGCAGAGCCTGGGTGCTGGGCGGCGCCCGCTGGCCTCTCTGCCTCCCCCACCAGTGGGTCTCTGGGGCACAGGGGACTGCGACGGGAGGGGCACAGAGACCAGAGGAGCCGGCCTGCTCGCCATAAATCACCGAGCCATGCTTTATAATTATCTGGGCACTTAAGCTCCTCTCTCGTCTCTTCCCCCTTTCCCTGGGGAAATTTCCTTCATTTCCTACATTATCCCCGTCTCCCCGCATGTCTAAATCAACCTCGGCCACGCCGCAGCCTGCTCTCCCGGCTGGCTCCCTCGGCCTACTTCCACTACGGGAGGGCAGGCTGGGGTGCCCAAAGGTGCTGGCTCCCAGGAAGCGGTCGTTCGAACCCCAGTTCCACTCCTGCCCCAGGAAAGAAAGCCGAAAACACCACCATGGCCCGTCCTCTGAGCTGCAGTGGTGACGGTATTCCGGGAGTCGGCTGCTCCTCCCTCCCCCCAAGATCTGCTGGCAAACCCAGGTAGCCGTGGGCTTCCCTGGGGAGGCGGGCCCGAAGGTGAGTGGGTGGATCCCGGACGAAGAAGAGGGCCAGCTACCCACGGCCTTGAAGTAGCAGCTCCAGGTGACCTTGACAAACTCCTTTCCCTGGGGCCAGGCTGGGTAGTCCCTGCAGAGCACGTGGTGATCTGGAAGGGGTAGCCTGCTTCAACGTGACGAGAGTGCTGGGGTGCGTGCGGCTCTGATGCCACCATCCACCCACTGTCCAGCTCGACCCCAAATCTCGCCTCATTCCCACGTGCCTGCAGGTCTGTGTTATCATCCCCATTTCGCAGCTGAGAACACCGAGGCCCCGGGAGGAAAGTAACTGGCGCCAGTCATTCCTGGCCCCTGTGAAGGGCTGCTGCTTCCGAGGTTCTGCCCCTTGTACGTAAGCTGGAAGACATCCCCAGGTGACACCGGCTGGGTCCAGCAGAAGGCAGGGCGGGCCAAAGTCTGCGAGTTGTCCCCCGTCCTGAGGGGTGGAGGGGAAGGCAGCACCTCCACCAGGATGCCAGGCTGGGGCTGGCGGGGGTGGGGGGTGCTGCCGTGGACCAGCCAGCCCTGGGCAAGCATTTCAAAGTCAACAAGGAGTGCCCTCCCAGGCCTGTCTCCCAGGGGAGTGAGCCAGCCAGGTTTTTTTTTTAAATCTGGATCTCATTTTCTGCCCACATTTCTGACCTCCGGAAGCCTCTCGGGTAGTTTTCCAGAGCCCTCTGGATTCTGTCATGGGCACGTTCCGTGCCTCCGCTCACTGCGTTCACAGCCAGGTCGCTGCCACCCGCAGATGCCAGGTGGGGCCTGTGGGCACAGCTGCCCGGAGTCCCCCGCTGCCCGCAGCCACGCCGGGCCTTGCCGGGTCCACGGCGCCCACGGGCTCTCCAACAGCCACCTCCGGTCAAATTCCATGCCTCCTTCCCTTAAAAAAAAAAAAAAACTCCCTCTTTGAAAACAAACAAAAAACCCCAGGGCTGTGACCCGGGGAGCGCTGGGGATGCGTCGGCTTCATTTTCTCTTTCGTTCTCTCCTCCTGTCTGCATGGCAGCCAGCCGGAGAGACACTTCAACCCTCTCGTTTTACAGACGGGTAAACTGATGCCCAGAGAGAGAGGGGGGCCTTGCTGACCCCCCCCCCCCCCCCCCCCACGGATTCTGTGGCCCAGCCAGGAGGCCCTCAGCAGCTGCCGTACCTGGGCAAGAGCGGACAGGGTCGGAGTCCACAGCCGGTCAAGACAAGAGCACCGTCGCCCTGGGCGGGACCCTGCACCCGGGGAGCAGGGGCGAGGGGGAGAAGAAGCCCCCCAGGCCCTCACTCCACCCAGGGGTTCCCGGCCCCGTGGCACAGAAGGCTGGTGCTCAGCATATGCAGAAAGAAACTTGGTTGGGGGGGGGAGGGCAAGCCTTGAACTTCAGGGGCAGGGCTCAAGGAAAGCAGGCTGGCTCTAATGGAAACCAGTCAGCGGGCCAAATGCAGCAGGAACCCCCCCCCCCCCGCGGTTTCCATGGGGACGGAGCCTGGGGAGGTGGAGCTCTGGCTCGGTCACGGCAGCAGATGTGGCCTGTGCAGGGCTGGCGTGGGGTGGCGGGAGGGGCGGCGCTGTGCCTGGCAGCAGGGCCCTGGGACGTGGCAGGGCCCGGGCTGGATGCAGTAACCAGCCCAGGGCTGTGGGGCCACCACCTCCGGGAGGCTTCCTGGATTCATCGGGCCGGCACTGTGAGCTCCGGGCTGACTTTCTGCCCCCTGCCCGGCTGGGCCCAGCCCCGACCCAGCACTGGGTCCGGGCCTCCCTGAGGGTGCCTACGTTTGCTAAGTGAGGTCCCCGTGCCCGTGAGTGGGAGGCAGACACATTTGCCTGTCACGGCTCTACCCTTATAGCAGAGGACCCGGCATGCAACAAGGTCTCCTTGGTCCAGTCACGGGATGGTGCAGTCTGTCCCTCCTGGACCCCAAGCCAGAAGCCAGGGCCTGGCCACAGCAGGCTCCCCAGCCTCCCCGGGAGGCGCCCTAGACAACGAAATGGACCCTGAGCAGGGCTGAGACATCTGAACTTGTGGGATCAGGGGCACGGGCGCCACAGCAGCGACCACGTGGACGGACGGGGTGGTGATCCTCAAAGGCGACATGGTCCCCATTCGCCCTCAGCCCAGCACCTCGGTCCTACCCTGCCCCGAGGGACTCCCCCCCCCCCCCCCCCCCCCGAGACCCCTGCCACGGAATAGACCCAGCAGGTGCCGATGGCCCCGCTCCCGGCCGATCCACGTTGCCCACGTTAGCACGAGGTGTGGGCATTTCCNGGACGGACGGGGTGGTGATCCTCAAAGGCGACATGGTCCCCATTCGCCCTCAGCCCAGCACCTCGGTCCTACCCTGCCCCGAGGGACCCCCCCCCCCCCCCGCCCCGCTGAGACCCCTGCCACGGAATAGACCCAGCAGGTGCCGATGGCCCCGCTCCCGGCCGATCCACGTTGCCCACGTTAGCACGAGGTGTGGGCATTTCCATAAGAAAGGGGTCCCGGCCCCACATGAAGAACCTTTGAAAAACCCCAGCCCGTCATCTACACCGCAGGCCCCCGGCACAATGGAAGGGTATGAATTTGGCACAGAGCGGAAAGGGCCATTTTGAGAACATCAAAGGCTGCACAACGGTCTTGCCTTGTCCAGTTTCTAGAGGAGCCCCCAGAGGTTTTTGTTCCCAGTGTCGGAGTGATGAGGTCCACAGCTCACCTGGGCCTTAACCTTGGACGTTTCCCTGCCCTCGGCCCCAAGAACCCTGACGGCAAGGACGGCAACCCTGACTCCCTCCCTTTCCATCGCCTCTGCCACCCTGGGCACTGTCTGGACCCCCAAACCAGTAGGAGACAGGGCCCATCCGAAGGAAGGGACAGAGGCAACCCTGGCTCTCCCTGGGGGCGAAAGAACTCTGGCACCAAGGACAGGTCCGTCCCAGCACTGCGTGTCTGGGGACAGCCCCCCAAGGTCAGCGTCCATGAGAAGGAGATAATAAAGAGGGATCTGACATCCAGCTGTTCCCACCCAGCGAGGGGAGGGCGCAGGCCCTGCGGTCAGGGAGCCGACGCAGGTGCGGGCTGTCACTCACGAGCTGTGTGACTCTGGGGACCTTCCTTGGCCTCTCTGAGCCTTGGTTTTCTCACACAGAAAACTGCTAATGCTAACGCCTGCCTTCCACGCCGGCGGGGCCCTCGCCTGTCCACCCCACCCCCAGCACCGGAATGGCGCCAGCACCCGCTAGCACTGACGAGATGTTAGCGTGAAACGGAATGAGTCAGACTGTGCGTTTTAAAATGGATCTCACAGGCTGTGAGTTTGAGCCCCGCATCAGGCTCTGTGCTGACAGCATGGAGCCTGCTTGGGATTCGCTCTCTCTCCCTGCCCCCTCACTCGCTTGCTGTCTCTCAAAATAAATAAATAAGCTTAATAAGATAAGATAAGATGGGATAAGATAAAACAAAACAAAACAAAATAAAATGATGTTTAAAAAAAAGGTCAAAACAGTCAGCCAAGTCTGGCACTTAGTAGGTCAACAAAAGTCCTCCAACCCCAAGGAACTGAGTCCTGTGTGCAACACCTGATATGTGCTGACCCTCCCTGAGGCGAGCTCAGTGTGGCCCCCAACTCCCTCTCCGATGGAACTCGGGGTGCCTGCCTCTCTGGTTCCCCACACTGGTGCCGCCTGAGCCCGTCCCGCTCTCTCCTCCCCCGGCAACGGGAGGCTCACGGCCCTTCCGGCACAGCATCCGCCCAGGCCCAGGAGCGGCCCCCTGGAAGCCGCTTCCCAGAGCCACGGCCGGCACCGTGGCACAGGCCGGGCAGCCGGGCGGGACGGCCTTCCACGCAAGACTCCGTCCCCGGTGGGGGGGGTGGGCAGAGCTCCCCTCTGGCGCTAGAGCCCCCTGGACCGAGGCCCACCCATCAGGTGCTGGGAGCCTCCAAAGGTCCTGGCGTCGGGAGACTTACTATTTGCTGATCGCAACTGTGAGGGCCGGAGCGGAGGGCGCCTTCTCCGCCCTGCAGACGCCCCACACCCCACTGCCGCCGCCACGGGCCGCCGTCATGTCACACGCGCCTGTGCACGGCCGGCGGGGGGGCTGCCTGGACCCTCCACGGCGGGCTCAGGTGGGGGTCCTCGCCCTGCTGAGCGGGAAGAGGCCGCAGAACCAGGAGGCTGTGGCAGGAGGGAATAGCAGGAACCGCGTCTGCCTCCGGGACCCTCCGCCCACGCCCGGGCCGGAAGTGCGGGCACACCCACTGCAGGAATCCCAGGGCAGGGCTGGGCGCCCAGGAAACTGGGCCAGAGGCTCCCTTGCACGCGCTGGGGCAGCCCAGTCCCCGCGGCCCCCACCGCGGCTCCCCTCTGGGGGTCTCCCATCCAGCCAGGGCCGCGGGGCCCAGAGGCCGGGGACCCTTTTCCCAAGGTCCACAAGCAACCGTTCCCCGTCCAGGGGAGGAACGGCAGGTGACCTCACCACGCTGGATGCCACCAGCACCCTCTGGGGAGGATTCATCCCCTTGCTTTATGGACAGGGAAACTGAGGCTGGGATGGGCACGCGGCTCACCTGAGAATCCAGGCCTCTGGTCTCCACCTAAGAGGCCCCAATGAGGGGAAATACAAGCCAGCTGGGGCCTCCCAGACAGGCTCTCACATGCCACCTTGAACCGTTTCCCGAGTCTGATGCCGTCTCATCCGCTTTAAAGACAGAACCAAGGCCTGTAGTGAGAATCACTGTCATTAAGCCGGCCTGTGTCCAAAGGTGTGTTGGGTGTGCACACGACCTCCTCACATCCTCCCCGCCCCGATCCCCACCACGTTACCCACGGGGGCAGGTGGGCTGGGAAACCTCAGTGTGGCCTCCGGGCGGCCTGAGCCCCGCATCAGGTGTACACACGGACACACGCAGACCTGCCCCAGGGAGACTGACCCCGCTGGCCACCTCTTGCGGGAGGGCTGCCAGTGCGCCAACAGGCCCACCCCTGGGCCTTCCGGCCGCTCCCCTCCCTCGGCCGTCTTCCCAGATCCTGTGCTGGGCCTGCCCGCGCCGCCATTTCCTCCCGCGGGCCCAGAGGCTCGCTTCCAGTCCTCGGAGTTTGCAAATGGCCGGGGCCCGGAATGGCCTGTCCCTTGGAGGAGCCGAGGCGAGGCCCGGCCAGGTCGCAGAGTGCAGCCAGCCCGGCCAAAGGGCCTTCCTTCACCTCCCAGAAGCCAGTTGGGCCCTGGGCCGCGGACACCGACCCATCACGGCGGGGCGGCACAGTGCCTGGCGGGCGTCCCCAGGGTGGCCCACGGGCTCCAAGGTTCACGAGAAGCCACGAGGAGTGCCTGCCTTAAGGGGATGTGGTGCCTCCAAATGCCAGCCCATCTCTGGAAACCTCTGGAAACCACCGACATACCAGGGGACGCATGGGACGTGTATGTGTGTGCGTGCACATGTGTCACACACAGAACACACGCATGCACATGTGTTGCAAGCACAGGACATGTCATGCTACACACACGGGACATGTGTGCACATGGGCGCTACATGTACGTGACACATATGTGCTACAAGCACAGGACACGTGCGTGTGTGTGTTGCACATGGCACGTGTGTGTGCATATGTTACATGCATAGGAGATTGTACATGTTATATGCAAAGAACAGGTGTGTACATGTGTGCCACACACCAGACACAAGTGTACATGTGCATTACACATGACACATGTGCATATGTGTGTTTCATGCACATGGCACCTGCATGTGTGTTACACACAAGATATGTGTGTACATGTGTTACACGCAACACGTGTGCACATCACACACAGGCCATGTGTGCACTACACAGGACACGTGTGTGCACATGAGTCACACACAGGACATGTGTGCACTTGCTTTACACACAGGACACGTGTGCAGACACGTGTGTTGCACACAGGACACGTGTGCACGTGTGCAGACACGTGTGTTGCACACAGGACACGTGTGCACGTGTGTGCTGCACACGGGACACCTATGTGCGCACAAGTGTGTTACACACACAGGACACCTTGCATGCGCGTGTGTTACGCACACAGGACATGTGTGCGGCGCACCTGTGTTACACGCACACACCATGGTGCACCCGTACTGGCACAGGCCTGCCGTCCACACCTGACCACTGCGTGGACGTGCAGAATGAACGTGGGCTTTGGGGGGCGGCAGGCCCAGGTCTGAACCCCACCCCCCATCTTCAGCAGGTGGCTGAATCTGGGGGCCCCGTGGCAGGGCCAGTGCCTCCCCTGGCCAGATGGAAATGGTGCCAACCCCCATTCTGCACGCATCTCTGAGACTCGGGGAGAAACCAAGGGCTACCAGCAGGCATGTGGTGCTCTCTGCGAGCCGAGTGCCACGCCACGTGTGCCTCGTGTGTGCTACCAGGAGGCAGGGGCACTTACTGCCCCCCTTTTACAGACGAGGAAATGGGGACACGGAGAGGTGAAATGCCTTGCCTTGGATCAACACGGCCAAATAAAACCTACTCAGTCTGAGCCCCAGCCTCAGTCCCAGAGCTCACGCTCTTCTTCTGTACTCTGCTTTCTCAAATGGGAAAGGCGCCCGGCGTGGTGTGGGCGCACGGCTGCTAGTGTAGCCACCATCACTCTGCCGTTCCTCCAAGACCCTGGACCTCAGAGCGGGGGCTGCTTTGCTTTGCCCGTCTTTAAGAGCGCCCAGACCCGCGTCAGCCATGTTCTTGGAGCTGCTAGTAAACACAGTTCGGATGCCGGCACGGGGGTCTGAAAAGACCACATGGGAACGGAGCAAGTGGAGAAAAAAAATCCAAGAGCAGAATCACTAGAGAAAGCGGCTTGCAAGGAGCTCTGGCCAATTTCATCCACTTTTCACGCCTCCTGCCCCTCCCCAACATCTCCACCAACAGGTACGTTCCTTGAAATAAACAAGCCACAACAAAGCGCTTCTATTAACGAATGGAAGGAGCCTTGGGGAGCTTGCAGCAGACGGCGGAAGCAAGCGCCCGTCTCTCGCTCAGGTTCGGCAGCAAGCACCAAGGGAAAGGCAGCCTCGGCGGCTGGGAAGGGCAGGGCCGGACCCCCAGAATTGGAAACAGCAGGAGCTGATGGGGGGGCCGCGGGGAAGAACCCTCAGAATTGGTTATATCACAACGTGAGCAAATTCACCTCATAAACAGTTATCGTTTGTAAATTACGGTGGCCGTAAAACTTCTCTGTCTTCACGTGTGCTGATGGCCAATGAATTCTGCACCTCGTTATCTTGGGGAGATCATTTTCTTTTTCAAGTTTACAGCTACTCTTTGTAGTTCACCTGTTGAATGTTTTTTGTGGGGGAGGGGGAGGGATTTAAATGTACCTTTAAACATGCAAAACATTATGCGATTTTTCACAAAGATCTCAAAACAATTTTCTGTCCACTATACAGAACAGCTAGAGATTTCATGAAGATCTCAAAATCTAAAGTCCCAAATGCTGTAATTTTGAATTTCAGTCTAGTGTTAACGCTGTTTGTGCTGCCAGATGACATAAAAATTGGTAATTAATTAAGACCCTTAAGGTCCGTTTACATAGGGCATTAGGAGTCTTAAAAGGCAAAGACAAAGACCAAAATTTAAATTATAATCTAATGACAGAGAGGGTGTTTCCGCTACCGAACTGTTCGGGGGATGAGAAGATCGATGCACGGGACCGTTCCACTACACCAGCGCAATCTGTTTATTTTGACCTCCGTTCTTCGAAATTGTCGACTCCACAATTGAAATACGCAGTGTGTTTCAACAAGGACCCAGCAGTCGTAATGACAGACCAGCCCATCTGTGTTGTAAGAATGTATAATTTCAGCCTACAGTGGGATTTATGTACAAGCAACGATAGAACACTGCTCTGTGCGATACTTCCTCCAAAAAAAAAAAAAAAAAAAACCCAAAAAACTGCCGAGAAGAAATGGGTGCCGTGGAGAAGGCTGATATTTTGCCTGATCTGGAACACAAAAGATTCCATGGCATTTTCCCGATGGGGGGAGGGGGGGAGGCAGAATGTTATTACCCAAGTTAATAAACAAAGATGGTAAGTGATCTCACAGAAGCACCCCGCTCTGCTGGGCGTAAAACGTGCTAGCCGTACACGTTACAACCTTTAGGTGAGCAGAATCTCGGTGGAAAATACAAATTCAGGATGAAAATGCTCATTTGTGGAAATTAATTGATTTTATGCTACTTGCTCTTATTTCCGAAAAGGAGATGAAGTCATGTTCAGGAAATCGGACTGTCATTCCAGGATTTGGGATTTGAGACCTATTCACCTACACTGGTTATACCAAAAAATAAAATTTTTGGAGAGGAGGCGTGGGCAGCGATCAAAAGCATAAATTCTTCAAGAATGATGGGCCCTCCTTTTCCCCGACCCACCTCTCTCCACTCTCGCCTCTTGTGCTTTAGGATTTATGACACTCTGTTTTTTTCCTATTACTTCTATTTTGTCGCCGGTGTTTTATTCGGTGCTTGCTAAATGTTGGGGTGGAATGACCCTCCGGCTCATAGCAGCAGAATGTGGCGTTCTACATTCACGATCACGAAAATGTTTTAATTATCTCTGCCATATCCGCCTGTCTCTATAGCCCCAAACCTCCAGTATCGACTGCTGCCTAATCTAAGAACAAAAGCAGCCGTGATAGTGCTTGTGTGAGCCGAGCTCACTTTTATATGTGGTGGGGTCTGCCCCGGCCGGCTGCTCAGACCCACACAGACAGGACCCAACGCCTCCGAATTAGGAAAACAAAGATGTATTTACGTGGGAATTTTCCTCTCAGTTGCAATGTAGAACTTTCTGGGCCTGATTTTCCCTTTTCCATAAATCAAGACCCCAGCTACCCTCAAACGTGGGGGTGGGGGGGGAAACCCAGGCTGCATCCGTGGGTTCTTTTGTCAGCCTGCCAGAGGACGGAGGTGATTCGCAGCTGAACTCTGCAAAGCCCACCTTTTAAATGAAAAGGGTCAGCAGTATGGAAGGGTAGGGGACCATCACAGGAACTCGGGCAAGCACGGGGTTCAGCGTGGCCTGGGCACGCAAAGGTCTTTGAGGGACTTCCACCCCCGCTGGCCATGGCTCAGGCCCCGGACAGTCGAGTGTCTGGGCTCGCAGCTCTGCAGATGGGAAACCAGGATGGGAGCCGGCACAGGCCGGGCCTGGACGCCTCAGGCCCCCGAGGGTCCGTCTGGCCCACGTGCACCCCACGCACCGTCTGTGGGCAGGGCGGTTATGAGCTGGGCACAGCGCCGTTAGGCGGAATCCCTGGGCTTAAATAAGTGTTCAAAAAACAAAGCACCAAACCACCCAAAAGATTTTCCCCATACTGAGCTGAGAGCCGAAAAGAGCCTTCTTTTCCCTCCCCTCCTCACCCGAAATAAAATAAAACGAAAGGCAGAAAAGAACCGGATCCCTAAACCGAGGACATGGCAGCATTAAAGATGCCGGATAAAATAAAAGGGCCTCTGTTTCTCAATGCAGAACCCACCCTCCCGTACGCCGGCCCAGCCCTGCCTGCCGAGGACTTTGCAGGGAGGAGCAAGGGCGCTTTGGTGTTTTTCCCTCGGCCACTCCTGGCACCACCGAAAATTAAGACGATAATAATAACGGTAATAGTAACGAGACCCCCACGAGGAACCGACCCCGCTGAGCAGGAGCGAGCAGGCCGCACCTATTCACGCCTCCTGAAACATTCGTTCAAATTACAATCGAGCATGCAGCTCCTGTAAAATAACAAACATTCATTTTTATTGTGATTCCCAAAGCCTAGAGCTTAAAAATAAACGGGCCCGGCTTCTGCATTTTCCCTGCAGTTTTTTGGAAAGGCTCACTTCACCGAAGGCTGGTTGCTGGGGGGGGGGGGTCGGAAATAGAATTTTGAATTTCGATAACCAATTAGAGGGAAGGAAACGTAACAGGCATGGAGCACAAGATGGCAGAGCCCTCGGCCGATCTCCAACAGAAGAGAAGGAAGAAGGGGACTTACCCAAGGTGCAGGAGGCTGGGGAGCTTCCTCAAAAGCAAGGGAGTGGAAGCGGTGCCCCCTGGGACGGCTGGGCACAGTGGCGGTGGTGGGGGGAGGGCAGGGCCCGCCGGCCAGGAGGCCGGCCCCCCCCAGCCCGGTGGCAGCCCCAGGTCCGACGGGCCCTCAGCCGTCCTGCTCTCTGGCCACCCTCATCCATCGGTCCCCCGGTCGCGGCTGGCGCGGCCTGGGCCTCGGCCACCCCGGCACCCGGAGGCAGGGCCGCCAGGAGCCAAGTGGTGCTGGGGAGGCTCTGCTGCCAGCCCAGGAGGCCGAGGAAAATGCTACTTTTGTCTCCTGCTCTCATCTGGCACTGGCTGCCCGGGGAGGGGGGGCCAGAGGCGGCCGCTGCGGCTCGGCCCCGCCCACCGGGAATTTTTGAAAGATGCTCTGGGTGCCTGGAGGATGGCAGACGTGGCAGAGGCGGGTGGGCCGGACCCCCGAACCCACCACCAGGCGCGGGGAGGGGGGGGGCGCGGCCGAGCGGGAGAGGGAGGAGGCGGCAGGCGCGGCTGGCCACTCAGCGGCCGGCCGAGGAGGCCGGGGGAGCCGGCCCAGCCCCGCGCCCGGCCCCGGCGCCAGCCCTCCCCGCGGCCAGGCGGCGCGGCCCTGGGCGCCATGTCGCTCTGGAGGCCGGGCGGCCCGGCCCGCCGTGGGCATAGAGGCCGCATTGTTCCCGCGCCCGGCCCGAGGGGGAGCGGGCGGTGGCCGGCACCCAGCGTGCTCCCGGGGTGGGGGGAGGGGGCCGGGCCCGGGGCGCCCCCACCCGGCCAGCTCCACGGGCCCCCCAGCCTCAGTCTTGCAGGGAGCCCAACCCAACCCCGGGAGGCCATGCCACCTCGGCCCAGAGCCTGGGCCGGGGCTCTGAATCGGCCTTGTGTCCATTCGAGTGGCCGCCTGACCCCGGGGCCACACCACCTCCCCAGGCTTCGGTTTCCCCAGCCACAGAAGGGACGGGGAGGACGGCCCCCACCCCTCAGGGCTGCTGGACGACGGAATAAGGAAGGCACATGGAGGGCCAAACACCCATGCAGGGCACCCTGCTGGCGCTCGGGAGCCGGCCGCCTTGCCCAGAGGGGCTGCAGGCCGCCACGAGGTCGAGTCCAGGGTCCACCACACCCTCTGAGGCCATCACACCCTCTTCAGCCCCACCGAAGCCAACTGTGGCCAGCACACGGGGCAAAGGTGAAGTGTGCTGTGCTCCAGGCCTCGGGCCCACCGACCGGGCTTTTAACGTGGAGGTTTTATTTGGCGATTTGTCAGATGCCGCTGGCGTCCGCTGAAGGCATCCGGGCCACATCTGTGCGGCCACTCTGTCTGCCCAAGTCTCTCCCTCGGCCCTTTACGTGGCCAGGCACCTGCTGTCCCCGCGCCTGGTGAGCTCCAGGGCTGTCAGTGTGAGATGGGGGCTCCCCAGGCAGGGAGGGGGAACTGCACAGACTGCCCGTGGCTGGGGCTGCCGCCTCGGCTTACAGGCCTTTCTGTTGGCAGCGACTGGCGGTAAGGGGCCATCGGGACACCTGAGCATCTGGGGACGGGAGTTCGGGCTCAGACACGGTCATGCCCCAGAAGGAGGTGGAGGGGCGAGGCGGCTGAGCAGGCAGGAAGCAGCCCAGGAGAAGCCCTCGGGTCCTCGGGCTCTGGTCTCACGCACACGGCCACGTGACCGGCCCGCCAGCTGATGCCAGAGACAAAGCAGGTAGGATTCCGATGCCACGCGCCTGACCAGGAACGCCGGGAATTCCATTCCGGGCACAGCTTGGCACAGCCGCCAACAGCCTGGCCCCGGGAGGAGAGGGTCCTCCCCCCCCCCGTGCCCCACGGGGAAAGCCACCGAAGACCAGGTGGCCATTTTGGGGCCGGCCCTGCCAGAGGAGAAGACGCCACAGCTGCACCAGCACACACAGAATATCCCCACAGCCAGAAGCCGCCTCCGCTGCACCAGCTGGATGGCCCGGAGATAACGGCCTCCGCCCCAAGGCCTGCAGGCCAGCGTGGGGCTCAGGGCACAACACATCAGTCACGGCAGCCGGGCAGCCGGGCCCCATCGGGTCCTTCTTGGATGGCAGGCACCCTGTGCTGTGAGGTGTGGCCGCAGCGCCACTGTGTCAGGGCCAGAGCCCCCAGAGACAGGCCCTTCTCCTGGCAGGGCGGGGAGGGCCCCGCGGGTGACATGCTCAGGGCACACGTGTGTCCCTGCAGGCCAGAACACGCATGTCTGGTGCGTCCTGGGAGCCCAGGCAGGTCTGGGTAATGTGATGAGCAACGTGCTTGCAGCTCGCTGCCGCAGCGTCTCTTACTGTGACAACATAAGGAACACGGAAGCCCCCCCCCCCACCGTTTTATTATAATTTAAAATGTAATTATAAAAGGCTGATTTGAATGTAAATATCGCCGTTAAACACACGAAAGGCGAATCGAGATTTAAGAGCCCCCAAACCAGCAGGTAAATATTTCAGCTAAATGCTCCTCCTGCCCTTCCGAGACCCCAGAATTAAGGAAGGGCGGTTCACTGAAAAAACCCAGCCCTGGCCTTGGAAGCCAAAGACATCAGGGACAGCATCCTGTTTCAATTCTAAGGGAAAATTCTATCACTCCTTTAAAAAAAAAAAAAAAAAAAAAGGCCGTTGTACTTTGCACATCTCGGGCACACGTTTCCAACCACAACCGCCAATCGCCTGACAAATAATAATCCTCGCCTCTGCTGCTCACATGTCTACGCAGAGAACCCACCTCTCAGCCACCGACAGGGCAGCAGGCCCCGCCGCGTGTTCAAGGGCTCCACCGCCACGGCCACATGGCCTTCCGACCCGTCTGGAATCCGACGCACACAAGTCCGCCACCCGGAATCTCCCAGGAAGGCCGTCAGGCGTTTACTCCTGAAGCCCCCTCACCCCAGTGAAAGCTCGTGTTGGGAAGGTTTTGTGCCTCATGCCACACAGTTCCGGCATTTCCCACTTAGATTTTACCCATCCCACCTACACGGCCTCAGGAGATGTTTTGGCCACCCCCCCCAAAAGAGATCTCTTCAGAGCATTTTGGGGGTTCAGTTTAAACAGACCACAGCTAAGCGGTTCCAGGATTTAAAAAAAAAAAAAATGGAAAGGAAAGGATGTAAAAGCAGGTTTAAAAAATGAAACCTCATTTTTTGAAAGCCAAATATTATCATTTGCCAGCAAAGCCTTACAGGTGAAGGGGAAGCCTGGCAGGGAGCGGACTCTCGTCTCAGCCCTCACCAGGCCTGGGGCCGCTCCCGCCCCTGGCGTCACCCGCTTCGAAGGGGCATCCAGGCCGAGGACCCCCTTGGCTGGCAGAGAGCCCAGGTCGATTAGCCACCGCAGCCTTTCCAACGTCCCCCCCGCCCCCCAACGCCAGGAAGGCCGTCTCATTTCCAGCCCCAGCGAGATGCGTTTCTCTGAGTCCTCAGCACGAGCCTGGGAGCCGGGCCTGGCTTCTCAGGGCGCCTTCCTGGCTGGGTTGAGGCGGGCGATTTAGCAGGAACAGGGCTGGACGCTATCCACAGAGCGGGAAGAGGGACATGGCTACGGGAGAAGCGTCAGAGGGACGTTTCTGTTCGTTTTAGTAATTCAGAAAACGGCCCTCCGGTGCTCACCATGGGCCGGCCTGTCAGGAGTTACAAACACACCCTCTCCGGCCAGCGAGGGTATGTGAGGGTTAGCAGGCGGCCTAACCATGGCAGGCTGGGCTCTCTGATAGCCTGCAGACTCCTCCCAAGTTCACTGGGGAATGGATTCAGGGAGGAGGAAAGGGCCCCAGAGAGTCGCAAATACTGTCCAAAATCGCCCTCGATGGCTTCCTCCTCTAGGAATGGACTCTTTTCCTCGTATAGTCCCCGTTTTCCTCACTTCTGTCCCTTGACTACCCCTCGCCCCCAGCAGACAAAGGCCCATCAAGTCTAGCCCAAGGGAGGGCCCCTCCAGCCCACCATCCGAAGCCTGGACACCTGGCTAGCCTTCTGGTGCTTGCAAATGCACCCTGGCAACCTTGAGAAAGAGATCACAGAAGGAAAAAAATTAAACTTGAGAAAGTTAGCCTCCACTCAACAAAGAAAGCCAGACATTCCCACTGAATCTTCCAAGAACCATGGCTCAGGGGGACTTTCGTTTTTCCCTTTCTACACATCGCAGTCCCTAACTGGGTTCTGAGGGCCTGTGATACCCCAGGTTCTCGAGCTCTGCCAGCCTAAGGCAACGGGACACTGGTCAGCCCTGAAAATAAGCATTTCATATAAAAGATCCATTGTCTCTGAGTGGGGGCAGTGATTGCCTTTCCTGAGTCCTCCGTCACATAGCATCAGGATGCCAGGGTCCTTTCTTGTTCCGACAACATGTTTTGAGCGGTCTTCCTGACCATCAGTGAAGGGACGAAATTCTCCTCAACGAAGCGTCCTGGTAAACGTAAGCTTCTATTTGGCCAAAGAGCAATCAGCCCATCAATGTCGAGGCCCCGTGACCAGATCACCAGCCACATTGCCAGCAAGATGCTGGCAGCTGGTGTGGCCACTCCGGACTCCCAAGTTGCCACATCCTGCCCTCATTCTTCCCCCAGACCCTGAACAGGTGAGAGGCACAGGTCAAACCCTGGGGTCAGCACCCAAGTGAGCTCCTCAAGTGCCATTCCGGGGCGGGGGGAGTTCCACTCCTTCGTCTGTGAGCACATCCCGGGACCTCGAGAGGCCTTGCCCCCCACCTAGCACCCCCAGTGCCTCCTAGCCAGGTCCTGGGGCAAGGAAAGCCCTAGTTTTGCAAGCCCCTGGCAGTCTACTGCAAAAGAAACGTCCAAGTACACCTGTACCGCCACCTGCGGGGCAGGGGGCAGTGAACTTGTAGGTGCCCTTTCTAGAGAACCCAAAACCACCCTCCCCTTGTCTTAGAAACTCAAAAATATCATCATCACTGGCAATAAAAATGGCAATTACCATTTACAACAATAACAATGACGGCAGCGGCAGCCGTTTATGGCTCCCTGCCATGTGCCAGGAACCGTGCTCTGTGCGATTCACGCTGTCTGGACACCCCGAACGCCCCTCCGAGGCTGGATTTATTATTCCTGCTCTGTGACTTGGGGTACAGGCCCAGGGAGGCCCGAGGATGTGCCCTGTCCAGGCTCATTGAGCCAGGGCCAGGGACAGGACTGGAGCTGCCCGATGTGAGCCAGGACACCCCCTTTTCAATGGGGTTCCCGTAAGAGTATTCTCCCTTCTCCCCAGATGTGCAAGTACACCCTGTAGGCCCCACAAATACCAAGTATGATGCTTTTAAGGTGTCTTCCTGGCTGGCCTGCAAGGGCCTCCGTCTCTTCCCAAATTCAACCCCTCGCTAGGCACACCCACTGGTTTCCCCCGGACAGCAGGGAGCACTTGCTCAGGCAGAGCGCCCGTCAGGGTAGGCAAAGCCCTCTGGACCCTCCCTCAGCCCCAGGGACTGCCTTCCGGTCAGGCCTCATCCACACCAGGGCAGGAGAGGCCCCGGCACCCTTCTGAGGACGGGAGCAAGCGAGGCCGGGTCACAGACGGCCCCACCAGGGGCACGGCACGCAGAGCCAAAAGCCATCCTGCTGCAAGGCTCCCGGCTGTTCCCGCTGAGCAAAGCACAACGCGGTCTGCACCTGCTCAGGTGGCGTGTGCAAAGTGGCCACAGCGCACAGCCCTCACCACACACGGCCTGTGCCCAGCAGCCGGCCGCACCACACCCCAGAGACCCCTCGCCCAGGATCTGGGGCCTCCGGTGGCCAAAGGCCAGACGTGACGCAGCCCCGAGTGCAGGCGACAAAACACCGCAGGGCTGGCCCCAGTTTAAAACAAAAACGGAAATACCAGGGCCATCCTCCCACTCGCCCCCCACGGTCCACGAGGCCCTGTCCGCCCCCCCCAACCCCCGCTTAGCGCGTTCTCCCTATTAAATCCGGAAGTGATAAAAACCAGACAGGCGCCAGTCCGTTTTCGGAACCTTGACTTTGGTAGACATGTCCTCAAGAATAAAATGTGCCTGGATGGGCTGTCCCAACACGGCAAGAAGCCCCTGGTGGGGGCCCAAGTCTCACTGGAACTGGGCTAGCTCTGAGTTACAAGGACAAAGGCAAGACAGAGCAGAGTTGGTGCCCAGATAGTGCCTCTCTCGGGGGGGGTGGGGGACGCCGTTTACTACAGACTCTCAAGTCTCAAGCCCATCACAGTCCATGCGTCGGGGGCACACTTTGGCCGCAGAGATGGGCCTTGGCATCTGTGACAAACAGCAAGCCCCCACTAAGTGGCCCTGGGGTGCCTCCTCGGATGCTCTCAGCCCTTCCTTGTTCCCACAGGCCCACGGAGGAGCAGCAGACGCCCCTTCTTCGGGTGTCCGGTTTAATCCTGGGGTATTCCCAGTAGCCTCGGCAGGAGGCCACAGCTTCCCGCCCGTCGGGAGCTACGTTACAGGTCCTCCGTGGGCCCGGGGAAAGCGTCTCCTACGTCCCGCAGGCGAGGCCCGGATGGAACTCAAGCTCCTTCTCATTACAAACCCGGTCACTGCCGACTCTGAGCAGCAGCTCCATTTCTGCGATCGCTCCTGACGGTGCCACCCAGGCTTCCCGGCTCCTAACTGCCTCTCATAGAGTCATAAATAAAAATGCAAAACGGAGGAGGTGGGGAGGTGGTTTGGGAGAGGAAGATGACGGCCTAGCTGAAAAGACGGCCACCAGGTCCGTTCCAAGGCACTGAGGCAAACTTCCAGCCTCTGCGTCTGGGCTGCCAGATCTTACTGCGAGGGGCTCCTCTTTCCTCTGGGTTCGTCCCTGGGCTCGAGGGAACCAGGCAGCCCGGGGAGAGATCGTCGTGAGGCAGGCCTGGGCCGCTCAGGCCTCCATCCGTGTTCCCGGAAACATGGCCTTCAGGAACCAGCTTGCAACTCTGGGATGTTATGGAAACAGGCCCCCACTGCCCATTATTTTGTGGTCAAAGAACCCGGCGAGGTTCTCGAAACCACATCAATACGACGGGCAGAGCAGAAAGGAAGTCACACCTGTGATACAACAGTATTAAAGAGCGGGCTTAACCCACCCCCGACCAGTTTCACTTTAACGGGACAGGGACGAGAAGATACAAGCATGCGTGTGAAAATCCTAAACAGCCAGAACCAATGAACAAAAATAAAACGAAGACCGTGCTGGCCTGCAGAGGCTGCCTTGGCTGCTGAAACCCAACTTTGAAGAAATTAATTTCAGCGTTACCTTAAAACCCTGTAATTACGGCAAAGGCGCATTCCTTCACCCATGTCTCGCTCCCCACAAACTCCCCAGGGCCGCCGGCTGGGCCTGTGTGTGAGCCACCTATAAAGGGGGATTTATTACGAAAAGTTATGAGTTGTTTTTCGTTTTATGCCACCATAAACAAGAGCCTCCACAGAAGGCCTTTCACTTGCCCGGCCCGGCGGCTGCCAGCACTCGACTGAGGGCCCCCTAAATCGGCTCTCCACAAATGCTTGACCGGCAGAAAAGATAAAATAAATAAATGAGAATCACTGGTTTCCCTGGTTTAGGAAGGGAATGAAAGATGTCAATATACAAAACAAAAACAAAACAAAAACAAAAACAAAAAAACCCAGGGATCACAAGGTCCAAAATAATCCTTCCAATCCCATCAAACCTAAAAGCAGACGTTTTCCCCTTTCCTTCTCTTCTGTTTAAGATGCCTGCTAACGCTATTTACGTGTGCAACCAAATTCTCCCTGGCAAAAGGTCTGCACACCTGAGATCAGAAGCTGTATTTCACGAATCCCAAGTTCCTGCATTTTAATGACGGCCCGGCCGTGGAGTTCTTGCCAAGCTGGCCAGGCTTCAGGTTCAAGAGCAGCCTCCTTCGTCTGTGGAAGGCCTGCCCTACAGGCTCTTCTTAGAAATCCCGTCATTAATATTTAAATACTCCCTAAGTAGCGAAAGTGAGAAAGGCACTTACCATCCTCGGGAGTCGCCCGGAACCCGCTGGTGACCCCGGGACTCGCAGGTCGACCGCCCTGCCTTTGCCGGAGGAATGCGCCCGGACGCGGCCAGCGCTGCGCGGTGATGCCCACACCGCACAGGCCCAGGGCGAGCCACGGGTGGGAGTCCTGGGTCCCGACCGCCTCCCGCCTTCGCGCGTGTGAACCGCAGCGAGCAGCGCGGTGCCGTCTCCCGCAACTCTTCGCAGGGCGCGACGGCTCCGGGACGGAGACAGCGGGCGAGGCGCGCGGCCAGGCCCCCCTCTCCCGGCCCCGCAGCGCGCCGCTCCTCCTCTGCGGACTCCTGCTTGCCCGCGTGGAACCGCCGGACCTCTCGGAGGAGCCGAACCCGCTCTCCGCGTCCGAGACTAGCGCCTCCAGGGACCTTTGTCCCGGACGAAAACGAAAGCGCGCGGCGCGAGGGGCGCCCACGCCCTGCCGCGGAGGTCCCGGCCGGCGCGCCCCGAGACTTTCTCCAAGTTCACGTGCTTCCCCGGCGGGCGGGCGGCGCGGGCCCGAACTTGCAGGGCCGGGCCGTCGGGCGCGCTGCGGGGTGCGGGCGGGCTCGGGGCGGCGCGGCGGCGCGGGCCGGGCACAATGGGCGCCGCCGGGCGGGCGGGCGCGGGGACAGCGCGGGCCCGGCTGCCGCGCGGCCGCTCGTCTGGCGCGGCCCGGGCGCCGAATGCGGCGGCGGCTTGGCACAGACGCGCCGCGCGCCCGGTGCATGCTAATGGCCGGCGGCCGCGCCATGAATTATTCAGCAGCGGCGCGGAGAGGGCGAGCGCGGCGCGGAGGGCGGCCCGGTCCGCGCGTCCCCCGCCGCTGCGAAGCCGCCGCGGCGACTTCCCAAACTTTCCCCGGTCGGCACCGAGGATGCGGCCCCCGCGGCGCCTCCGTCCCCGCCCGAGCGCGCCGGCCGCGCTTCCCACGTTGCCGCCTATTTTATGTCTTTTGTCTCGGAGTTGGCACCTGTCCCAGAGAGCGCGTTTCCCTGCCCACCCCTTCGCCGCCGGATCGGGGCGGGGGAGGGGGTACGGGGGACCCGGAGAGGAGGGGACGGGGAGGTGGGGGGAAAGCAAGGCGCCTACGGGCCCCGTAGCCAGGAGAGACCTCCCGGGGACAGCGGCCGTGCCCGCGCGTCCGGGCACCTCTGTTCCGCGGGGAGGTCAAGTCTTCGGCTGTGCCCGGAATACCAACGAGGCCTCCGGGCGCCCCCCTCCACCCCCCTCCCGCCGCGGCCGTGCCCGCTGCGGGCGAGGACGGACCGCGGCCCCTCCCCGACTCCCCCCTCCGCCGCGCACCCTCCTCCCTGGGCCCGCGCGCGCGGGCGGGGCGGGCGGCGCGAGCAGCGGATTCGCCGCCCGAGCCCCGCTCCTCGGCCCGCAGGCCCGCGTGCGCGCCCCCGCGGGCACGCCGCCCCGGGCGCTCCCCGCCGCGCGCCCCCGGCCCGCGGCCCCGCCCGCCTGCCGGCGCGGCCAGGGGGGCACCGCGCCGCGAGGACCCATCGTCCTGCGGCTTCGCGCCCTGGGGCCGCGCGGCTGCCGGGGCGGGCAGGCGCGAGCCCTGGCCCCGGCTCGCCCCGCCGCCCTGGCACCGAGGCGGCTGCCGGAGCGCGCTCGGCGGCTGCGTTCCGAGGCTCCGGCTGCCATGATTGCGGGCAGCGGGGCGCGCGCGCAGGCTCGGGCCCGGCTCGGGGACCCCGGGCGGACCGACGGTCTCTGGCCTGCGCGCAGACCCGTGCGCGCCGCGGACAGCGGCCGGGGTCGCCGGGCTCGTCACGGCGGGGGCCAGCGTGTGCCACGGAGCTCTAGACGAGGTCCTGGGACAGGGCTCGGGATCCACGGCGGCGGGCTTCCCCGGTGCCCAGGGCGACCCCGCGGTGGCTTTCCGGACAGCGCTGGCCCGGCGGAGGGAGGGGCGCGGTGCCAGGTGTCGGGGGTGGGGGCGGGGTGCACGGGATCTGATGAAGTGGAGAGGGGCAGCGCACTGAGCCCAGAGATGCAGGGGGTGCGCAAGGTGCCTGGCGGAAGGGGGTGCCCTCGCGGTGCCGGGAAGGCGTGGGATGGCCAGGGCACCGTGCCCAGAGCCGCTGCCCAGCTCCGAGCTCGCTGTCTTCCTTCCCCGCAGAAACAACTTCCTGCTCCCCCGGCCCGGAGCGTAGGAGCTGCGGGGAGAAGCTGTAGGCCGCAGCCCCGCTCTCTCAGCTCAGACCCTCTCCGAGGACTACAGTGCAACACCCCGGGGCGGGGCGGTTCCCTGCCGCACCCCCTCCCGGGGGTCGCGACAGGCTGGGCTCCAAGGCCCCGACACTGGTTACAATGCCAAGAAGGCCGCAGCAGCTCGAACTGCCGGCTCCGCGGGGGCGCCTGAGTGGATTCCCCGCAGAGAGGCTGGCCCGGGCCTCTGGCGCTCCGGGACGACACTGGGTCACTATGCTCGGACCCCCTCTCCCTGTCCGGGCATGCCCTCTCTCAGAGCCAGATGGACCTGGCTGTCCCCGGACGCCCGCGACGGGGGCCCAAGAGGAACAAGGCCTCCTGGGCCCCATCCCAATGTCTCTCTGTGCCTGTCTCCCCCAGCACCCCCCCCCCCAGCCGGCCTTGGCATTCTAACCAGTGTCCCTTGACGTCACATCTCGCCATTTCTGTCAACCAATTGAAACTTGCTCGTTGTCATAAAAATATATATACTTTTTATGCCATTGGTACATTCAAAAGTTCCTCGTGTGCCCTGCTTCCCAGGAAACTACATTCCACATTGGATTGGACTGCTCAGGATGAGGGAACTGTCCGTATGAGGCAGGGCTGGGCCGGGGCCTGGGGTGCCCACCCACCCACCCACGGGAGACGCTCTCTAGGACCCTATGACCTTGGCCTTGAACTGTGGCTGGACACCCACCTATGACACACATGGTTTCATGGGAGGGGGGATCCTCAGGATACACTCAGGAATCTTCCAAAATTCCTTTCCTGGGGGTTAGACTCTTAACCGTGGCCTCTTTTTAAGGGCACCTTTTCTTATTTCTCTGAAAAAACTTGAGTTTTAGAAAATGGAGTAGAAATGTTTCCCGGTTACTCTCTTCATTGAAATGCTGACCAACTTTCACTTTTCACAGCAGAGCAGAGCCAGCCCAAGCCGGATGGGGTGGGTTTCCCTCTTTCTCTGAGGAAGGTCCGGGGTGGCCCTCCCAGCCTCAAGGACCTCGGCGACCCTAGCCGGGTGCCCAGGAATTCTGTGCTCCTCCTTCCCCAGTAAAGGACACCCTCGTAGCAACTCGGGGCTCGGGAATGCCATGTCTGTGTTCTAGCAAAACGGCAGAACGTCTGTTGGCTAGCACTGTCCTTTATAATTTTCTTCCCTATTACCGTTCTCAGCCCTGGCTAGGCCTGTGGGGTAAGAGAGCACATCCTACGAACTGAGTTATGTGCAGGGCAGTCCCAAAGAGCCACCCACAGCCCCCGTCATCTCCCCCTTGCTGCGGCCGCATGAAGAACCAAAGCACCGCCTGACATGATACACCCCCTGTCCCCCCATCTCTACTGCATGGTTCACCGGCTTTAAAAAACCCATCAGACGTTCTGTGGTGTAGCAACTTTGGGGAGCCCAGAGCAATACTTTCAGAGACTAGCTGAATGCAGAGATCTCAACACTAAGTCTCGGGCCCTTTTAACACAAATCTTGTTTTTCCAAAATCTCGAGCAAACTCGGTAACTACCGAATGGGGATTTTGAAAATAAATATATGGTTACTATTTTCACATAAAACCGTTCCCCAAGGGCAACCTCTAGAGATGTGCATACCTCTGTGATAACGTCCTCACTTACACACACACACACACACACACTGCAATCCAACAACGGCACTATAATCTATTGATAATCACTTTCCTAAACACTATAAATATTATAACTAATGTGATACATGTTTTGTGATTAAGTTGGTGGATTAAAACACTGAATTTAAAAAGCCGCAAAGAAAAAGAGATTACCTTACATTATGCCACTTACAAGTTTTGTTCCTTTGGCACAAATACAAATTTGACAACGGTATCATTACGGAAGGCGATGACTGAATGCCAGCATATTAACTTGGTAATTTTCACCTGAAATCATTGTGTAATCATACCGACTTGCTAACCTTTTTATTAGCTGATTTTTTTTCCTGCTCTCACACACATGAATAAGTTAATTCGATGCCATTTTCCCCCTCCCCAATTTTTATTTGGTAAAACAAGAAATTGGGTGAGTCAGAACTATATCTGAGAACGCATACTTTTTTTTTCAATCCCCTCTATACTTGGCATGGATTTACATCTAATTTGGTTACACATTCAAAAATCAAAATCTGCTTTATTCAAGGAAAATAATAGCTTTCAGGTAATTCCATTGGGTATTATCCAGGTTGGTTTTTTAAGGTCTTTTCCCAACTTGTTATCCTGTGACATTATTCAGAGTAAATAATATTAGCAAGTGTGCTCAAATTATCACAAAAGAAACCTGGGACATTTACTTTTTTGGTGAGTGTTATTACAACGGGCAGGCTTCCTAGAGGAAGAACATGGTCGGGGTCCGTGGACCACATCGTGCCTCAGGTCAGATGTTTAGAAAAACAAGTCATAGGAAGGCTCTCAATATACCAGGATGTTTATAGTATCGGCCTTATACAGTTATTTTTTCCTGATTTCTCCCAAGATCTGCCTAATGGGAATGCAGCCGGCGACTTCCTGCTCTGCCTCTAAGCCCGTGTCTCCGGCTCAGCCTCCGGCCTCCGACCAGCCCCGAAGGCCGCGGGCACTCGAGTTCACTGTCCGTTTCTCTACGCAGTGACTCCTAACAGTTAAAAAATGTCGGTATCCAAGACATTCCAAGGACTTAGTAAACAGATGCATTTAATCTAATTAAAAGCTAACAGGATGCGTGTGTGAAAACTTACATTTTCACTTTGGTTTTGATCATTCAACTTTGCACGCTCGAGAATAATGAGTGTGCAATAAGCTTGAGATTGTGAGAGCGTGGCGGCTCCTGGCTTAGATGCCACTTCTTCAGGCGTCCCAGACAATGTGCCCTTTGGAGGAGTTGCTAAGAAGCTTTGGGTGCTGTGTATAAAGGCAAACCGGCTTATGATTTTTTCTTTTCTTTCTTTCTTTCTTTCTTTTTTTTTTTGGCAGTTTTGTTTTGTTTCGTTTGTTTGCTCTTGTCTCAAAGTAGTTTGCCGGTTTGGGATTCCATTTCGATCTGCTATTTTTTAATAGCGTGTACCCCTACTTGTGAGCGCAAAGCCACTGGCATCAATTTGCCTTGGGTAAGCACTCATTTCTTTCCTACGGAGATAGCTGAGGACGAGGAGGGGGGAGAGAAGTCAGCTAGCATAGGTGCAGGTAAAACAAGTGAAAGATAATTGAGTTAGGCTCTCGGGCCGGGTAAGGAATGTGAGCAAGCATCCACAGAAAGGACTCCTTCCTTCCAAACATAATGAAGCATTTTCAGAATCTTTTGCTTTAGGTCACCCTACTTCACGTCAAACTTGGCATTAGCGCACTAGCAACCGACATGAAACTCTGGCCATAGGAGAAGCTTGAGAAACAAAGCACGGGGCAAAACTCCATATTAGCAGCCCCCTCCCCCCCCAAAAAAAAAACCCCTAGCATGGTTGTAGACCATTTCTGTATCTTCTTTCCTTTCAAAACAGAAATATATATATTTATATATGTATATATAAAACAGGCTTAGTACGTCTGCCCTGACATTGATCAGTAGCACACCCCATACTCTCTCCTGACTGATGGGGTAGGAACTCCACACCCATGTATTAGAGTCTGTTTAGAAACCTGTAAGCAGCTGTTTTGTAATATTTAACACACTTTAGAAGTCCACACATTCCTTACATGATGTGTTACCTGTATATGTATATTTAAAAAAAAGAAAAAGCCTTACAACCCTGAAAGCATTCTGAAGGATTTTTTTTCAAATACAAGGAAAGCATAAAACAATCAGAAGTCCGCAATAAATACATGGTCGCACACACACACACAGTGAATATACTGTATATAATGCATACACGCTAGTATCAAAAATTCCCCCTTACAAAGAGGGGGAGCCTGAGTGGCTCAGCCAGTTCAGGGTCTGACTCTTGGTTTAGGCTCAGGTCATGATCTCAATGGTTTGTGAGATGGAGACCTCCCATCTGCCTTCAGCGCAGAGCCTGCTTGGGGTTCTCTCTCTCTCCCTCTCTCTGCCCCTCCACTGCTCTCTCTCTCTCTCTTACTCTCTCTCAAAATAAATAAATAAACATTTCAAAATTTTCTCCTTACAGGTGAAAAATTACAATTCATCTTTTTCATTCTGAAGTAGTAATAACACAAGTCAGGAAAAATGAATCAAGGATGATAGCCCAGTGCTCCTGGTTACACACGTATACACCAAGTGCCAGAGCTAGGTTCTCAGCATTATATAAGGGATAAGAAAAAGCACAGAACAAACAAATTTTTTAAAAATCAAAATTAACTCTTAAAGAGAAGTGGATTCTGAATTTAGTCGCTCAATTCTGCAATTCTTAAAATGGAGTCATTGTCAATTGGGAAATTAACATTTTCCTGAAGAAGTTAGTGCCACGGATAGCAAATTCGTATTAGCAATTAAAGATAGATTGGCATTTGTAATTTAACAGTTGCCAGTAGGCAAAGTTACCTATTTCCACAAAAATGAGAAGACATAGAAAATCTGAAAAGAACTTCTCTCCTCATATCCAAAGAATGCCTTCGTTTCACAGTTGAAAACCTTGATTTATTTGAAATATTTTTTGCATCCTACCTATCCTTTATCCAGAACCTAAAAACAGTCGTTGACTATATATTCTTTATGAATCACATATAATCAGACTTGAGCTATTAAAAATTTAAAGCAATATTAAACTGAAAACTATCGAATTTTTTTTTTAATTTTCTAAAATAATGCTGAAAGTCAGTTGAACTTTTTCTCCCCTGCCGCCAGCTGAAATGAGAACTTTAGGACCATTTCTTAGCCATATAGTTCCTCAGTGAGCTAGGTAAATTATAAACCCTTAGAATAAAGAAAAGGAAAAGAAAGGAAATGAATCCTGATTTAGAACGCAAAAGGTTCATGGTTAAATTGCAAAGGACAGCAATTTAACTTGATGTTTTTTAAAATCAAGAGTTCACAGGTCCGTTCTTCAAAATATTTTCAACAGAACCCAGGCTACTTGCAAAGTGATCACATGCAAAATGAGGGGGTTTTGAGGTGACAATTTCAAGTTGTTGGAAATTTGACCACAGTAGTCTTGTCGAAATACTCCCATTTTATTTTCTTAAAATCTAATACGATTTCACACAACACGGTGAGTAATTTGCTTTATCTATAAGAACAGCCTCTTTTTTATTTATTTATTATTATTTTTTTTTACTGTGTTTAAATACTGTAGCTTTTAGATCTGGTTAACACAAAGACAAACTTAAGGCTGGATTTTTCATAGATGCCCTTTCTATGAAAAGAAAAGAAATGTTTTAGCTAAATTTATGACTGCAGGACAAAATAATATTTAACAGCTGCAAAGAAAAATGCTAAGAAAGAAAGAAAGAAAGAAAGAAAGAATGCTTTGTCCTGTTTTGTTTCTGGCTATTTACAGGGCAACGTTTGGTGGAACTCCTAATATTAAAAGAACATGAATTTCATTTTTCTTAAGCAAAAGAAAGTGGTAATGTAGACGATCAGGTAAGGATGGCGTTAATCTTGAAATTAAGAGTCCATGTAATTTTCACACGAGGAACCTATATTTTGAGAATTTTTTTTCAAAATAAGGAGAGGGGTGCACACTGGCTTGGTTCCCCCACGATGTTCCCAGACAGCAATTTTTAACCACCATCAAGGGTCTTCCCATTAGCCAGTTTTCTGACTCTGCATTCTAAATCCTCTGCTGGATCCTGCTTCCAAAGAGGTCCCTTCCGTGTCTTCTTGCCCAGGAGGTGGGACTGCTACCTCCTTCCCGCACACCGACAACCCCGAAACTGGCAGTGTCTCACACGTACGCTGCCGGAAACTTCTAGGAGGGCTCCAAGGCTCACTGGGAAACTTCTCTCACTGGGGGGTTGGGGTGGGGGGGGGGACTTCGCCACGCACACCTGGATCTACGGATTCGGAAAAACTAACCAGCTGCGGCCAAAAACCCAAACACTCGACCGCCCGAACACAGTCTGCAAGAAACACAGAGCCCTTTGACGCCACGCAAACACTTGTAAATAAAATAGCTCCGAGGCAGACAGGCTGAATGAGCCTCTAAGACAGCCAGTTGGTGCCTCAAAATTTAAAATTAGAACATTAAATGTTAACAGCACGAGGATATCCTGGGATACGTGTGTGTGCGCATGTGCACGCACTTGCCTGCGTGTGCGTGTGTGTGTGTGTGTGTGTGTGTGTGTGTGTGTAGGAAGAAGAGTTCTGCACCTTATGGCTTGGAGCTGATTTGAGGTCTTGCTGGGGTGCCCCTAAACCAGGCAAAGGGCAAGCAGGCCCTACCCGGATTCTCTTGGGGTCACTTCACCCTTTCATGACACACGTGCACACCCCCAAAGCCAGCGAAAGAGACAATAAGGGCCGATCTCACATGCAGACAGTCTTTCCTTGGAATAAAAAAAAATCGTGATTTGTTGATGGCAAACCACGCTGACCTCATTCTTTGTCATCAGGACAAATGTGGCAAGACCAACATCTGGGACCAGCGTCGATGTGTGCTCTCTGCACCTGCAACTCTGGGCGCTGCGTGAGCTGGGTTCTTCAGGGAGGAGGTCCCGTTTTGTGGGGTGGGCCAGGGTCTGGGCCCTGCAGACCCTTCCCCTAGCCAGGCAAGGCGTGGCTGCCGACAGAGTCTGGGCTCGGACTCCGGGATGAACATCCAGGGTTCTCAGGAAGAGGGTCTCTGGAATTGTCACATCCAGTCCCCAAACTGGGGGCCGTCTTGGTGTCACGTCCAGAGTCCTCGAGGGGACAAGGATATTCTTTATCTTTTTTTAAAAATAGTTTATTTATTTTTGAGACAGAGAGAGACAGAGCATGAGTGAGGGAGGGGCAGAGAGAGAGGGAGACCCAGAATCTGAAACAGGCTCCAGGCTCTGACGCGGGGCTCGAACCCACGAACTGTGAGATCTGACCTAAGCCGAAGTCGGACGCCCAACCAACTGAGCCCCCCAGGTGCCCCAAGGATGTTCTTTATCTTGCCCAGTCTCTCACCATGCTTGGCCCTGCATCCTTCTTACAGCTAAAGCAGCAGGTTTCAATACAGTTCAAGTCAATAAAAACCCCCAGAGCATTTAGTCGGTGCCAGGTACCACGGAGTCCCTTGGGAGCTTCAATCATAAAACAGCAGCCTTATAGGACAGGGCTTTCCTAAGGTAATAGGGACAGCATCTCAAGTCTGCACAGCAAGCGCTTCATAATTTACACTGTTCTCCCCCGCCTCAGGCTCATGGGATCCTCACGACCCAAGAGGAAGACAGAATAAGAATGATCACACCTCCCTAAAGGCCAGGGAATTGAGGCTCAAGTGGACGCAACACTCACTTACCCAGTACTGCATAGACCTGGGACCTTCAGGCACACATGCCACTTTGTTATTTAGGCTTTCTTTCTCTCTCTCTCTTTTTTTTAAACATCACCACCCACCTCTTCCTACTCATATACACATAGGCTTATTTTGTAGGTAAGAACCGTTCCCAGGAAAAACAGAGCCCCATTGAAATCTGGGTCCCAGAACTGCCTTGAGCAGGCTAGCTTTGGCGATCTCCCACCCCTACAGCCAAATTTGGTTGTCTAAGGCGCCGACCCCTCCCAGCCAGGTGCATCCTGATCTCCCCCTCCAATCTGGGCCAGGATGAGTCTACCTCCGGTGTAAAATCGCAGACACAAGCCCGCGGCTGTGGCTGCCAGAGGCCTCGTAACAAAGCAGCCTCGCCTGAGCGCAGGGGTTGCAACGCCCTCTGCCCACCACCCTTTCTGCTGGGGCGTGCGCAGCACCCCGAGAGCAGGGGTGTCCCAGCCAAGCAGCCAGGGTGGCTCTGGGCCCCACCTGTGCCTTCCCCCAGCTTCCGGCCCTCTGTGAACCTGGCAGGTTCGTGCAGATCGTTTCAGTATAAATGGCCAAGCAGGTGACCAGGATGGCCCGGGGAAATCTCCAAGCCTCACATCAGCAAGGACCGCTGATGCCCGGCTGCCTGCGGAGGGCCTCACTGGGGCAGTTCTCTCCCGGAGCGGAGGCCAGGGGCCTGGGCCTCGGTAGCAGCATTCTGCAGGGGCACGTGGATGCCAGCAGGATGCAGTTACCGCTCCCCGGCAAAGGGAAAGGATGGGTAGCTGCAGTGGCGATGGGGCACCGACAAAGAAGAAGGATGTAGAAAGACGGACCAGAGGGCTTCCCTTCCCAGCTGAGATCTGCACCACGCACAGAAATGTCCTAAAGCACCCGTGTCCCCACCAGCTCGCACGCATGCAGGTCCCCCGCCTGGGCTCCAGCCTCACGACGGCAAGCCACGGCCAGCAACTCCAGAGCACCGAACCTTCCCGAAGCCAAACTCCAAGTCGGAATATTCCAGCCCCCCCCCCAACTTGACAATCTCAGAAACAAACATAACATTTAAAAGGCCCTCCAGAACACAGCCAAGGAAATACAGCTTTGAAATGAACGAGGAGGGGGAGTGAGGGCCAGACCTGACCTGACTGAGAACTAGGAGGCGCCCTGGTCCTCTCCACCCGCGAAGCCTTCTAAGACTCCTTTCTCTTGTTTCCTTTCTGCACCTTAATTACAAGAGAAAGTGCTTTAAAAAAAAAAAAAAAAGACAAGAAAAACCTTAAAAAAAAAAAAACAACCTGGGACACTTGGGTGGCTCAGTCGGTTAAGCCTCTGACTTTGGCTCAGGTCATGATCTCATGGTTCGTGGGTTGGAGCCCCGTGTTAGGCTCCGTGCTGACAGCTCAGAGCCTGGAGCTGCTTCAGATTCTGTGTCTCCCTCTCTCTCTGACCCTCCCCTGCTCACGCTCTCTCTCTATCAGAAATAAATGAAAAACATTAAAAAATTTTTAGAAGAAAAAAAAACTTATGAGGAACTGAGTCTCAAAAGCTTTGGGGGATAAAAATTGGACCCCTGTCCAAAATGTGAGGGGAAAACAACGAACACAGAGGACACGCGACGGGTGAGGCCTGACCTTAGTGCCAACTGCCTTCCTAATACCTCTCTGACCCCAGTCTTACCTAGAAGTACCCCCAGACTCTGGCAAGGTTGTGAAGCCTGGTGGGCGACAGGGCCCACAAAGCGAGAAGGGTCTGAAGGTTCCTGCTTTTCCCCACATGGGACTCAGAATTCGGCTTCACAGTCTCCTTTTCTTTCCCAGCTGCCGGATTCCCAGCAGAAATAAAGAGAAAAAAAGAAAAACAGGGCACAGGAACCTCTCCTCTGGGCACCTCCGCCTGACCTAAAGGGCGCCGCATAGAGGTGTCTTCTGCTGGGGTCCCAGGCCCTTCCCCCAGGGGGACAGGCGCCCACGGCGCTGCGGTGGCTGCCTAGCGTCTGCCCGCGGACCAGGCGCATCGGCCGCCCCGGCCTAGTGCCCTGCAGCGGGTCGGGGCTGGCGAGGGGGCACGGCTGCGCCCGCACCTGCTCCGGCGGCGAGGAGGCCCGCGCGCGCCTCCTCCAGGCAGTCCCTGCGCTCCCGACGCAGGGGGCGGGCGGGGTCGACGCGGGCCCGGCGGGGTCGGTCCGCAGCGGGTCTGGGCCCCGGGGCCTGCACGCCCTCGGAGGGCGGGGAGTGAAGTCTGAGCCTGCGGCCCTGTCGACCCCGGCCGGGCACCGGGTCCTCGGCGGGGCACGGCGCGGGCCGGGAGGCGAACCGAGGTCTGGAGTCCGCGTGGGGTCCCGCGTCCGAGTCCGCGTCCTGAGCTCAGCCGGGGTCCGGGGGCGGGTCCGAGTTCCAGGGCGAGCCGGGGCCGCGAGTCCGAGGTCTGGGGTCCGGGTCCGGGTCCGAGCGGGGACCGGGATCCGACTCCGGGTCCAGGTCCTACCTGCCAGGCGCCGGGGTCTGGGGGCGGCGGCGGCGGCGGCGGCGGCGGCACGCGCCCCAATTAGCCGCGGCGGGCGGTGGCTGGGCCCCATTGAGGGCGAACAAAGGGCGCGACCCCGGGGTCAGGGAGTCGCGGGCCGGGCGGCCGCCGCTTTGTTCGGCCGCCCTGTTTACTTTGCCGAAGTAAAGCGCACAATATATTGACTAAAGCGGATTAGAGGGTCGCGCCCCGGAGGCCGGCGGGACCTCCCAGCCGGGCGCCTCCCCGGCCGGCCGGGCCTACCGCGTGCAGCCCCCTTCCCGCCGGCGCCCCGGGTCGCCGCCGGCCTGGCCTACGCCCCAGCCCGCGGAGACAGCCGGGGAAACTGAGGCCGCGCCAGCCGGGCCCTGACCGGGGGCGCAGGGGGGGCGCGGGGGCAGAGCAGGAAAGAGCGCGGGGGCGGAGGGCCGGCTCCAGGCCTCGAGGGGTCTCCCCTGGGGTCCCCGCCTGTCTTGGCTCACCTGCGCCACGTGGCAGGTGGCAGCCCAAGCAGCGTCCCTCGTCCCTCGGAGCGTGCGCCCCACCCGGCCTTTTGTTACCCGAACGACCCATCCCCTTGCGTTAGCCATCCCCGACCCCCGCGTTTTTAAGATTCTACCCTTCCCAACACTGCTGGTCCCGGAAATTCATTTTTTCAGGGAAGAAAAATGACCCTTGCTTGAAGGCTAAGGTATTTTAGATGGAAACGTGGCCAGATTTTCCCACATCACAAAATCCTGTAGCATTATGATTAAAAAAGAAAATTCCCGCCTCCCGTCTTAACGCAGAAGACGTTCCCATTCATCTCCAGCTGTGAGTCAGCAGGTGATTTAAGCAGGGGATATATTGAGGTATGGAAGTCCAGCTTGGGGTGGCAGGGAGAAAGTGTTTTCTTTCTCTTTCCAAAGAAGGCAAATGAGCATCAATAAAGCACTAAGATTTCCACCCAAAGTCCACAGTTGATCATCCGGTGTTATGAATCCAAGATCTCTCTGTTTCTCCAGACATGAACTTGAAGAATCTTTTAAACTGCCCTTAAGAACCAAGCAGTAGAAGCAGAGAACCGAAGCCCCAGATGGAGCCCAGGCTCTAACTATGGCTGGCTGGGGTCATCCAAGCAAGTATCCAAGAAGAACAAGAATGCCTTTTTTTCCTTCTTGATGCTACTGCTAAGGGCGCAGAAATATTTCTCCGTAAGTTCACACAAAATCTTAACTGAGATTTGTATGCCCTGGTTGTGCAAGTATACAGGTTTGGTTAGCTGACCCATGTAGTGTTTGATTAATAAGGTACCAAGGTATAAATCTTTTCTAAGAAACGAATAATATTTACTTACATATATATTTGTTGGTCTAAGGAATATTTGTGCTATGTGCCATCTATCTACAGCCACTGAAGGAAAATTTGCCATTTGTCTCTATTTCAACTCACGAGCCTCTAAAAACATTTTTTTTTTCTGCTTATAAAAATACCGTGTGTTTCGAGAAGGGACAGCAGAGTCCAAAGTCTGAGTAATTTAAAGATAGCTGTTGAAGATAGACATCATTTAAGTAGTCAGCATAAAACATCAATAATTCAAGTATAGAGAACGTGGAGAAAGGAAAATTCACCTCTGTGCCATTATCCAGAAATAATAGTCTATTGTGCTCCCTTCCCAACGGTAAACATGTGCATACAATTACATCATTTACATATATATTTACTGCTTGTGAAATGTTGTATCCATTGTCGTCCCCAAGTCCTCCCCATGTGGCTGCAAACTCTTTGTCAACAGCATTTTCACAGGGACACACTACGGCATTATTGTGTTACGTGATAATTTACCCCACCGTTCCCTGTTATTCCAAATTTCAGTTCTTGCTAATATTTCTCTACTGTAACTAACACTACCTCCGATGGCCTTGCCCGTGAAGTCTGTCCGCAATGTGGGTTATTAATAAATCTCTAATGGCCTGATCTTAGAGGGTTGGAACAACTACATTAATCTAAGGGCGGTTAGACTCCATCTAGCCCATCAGAAATGAACTTGGACATTCTAGAATGCTCTCTGGGTCACAGTTGCTCCAGAAAGCAACGTGGGAATCAGTCTGTCCCTCTCCAGAGGCCTGTCGGATCGGCCGGACCAGCCGAGGCACATCCCTGATTGCAACACGGTGTCTGGGAACTGTGCCCTCGCACCGGAGTCCTGGCCTATCGCTGTCGTCCCGAGCTCCTCGCCATGAAACCCCAGCCGCGTGGTGCATTTAAGTCCGGACCATAAAGCCGAACACCTTGGAAACATTATCTCCACATTTCTGGCGAAACTTTGCGTGTCTAAGAAGCGATCTGGCTCGAGCCGTTCTCTTTGCCAAAAATCCAGACCTCGGGCCCGCTTTCCACCCCTTCCCCCAAGCTGCAGGGTGCCCGCTTGTCCGGCCACCCCCCTGCCCTGTGCTGCGCGGAGGAGCAGGCTCGGGCCTTGCACGGGGCTGTGTCCCATGCCACTTGTCCCTTCCCTCCAGCGCCCTGAGTCAGCCGGGGCTCGGCCACGGGACGCAGTGGCAGTCTGTCTGGCCTGCCTGGCCTGCCTTGACATGGTGCGCCGAGCAGTGTGGGAAGGAGGCTGGGTGCCACGGAGCCCGAGGTCTTCTCCCAGAACACCAGGGCCTGGTGAGGCCTGCCTGGAGGAGGCGGCTTGCGGGCCAGGATGGAGCTGGCCCTGAAGAACAAGGATACAGAAGACAGGAGGCCCCAGCACAGAAGTCATGGGGTCAACCCGAAAACAGAAGATGCTAGAAGAATTGACACGGAGGTGGTGAAGAAAGCCTGGAAGGAAACGCTGGAAACGTGACCAGGGCTCTGGCGGAGGCCAGGATGAGCAAGTTTTCCCTTCCGTGTGTTTTTCCGGACGATCCAAGTGTTTTATGATAAGCGCAAATTGCTTTCATACTCAGAAAAGGATCATATTACTGATCGGACGCTATTTATTGTAAGTCAAGTAGATAGAATTCGTTGGAAGAATGAAGTGAATTACTGCTAAGTATTTATGAGCGTAACATAAACAGTAATAATCGTATTTTGCCAGAGAAGTTACTACGATGATAATGGTCACTCACGTGTCTCTAGCACTTCACCCTTTGGAAAAACACTCGCAAACAGAAAACGAAACCGGGCAGCAGCTTGGCTATGCAAATACTGGCTGCCGTTGTGATATTTCTGCAGCAGCCCTTGACACTGGGCGCGGATGGACACTGCGCTTCCCATTTTAAATCTGGGGAGCAGGCTTGGAGAAGTGGAGAGCCCCGGGACTCGAGCTGAGGCTTTGAGTCTCCCACTGTGTCCACCGGTGGCTTCCACACCTGGTCTGGGCACCTTTCCTGCGGGGGTGAGACACGTTCCCCCAGGGATCAACTGTGTTTCCCGTTAGTCTAATTTTTCCCCCCAATTCTGGAGGTGGTCCAGGGCAGAACTGCGATTAGGGAAGATTTGGTCGGGTTTGTTTTAAAAGAATGGCATTTGCAGAGAGTCTGTTTATCACTTGAGACGTATGGGCGCGCTGGGAAGTGGCCGGCTGAGGGGCGCCGGGGCGCAGCCAGGCAAGGACTGTCTTTTTCCCAAGGGCACGTTAGAGCCCCGTGCCACACATCCCCTGGGAAGGATCCTGACTCACACACATGTCTGTGAGACCTCTGGGGCTTGAGTCCACCCCACAAGAACTCATTAGGCTGTGTGGGAACACGCCTTTTTCCTTATCTTATTTTGTAAAAGTGAGCCATTTCCAGCCCCTCGATAACAATGGATGGGAACAAATGAACAAATCGAATGGATCTGATCTGAAGTGTCTTCCTTTCACAGTGAGTTAGAAGACGAACCCGAATGCCGTTTTCTACTCTAAAAGGCAATTGCTAAATTTGGATTTTTGAGAAAATTAAAAAAAAAAATCGAACTCCAGCTTGAAAATCCAATGGCTCTCAGAATGCAAGGAAGATATACCACTCTTTGTGCTAAAATCATCTTACGGGGTTTAAAATAAATCAGAACAAAATGATGTGAGCTGAACATATGTCTTCCATCACTTCGGAAGGCGGCCGTGGGATGGGCTATAGCACGTGGACCGGGTGCCGTCCGGACAGCGGACTGGGCCGGGAGTTGGCACGCGGTGATTTTTAACACGAAGGTGTCAACCTCTCATGGGCCAAACAAACCTAGGCTTTTTGCATTCCAAAGATGCCTTCGGTTTCGGATGAGGATTAAATTATTGCGAAAAGTAACTATACAATGTAATCAACAGGTATGATGAATACATTGGAGACACTTCTTTCCTCCAAGGAAAACGTCTGGCACTTGGAATTTTTTAAGCGGGGAGTCGACGGGCACACTTTCAAAAGACCCTTTCTTTTCCTTCTCACGCAGGGCACAGCAAACCATCCCTGCCTTCTAAAATGAAAACACATGCCACTTTAATCTAGCAAAGAGAATCCAGAGTGCAGAATTTCTGCACAGATAATTTTTAATTAAAGAGAGAGTGAGAGAGAGACTGCATTTTATACCTTTTGCAGTCACCTTCCCCACGTGTTAATAATTTAACTGTCAAATCACAGCAAACAGCTAATTCCATCTCAGAGTCACCAGGACTGCAAGCTAGCTGGGAGATTTTAGTCGTCGGTACTAAGGACCAAATGCTAACGGAAGTCCCGCTTTCCAAGTGTCCCCAGACGGGGCTGGGACATGACTAATTTATTTGATCTTATCCATCATCTCTGCACAGGATTCAAATATTTATATCAGTCTGTTCGCCTTAAAATGTGCAGGGCGGCACCCGCTTCGGGGCCACTCCTTAATTTTTCACAGTTTTGGCTTTTTGTTCCCAGCAATGCACAGCCCCTCGCACGGGCACCCGCTCAAACGCCGACGGGACGTTCCAGTGTGGAGCCCGCACACACGACTGCCCAGCTCACACAGAAGCTGCTCTAACTCACGCCAAAACTGCACAAAGGCAGCAGAACCACACCGTCGGACCTTTTCTGACGCCCAAGAGATGCCAGTGGGGTCGTGCAGGGCCTGAGCTCTGCTTCTAGAAGGAGTCTGCCTCTGGCCTGGTGGGGGAGGGGGGCTGATGGAAACCAGAGCTTAGTAAGGATGCCCCAGCCAGGCAGCCAGGTAGGCAACGGGGAGCAGGGGGTTAATCGGGGAGTAGGGAGGGGTGCAAACAAAAGGCAGAGAGGGGAAAACGGGCTGCAGGGCCCAGCCTGGCCGGGCGCAGACACAGGGAGCTCTGTGTGTGCCTGTCGGCTGCCCAGCACTGTGACTAACCGCCCCACTATTGTACCCTGAAGCCAGCCCTTTGTACCGTCCCCCCGGCGACTGGGAGCATGGCCGAAGAAACCTCCAGCCGTCCTGCCACACCCGAGCTGCCTCAGGTGTCCTGCACCACGTGCCACGTGTGACCACTGAACCTTTGAAAGTCAGGGAGTCTGTCCGAACTGAGATGTATGTGGATCATACACTCTGGATTTCAAAGATTTCAGATTAAAAAAAAAAAGGAAAAAACTCAGTAACAATTTCATATTCATTACACACTGAAATAGACCACTTTGACTACATAATAGGTAAAATAAGTTGTTTTATGAAAGGGAACGTCACCTGTCTACTTTCACTTTTTCAGAAAGGTGGCTGCTCGGCCACATGAGATTACAGATGTGGCCCCGTCTGCAGCTCGTGTTCTGTTTCTACTGCACGGAGCTAGGCTTCCAAGCTCGCGGTCTCTTAGGGAGACAATGGCCGGGAGGTACCCCGTAACTCCCTCACAACCCTGCACCCCACGCCCAGGAACTCCAGGTTCTCGTGGTCACGTCTGACCTCAGCCGTGCGTTCACCTGTCTCCAGAATTGAGTCTTTCACTCTCATGTGCCTGGGGACCTTTTGTAAAGCACATACGTGTGCATAGGAACACACACACACACACACACACACACACACACACACACACGAGGGCCCTGGCTCCTCTTCACAGCTGGCTGTGCCAACCCATCCCGGCTGGCCTGCGGAGAAGCCAGATTCATAGGGCACCCAGATGGCCCCCAAGGTCTCCCAGGAGACAGACACCTGACCCCTTTGTCCTGGGACTGGCTGAACCAGCCTAGGGCCCTGTCTTGACTTTCACAGACCCAAACCCTTCTGCTTTCACAGCCCCTTCCTCCATACACGTTAAAATTATATGTTATGCCTGTACTGGTATAAAGATGAATGTAATCCAGGCCGAATTCATCATTATATTATTCAGTATGATTATAGTCATTTTTTTTCCTCCTGACTTTAAGAGACATTAAAATTAAAACATATTCCGGGCCCTAGGTACTGTGCCCCCCTGGGCCACCCCACCAAGCTCCTGGGACCTCGCCCCACACAACATCCTCATGCGGTGAGGGGCCCGGGCCCCTCCTTCCGCACCTGGGGCTTGCCTGGCTATTCCTCCGGGGCCCAGGTCACCCTCACTGTAGAGCTCTACACCCTCTACTTCCTCACTGTAGAGCTCATTCCTTAAGTCCTGCCCTGAATGTATGGTGTGTGAAGCCCCCTCCAGACGCCAGAAAACTTACCAAATTATTTTTAAACACAAAATTTGGTCATGAGAAAGGAGGGGGGAACCCGGAAAGGCTGAAGGCCCCAAGTCTGCGAGAACGAAGACGAGAGCCACCAGCGCTGTGCCCAGCGAAGCTCGCTGTTCGACACCCAGAGAAAAGCCCACCAAGCCGTCAAGCGGGGGTGACGGTGGCACCAGAGGCGGCCTGCGGGGCCCACCACGTGCCCCATGACCTCCAGTCCTCACCCCCCCTGCACCCGGCCCAGCTCCCTGCCGGCTTTCCAGCATCTAGCAGGGAAAGGCATCTGGCGCCCTCACCACCCGCCCACCCTCCATGCCCCCGTGCCCGGCCTCGGCCCGGACACCCCGCTGAGGAAGGACGGGTGCAGGAGATGGTTAAAATTCTGCATCCTTTTTGCATCCGCCTCCAGAGGAAGCACTGCTTTTTTTTTTTCCCCCTCCCAAGCAGAAGAGAAAAAAAAAAAGCTGAGAGCAGCAAATTGCAGGCCTTGGGATGTTTTTCTCCTTGACAGCCCCGGGCCCCGCCTCGCCCGGCGGCCTTCCTCCGGCCACCACCACGGCCCTGCCCGGCCCTGTGCACGCGCAGCCTCCCCGCGGAGCCCCGGACCGGAGGGAGGGCAGGAGGCCGCCTGGCACTGCCCGGCTCCGTGCCCTCCCCTCCCCCACCGCCCGCGCTCCAGCTCCGGGCCCGCTCGGCACCCCCACCCCCCACCCCGCCGCCCCGTGCCCACCCGGCGCCCGCCCGGGGGTGAAGGGGTGGGGGTGGGGTGCCCTCACCTTCCGGGCCTCGGTCCGGCTCGCGCCCGGGGCGCCCGGCCACGTCTTCGGCGCCGCCTCCGCTCGCCCCACCCCGCTGCCCGCGCTCGGCGGCGAGCCTGGCACCGCGCCAGCCGCCTGGGAGCCCGGCCCGGGCAGGGGAACTTTCCGGCGAGGGTGTGTGCGGGGAGGGGTGCGGGCCGCGGCGGTGCCCGGGGAGGGAGCGGCCCAGATGCCCGGCGGCCGCCCCCGCCCCCCTGGCCCCTCTCCGGAGCCCCATAAAGGCACAGACAACACGGGCGGTTTAGTCAAAACAGTCATGTGCAGGAGCCGGCAAACAAACAAAAGCCCTTATTTATTTAGTTAGTTCACACACTCAGATAAGGAGACGCCTTTTGTGCGCATAATTTCACACACACCAGAGAGGAGGCGATGCCACGATGCTCCCCGCGGCCCAGGGCCGGACAGCCCGCCTGGCCGGGGAATAATTGCCTCGCCTGGGCCTGGACATTTCCATATTTAAATTGGGCAGCAGCATATGATTAATTAAGGAGGAAAAAGGCAAAAAAAAAAAAAAAAAAAAGGAAGAAAAGCAGTGGGGGTGGGGAGCCGGACATTCTGGGCAGCTCCGTGTGCCAAGGTGCCCGCGGCGGCCACTTAACTCCTCCCGTGCCAGGCCCAGGCCCCGGGCCCGGGGGGACTGGCTGCAGCGGGCGGCTTGGAGGGAAGGCGGGCCGTGCCCTCTGCACCCTCCCAGCCTTGGGGGGCACACCCCTGCCTGCCTTTGCGTATGGAGGGCCATGGCAGCCTCAGAGGCCGAGCCTGGGGCGTTCTCTTCCTCGCTTCCGTACTCAGAGCCACTTTGCCTTGGTCAGGGCAACGTGCTGGGCCGCTTGTGTGAGAGGCATCCCCAGGGGCCCTCAGCGGGGGGCTCGCCCCGGAAGAGCGGCTGCCATCCGGCCTGGGACGAGCCTGTTCTGCCCTCCACATCTTCACCCTACCAACACGCCGAGTGCCGTAAGGCGCTGCCGCCTGGTGAGGCTCCCAAACCCCTTCACGCGCACACAAGCCCCCTGCCAAGAAGGCCACCCTGTGGCCTTTCTGTCCCTGAGAGCAGCCGGCCTGTTCCGGAAAAGGGGCAGGAAGGCCTGCCACCCTTCTGGAAGGAATAAGGCTGCAGTCGAGGGAGAGCCAGGGAAGGCTGTATTCCTAGGGGCAGGGCGCAGGCCCCGCGGAGCCTGGATTTAGGGTCCGGCCATTCCCGAGGGTCAGCCCTGTCCCCTGCCAGCTGTGTGGCCTTAAGCAAGTTATCCAGCCTCTCTGGGTCTCAGTCTGCCCACCTGTGAAATAGGGATAATAGCTAGCGCCCACTATGCCTGCCCTGTGCGGCTTAGGTGAGGGAAAGCAGCACCCGGGTGGGCGGAGAACCTGCCGGAGCTCCCCGAACCTCTGTCCTGGCGGTGGGCCACGGGGGACGCGAAAAATAGGGCCTCTGGCAGGAACTAACTCAGCCCAGGAACAAACCCGGAACGGCCCAAATCCACTGTGCCGGTGGGTGAAGCTCGGGACCCAGACCCTGGCTTATCCAGCTGGGTCCAATCTAGGGCTACAAGCCCTTAAACATGGAGGCCCCCCCCCCCCCACCGCCCGGTGGCGACCAGAGAGGAAGAGGCGCAATCTCTCTCCTTGAAGATGGAGGAAGGGCCATAAGCCAAGGAATGTGGGCACAGCCAGCAGCTAGAAAAGGCCAAGGCAAGGATTCTCCCCCCCCCTGGGGGGGGCGCACCAGGAGGAACCGGGCCTGCGGGCACCTCGGTTTTAGCCCCGTGAGTCATTTCAGACTCCCAGCCCCCTCAGCTGCGCGATAACGAGCTGGTGTCGTCAGAGCCGCTGCATCCGTGACCTTTGTTATACCGCCTCCCTTCCTCCCCCGCATGTGCCGCCGCCTCTGAACGCGGCTGGGGTGCAGCCTGCGTCCGTATCCACGCCGCGCACGTTCGTCGGGTTGGTGAACCTCAGCCTCGCCCTCAGGAGTCGTCGCTCAGGTGGGCAGATGCCCCGCAGAGCCCTCCTCTCCTAAGGGCGCTCCAACCTCCCCGCTGGCTTCTGCTCTTCCTCCCCATGCCCCTCCTCCTCCTCCTCCTCCTTTTCCATGGCACCATTTTTGAGCGTTGCCAAGAGCGGGCACCGTGCTAAGCATTGTCTTATTCCGTCCCCAGGCTGGCAGGCTTATGACTGAGGCAGCCCAGACCCGAGATCCTCTCTGCGGTTCGGTGGGATAAGGGGCCATCTTTTGTTTCGTTATCATTAATCTGTCCTTCTCATAGTAGGTGAGGCAGGAAGTCCTTGGGCTGGTCCCCTGCTCCCTAGGCCCAGGGTCCCCATCTGTGAAGGGGGCTGATCAGAGCCCCCCACAGGGCGGTCAGCTGGTGCAGGAGGGTCCTCAATACTGCCCGTCAAGTCAGCTGCGGGGAGGACTGGGTTTTCTCTAAAAACAAAAACTAAGATCCCAGGCAGGGCTACCGCTTAGTATTGCCACCTCAAGGGTGCTGGGAGGGGGACGCCCAGACCCTGGCCAAGGAGGAATTTCAGAGACACCCCAAGAGACTTCTGGGACCTAACAGCCTTTGTTCTCTTAGGAAATCTGCAGAAACGTGCACACGGGCATTCCGCAAAGTGTTGTTTATACCAGAGAGAACTGGAAATCACCTGCGTCCAATAGCAAGCGTCCTTCAAAAGATGCAGCCAATGGAATATTAGTCATTAACAATCAACTCGGACAAGAATGGTTATCTTCTGACTTAGAAAGGGATTGTGATAACAGTGGAACAAGCAGCAGATAAAAGGATACATATTACAGGAAAAAGCTAATGCTGATTTTGTTTCAAATTATGGGAGTTGGAAGCTGCGGAAAGCACTCCCACTGGCTCTTTCCCAGTGTGGTTTTACAGGTGATTGAAAATATTTTTCTTCTTCGGTGAGGATTCAAAATGTTCTAAAATTAGCATGTAACCCCGGTGATGGCAGAAAAGGCACTGCAGGAAGGGAGCCACGCTCCTTCGAGGGAGCCGCCTGGGGTCCTCTCCGGCCTCTGCACGCGGTGGGAGCGCATTCAAGGAACACTGCCGGCCTCGTGAGTTGGTGACCTATCTGTCACGAGGGGAAGGCCCTGTGCTCAGAAGGGCCCACGCTTCGTTTAATGCCCTGTTGACACCATCCTGAAATTCTTAACCATTCTGAATAAGGGCCACACGGAGTAATTTCTCCCTGCGCTCTGCGGGTTGTACAGAGCGACCCGGCGGGGAACCGCGGCCTCCCCCTTGGCTCTCCAGCTTCCTCAGTGCAGCGACCAGCTATTTGTACTATGTTTAATTTCCCGCTCAGCGGCCCCTTGTCATCTTCTCCTTGCTACATAGGCTACTGGCAAAAGTGGGAAACAGCTCTGTTTTGTAACGACACGCATCCGTCCCTTCCAGGGCTTCTTCTGGAGACTAAAATTAGCACCTCACCCATTTTTTTAGGACCTTCTTTCCAGGTATGTGTCTTCCCTCTTCCATAAAACCAGGTGCCTTAGAGCCAGAGACACTGCTGGAGTCCTGTCCTACATCTGGTCCTCACAGTAAAGTTTCAGAGATACCTACGAGGCTTCTGCAGAAACACAACCAGAGAGGCAGTGAGCTGCTCGTCTCTGGAGGCATTCAACAGAGGCTGCATGGCTGCCTGCAGGAGCATGGTGCAGGAAACACCTTCTCTCAATGGGAAATTAGCCCAGAGAACCTCGGCCCAGTATTGTAATTGCACAGAGCATCCAGCAGCTTCTCAAGGGATGGTATGTGTCAGACTCACCTCTGGGTCTCCAGTGCTCAGCACAGGGCTGTAGACACAGGGAAGAGGCTCCGTGATGCTTTCATTTAGGACAAGAAAAGAAATAAAGGAAGTGGGGAGAGGCAAGGAATTGAGGGCTGACATGAAACGGAGAGAGAGAGTCCTGAGCGGCCCCAGGAGCAGGTAGTTTGTGAGAGGAGCCACCAACATGGTCTACCTGGACTACAGTCAGAAAGCAGCAGTGAACACATATTGAGTGCCTACTGTGTGCTAGTGCCATGCTAAGTGTGCACACGGGGATGGCCATCTTCCCTGCAATTCCACTGAGTCAGGGCTAGTATTGAGCCCATTGGGAGTGCAGAAGTTGAGGATGGGGGAGATGAGGTCCCTCTCCTAGGCCCCCCCCGGGGCAGCGTGAGGCAATGCTGGGGTTCAGGCATAGGCCCCGCCTCTCTGCACCCCGCCCCCCGTGCAGCAACAGGCCCAGGTTTTCATACCTGGAGGTGACTCTACTGCTTGGGACAGGAAGAAAGTTCAAGGTCAGGTTCGCTGGCTGCATCCTGTCTTGGCCCCCTTACACACTGAGCTCTGTGGGCTCAGCCTGAGGGCGCGGAGGCTCCTCAGAGGATTTGGGGGACAGGGCAGTTCTGTTACCTGATTCAAAGGGAGAATTTTAACTTTAAATCAGTTCAGTTAAGCAAATCTGGGCCAAAAGAGGCAAGTCAACCTCAGTTATCCAGAGCAATCAGGATGTGGAGGCCAAGACCTCCCTGAGATGTGGGGTAAGTGGGGTGCAGGCTGCCTCCCCTCCCTGTTCCCCAGATCTTTGGGGCTTCCTGGCCAGAGCTTGAGCTAGGGCTGGGGTCACTAGGAAACTTGCCTCCTTTTAACACTAACCAGCTCACGCGTCCAAAGGGCTGCAAAGTGGGGGTCCACAGGCTGGGTTCCAGCCAAGGATACGTTTCCTCTGCCCTGTGATATTTTCAAATGTTGGACACTCCGTGCCCAAATATGGATTTTCTCCTAAGGAGTCTGAAGGTCTGAACCCTAGGCCTTTACCCTCTCGGCAGCAGCCGGCAGGCCTGGGCCCTGTTCTCTGTTCCCTTAGTCCCTGCAAATCTCCACTGCACCCTAGCTCGCCTGTCTGAGCACTGAAGGCCACCCTCTCGAGGCCCCGGCTAGAACGTCTAGGGTACTGAGGGTGGTGACCTGCCCAGTCCCCGGCTGGTCCAGGCCTCACTCCTGCAAGGGTGCGCTATCCACTGCCCCTGCAGCCTCCCACTGAGGACTGTGTGCTCCGGGCACCTGGGGATGGAGGTGAGGTCAGCAACGAGCTGCAGAAGGTGGGGAGCCTGGCCACTGTCTAGAGCAAGGCCATCCAGGCAGTCCCCGCTCTGATCTGGGAGCATTCAGTGCATCTTAGAGCTCCAGGCCCAGACCCAAGGCAGAGCTCTGGAGCTTTCCAGGCTCTGCCACCACACCTGAGGGGGGTGGGTCTCCCTACCCCACGGATCAGGGCACTCACAAGCCTGTCTCGGGCAAAGGGAGAGAGGTGTGGAGAAATGGGCTGGTGTGGCTGCTGGGCCTGGGCCTGTGGGCAGAGGAAAGCGGGTGAAGGAGGCACCCATGCCCCTACCCTTGCTAGTGTTGGGCGGGGTCTCACAGGCCCCCCAGCTCCCTCTCCTCCACCAGCCCGGCCTCGGCTGCCATGTTGTGTCATGGTGGTTTGGCATTTTGGCTCCGGCACAGCCGCCCCAGGCAGAAGGGATAGGGAGCCTGTGGCCGGGGACGTCCTGCTCCCGAGGGTCCCCCAGCATGGCCGCCCGGAAGCTGCGGGCAAGTGGGGGGGATCAGGAGCAGTTTGCACCCCGAGCCCCCGGACCCGCTCCTGCCGCGGCCCGATGGGGCCGGTTCTCCCTGAACTGTTGGGGGTCCCTCTTCTCGGGGGGGCCCTACTCCGAGCGTGGAGCCCCTGGGCAGGCAGGCCCCTGCCGCAGCGAGTGAGCACCTCAGAGGTGCCATGGCACCAACCCTCCCCCACCGCGCGCCCCCTCCTGCCTCCCTCTGCCGAACGGGGTGCGTGCAAGAAACAGAGGAGAAGGCCGGAGTGGTCTTCTTTCCCCTTTAAGAGCCTGGATGGCCCCCGCCCCGGACGCGGCAGCCCCGGGGAGGGAACGTGTCGGGAAAGATTCCCGTCCGAACTTCCCGAGGCTTTGTTCGGGAGGAGGCCGGGGAGGGCGCACTTCGCGGGGCGCCGGAGGGCCGGGGCTCGGCGGGGCGCTCTCATGGCGGCCGCGGCGCCCCCTCCCGGGCCTCGGGCCCCGGCCCCCGGCCGCCAGCCCCCGGGCCGCCGACCCCGAAGCCCAGAAGCCCCGAAGCCCGGGCCGCGCTCGGACCCCGGCCGGCCGCGGCGCACGGGGTGGGGCGAGGGCGAGAGGAGCGGGCGCGCTTACCGGGTCGTCCCGGGGAGCCCCGCGCGGTCAAGTTCACGTCCGGCCCCTGGACTGTCCGAGGTCCCCGGCGCGGCCGGCCGGAGTGAGGCCGTGCCCGGCGGCGCCCCGGGTCACCGGCGCGCCGGGCCCTTGGGGCGCCGCTGTCACCCTGGCCTTGCGACCCCAACTTTCCGCACAGTCGCGGAGCTGGAAGTTTCCGGGCTTCGCGGGCGCTGGGCTGGGTTTCAGCAGCGACGTCTGAGCTTGGCAACAAAGAGGGAAAGCGGGCCGGGAGAGGGGAGGAAAGAAAGAAATACGCTGGAGCGGGGCGCTGGCTACTTAGAAACCCCACAACTTGAAAGTCTGCCCAGAAGCTTTTTTGGGTTGTTTTTTTCTTAATGGGTAAACAACTGCCCCTCACCTCCGGCGGGTCTCCTTCGCCCTTGCTCGGTCCCGTTGCTTGGGCACCCTCCTCCAGCACCTGTGTGTTTTATAACCTGCCCCCAAGTGTCTTGGACAAATTGGGGGGTGCGGAGGGTGGGAGGGGAGACACCCACAATATGCTTCCTGAAAGGTAGTGACCCCAAGACCGAGTCCCCAGTGCAGGGGCAGCCCCTCCGCCTGTCTCGTCTTGTCCCATCAGCAAAGGGCTTGGGTCGGCCACAACTGCCAGCTACCGAATGCTTCTGTCCTGAGAATGGGAAGACAGCTGGTGAACCCTGGTGTCCGGGAGGGGACCTCGGAGAGGCCCAGCCGGCGTCTGCAGTGGACGCAGGACACTGTTCCTGACCTTCAGGCGCAGGTTTCACGTGCGAGGGCTTGACCGGAGCAGGAAGCTCAGGGCTGCCCTTCTCAGGAGCGTCCGGGCGCAGCCCTCCATTTTCTGCCCTCTCGACTCCGCCTGGCTTGGCCCCTTCCCAGGGCAGGGTCCTGGGGACACAGGTGGGCTCCGGAGGCAGCTGCGTGGCCCCAGGTCTGGGAATCTGTACACCGGCCAAGCCCTGTCCCTTCGAGGGCCCTGTGAGCACTGGAACAGGAGCCGAGGGGCACAGAGTAGCCACCTGCCAATCAGCCTCGGGATGCCCCCGCACTGCCCTGTTAACCGTGTGTCTGTCCATCTTTCCGTGCAAGACACAACTATGGAGAGAATACTGTCCCAGGCCCACGACTCGAGTGCTATAAAAAGCTGGGAGACGTGGGGTGGGCTGCGTGTTTGGTTTTTGTTTTTTTGTTTTGTTTTGTTTTGTTTTTGTTTAAGGGAAAAATGAGCAAGGGGGCTGCAGAGAACAGGGTGGGGGGTGAGGTGGGAGGAATATATTGTCAGTTGTCCTACAGGAGTGTGATGCATGTCACGGCGAGGGAGCCTCTCCCTGAAGCGGGCCCCGTCCTTTCAAGCGATTTCTCTGATGTGATCCTTTCTGCAGCTGGTCTTGGACTTCGAGCGTGGTTCATGGAAGAGGCTGCAGCCACCTGGGTGCCCGATGCTGCTGCCCGTCCCCCTGGCTTCCAGTCTGTCCCCGGTGCCCACAGGCCTCATGGGCCAGGGGGTGGGGGGTTGGGGGGTCGGGGGTGGAATCCACCAGCCCATGAAGCCTAAGAGCCTTGGAGTTTCTTACTGTATTTAAAAAAAATTTTTTAAATGCTTATTTATTTATTTTTTTTTAATTTTTTTTTAATGTTTTTATTTATCTCTAGGAGAGAGAGAGAGAGAGCATGAGCAGGGGAGGGTCAGAGAGAGAGGGAGTCACAGGCTGAAACAGGCTCCAGGCTCTGAGCTGGCAGTCAGCACAGAGCCCGACGCGGGGCTCGAACCCACGAACCGCGAGATCATGACCTAAGCGAAAGTCGGACGCCTAACCGACTAAGCCACCCAGGCGCCCCAATGCTTATTTATTTTTGAGAGAGAGAGAGAGTGAGAGCTGGGGAGGAGCAGAGAGAGAGGGGGACACAGAACTGGAAGCAGGCTCCAGGCTCCAAGCTGTCAGCACAGAGCCTGAAGCGGGGCTTGAATCCACGAACTGTGAGATCATGACCTGAGCTGATGTTGGAGGCTGAACTGACTGAGGCCCCCAGGCGCCCCCTTACTGTGTTGAGCAAGTGTAAACATTGGCTTTTCCCCACTTCTCTCGTAGACCTCGGCTGGTCAGCCAAGTGCACTCCCAGCCACATACACTCCAGCAAAGCCATTGAAGTCTTATCAAGGCTCCGTGTCAAGGTGTGACATTTCACAACATGCAGTAGGGATCCTTGCTCTGTGTGAAAGCTCCTCGAGCAGAGGCCCGGCCCTTTCCCAGGGAAGGAAATCTGCCCGCTCTGTGCCGGGCCGTCCTCCCTGCCGTCCCCTCTCCTGAGCTGCAGCCGCTTTGTATTTTCAGGACTGGAAAATGTATCGGGAGCTGCACATCTTCCTGAAGCTTGAAGCCATTTGCTTTCTGATGCGTGGTCACTGGTGCTCTGTTTGTCCCCAAAACGCATGTCACCATGGTTCCATCAAAAACCTATCAAGACCTTGTCAAGGCAGCCTTGATGGGCATGTGGCCTGTGCAGGTGCTCCATGATCAATGCTCTGTGGGCCTCCTAGTAAACGTCTTAGTCCTCAGGGCACCCGGGGGCTCAGTAGGCTAAGTGTCCTACTTCGGCTGAGGTCATGATCTTGTGGTTCGTGGATGCTGACAGCCGGAGCCTGGAGCCTGCTTTGGACTCTGTGTCTCCCTTGCTTTCTGCCCCTCCCTGGCTTATGCTCCGTCTCTCTCTCTCTCAAAAATAAATAAATATTTTTTAAAAAAATCCTTAGAGCACCTGGGTGGTTGAGTCGTTTAAGTGTTTGACCCCTGGTTTTGGCTCAGGTCATGATCTCTCGGCTTTGTTAGTTGGAGCCCCACGCCGGGCTCTGCGCTGACAGTGTGGATCCTGTTTGGGATTCTCTCTGTCTCTGCCTCCCTCTCTGCGCCTCCCCAACTTGTGCTGCCTCTGAGTCTCTCAAATTATTTTGAGATAAAGTCAAAAAATTTTTTTTCTAAAAAAAAGCTTTAATCCTTTGTGAACAAGGGACCCTGGGCTCAGGAAGTTATACAGCTGATCCTTCGTTTGGACATTGGTTAACAGCTTCCTGAAGTACACAAATCTAAAAACAAAGCCAAAGAGCTATGACTTTTATATTTCTTTTCCTAAATCCCATTTACAGAAATGATCCCAGATTCTATGTAGATGAGATAAAAATGTTTTCATCAAAGATCACTGTATTTAGGAAAAACGTTCCCTTCGAAGACGCAGGAAGGTGTTATGGGAAGAGTCTAGGTCTGAGAGTCGGAGGCGTCCACGTTCAGCCCTCAGCTCTGCCACATGTGCTGTCTCAGGGCCTCGGTTCTCTGGGCCGGGGGTGACCGCTCCCACCCTCGGGGTGTTCTGAGGAGTCAGGATGATGGGAGAAGGTAGGAGAGGATCTGGCACGTTGCAGGTACTCAGTCCAAAGTACCCTTGATTGTCATGGTTATCGTTTGATGTGAAGGCTCACATAAGGTCTGACTGCTTTTAATATAAATGTATCTTACCTACTTTTCATATAAGTTTATCTCTTCTTATTTTAAAAGGAATACAACTGTAAGGGGCGCCTGGCTGGCTCAGTCAGTAGAGCCTGCAACTCTTCATCTCAGGGTTGTGAGTTCGAGCCCCACTTTGGGTGTAGAGATCACTCAAAAAAAATACAACCGTTATAGAAAGTTTAAAGAACGGTGGGGAGGGGGTGCCTGGGTGGCTCAGTCAGTTAAGTGTCTGACCTCGGCTTGGGTCATGATCTCGTGGCTCATGGGTTCGAGCTCTGCGTCAGGCTCTGTGCTGACAGCTCAGAGCCTGGAGCCTGTTTCAGATTCTGTGTCTCCCTCTCTCTCTGCCCCTCCCCTGCTCATCCTCTGTCTCTCTCTCCTTCAAAAGTAAATAAACATTAAAAAAAAAAAAGGGGGGGGAACATACAAGGAAGGAAGAGGGAGAAAATTTCCATCCTGGTCTCTTGACTCAAAAGACTCTGGCCACTCACTTTATGTTTTATTTCTTTATAGTTCTATAAATAGACATACAAATACATTACATCTGTTAAGCTTTTTTTTCACCTCGTCAATTGAATTTTATTTATTTAAAAGTCTATTTATTTTGAGAGAGTGTGTGTACGTGCACAATCAGGAGCAGGGCAGAGAGAGGGAGAGAGAGAATCCCAAGCAGTTTCTGCGCTGTTAGCACAGAGCCTGACATGGGGCTTGAACCCATGAACCAGGGGATCATGACCTGAGTGGGAGTTGAGAGTCAGACACTTAACCAACTGAGCCACCAGGCGCCCTCATCAGCTGGATTTTAAATGCGAGCCCTGGCAAGGCCCCGAAGGGAGTCTGGTCTGCGCAGGACAAATGACACTCCCCCCCTCCCCCCGCTGTGAACTCATTCTGAGCTGACCACGCGTCACTGCAGCCTCACACGCAGGTACGAGCCGGTCTCCACTGCCTGCCGTTCACCAGGACCATAACCTGTGACATTTACCGCCAGCAAAGCGCTGAGGGATAAAACCACTACATCACCAAGCGTCCTTAACCTGCTGTCGTCTCATCTTTCCCATTTGTGACTTAGTTAAAAAAAAAACACGCGTACACATTTAACAGTTTCAGGCTCTTATTTTTCTATTCCACAGTCTGTTATAGAATCTGCTCAATGAGGAAGGGAAGAGAAACCGAGTCGATCGGGCCTCCTCCTCGGAACCTTTGCGAGGCCAGCTGGCTGGAGGGAAGGGGCCTGAGGTTGGGGGTGGCGCGGGGGTCCTGGGAGCCCCAAGTGCAGGCAGAGCCTGTTCTCAGAGCTCATGCTCCACTGCTAAGCCCCGCTGACAGGTCCACTGAGAGCGCGTACATTAGAAGTTGCACCAGAACCCAGAGCAGACGGGCGCGGGAGACACACAGCCCCAGACCCCCAAACCCACACTGCACTGATGAGCTAGTTGGGACACAACAGCTCCTGGGAAATGAAGCTTGAATCCTGTGAGAGTCCAGGTGGGGGGTCAAGTCTGAGCTCCACCAGCTACCGTCCGGGTGACTTCGGGTAAGCACTTCTCTCTCAGTTTCCCCAAAGCTGGAGAGAGTAATGGTGGTAAAACAGCCCTAGCCTCCGAGAGCCATGGTGGGCAGACATCCACTGCGGGGGTCTGCCACCTCCTCACCCCCACCGGTCCCTGCGGCTCTCACCCAGGACAGCTTTCTCCAGCAGGGAAAGCAAGCGACACGGGCGGCGTGACTGGCGTGTTCAGGAGAGGAGCCACTCCAAGTGGGAGGGTCTGGCTTCCAGGCCAAGGATCACGTTCCTCCCTCCATCAGTGATGCCAGTGACTAACCCAGCACTGAAACCCCGGCCAAAGGACTGAGGACAGGGGAGGGCCCCACCTCACAGCCCCATCATCTGCTATCACCTCCCAGGGAGCTCCCCTTCGCTGGACCCGGGGTGTCCTCACCATCTGTCCTGGGGCCCAGCCCCACGTCCCCGGCCTGCTACAGCTGGAAAAAGGGAAAAGAGATATGTTTGTTCTTATTTGTTTATGAAAGGAAAAGTGTGCGCTACAGAAGATGTGGAAATATGGAAAAGCGCAAAACAAGAAAACAAAAATTACCCATGAGATAATTACTAGGTACATTTCATCGAAAGTCCTTCTGGTATGTTTTCCAAGCCAGCTATGTGTATGTATACACATATACGTGTATGTGAGTGTGGAGGATTATACTACAGATTATTTTGCAACCTTTTGTTCCTTATGTCCTAAGCATTTTGTGTCATCAAATATTAATTCTATAGGATTTGGAAAACAAATGCCAATAATTTTAAAATCACCTTTATCAAGGTCTAATTTCCCACTCATGAGATCTCTTCCACATATGCTATTCCATGAGCTCTGACAAGTGTACATTCCATGCCACCACCATCACCTCAAGAGAGAAACCTCCGTTACCACAAAATGTCCCCTGGTCTCAACTTGTAGGCTGCCCGCTCCCAACTCCCAGGCCCCGGGCAGCCATGGATCTGATGTATAATCATTATAGATTCATTTTACCTTTATTTAATATAAATGGGATCATAGAGTATGAACTCTTTTTCTTTTTTTTTAAGATTTTAAGTAATCTCTATACCCAATGGGAGTCTTGAACTCACAACACTGAGATCAAGGGTCGCTTTCTCCTCCCACTGAGCCAGCCAGGCACCCCAGAGAGAATGAACTCTTGCTCAGCGTCATTGGCCATCATCTACATCGCTGAGTCCATCAATAGCTCAAGCTTTGTTTTTATCGTGTTAGAGTATCCGCATCCTATGCCTATCATGGTTTCTTAACCCATTCAGCTGTTGGTGGACAATTGGGCTGTTTCTGATGCTTTGACTATTGTGTATAGAGCTTTGTGAATGAGGGTTCTTTTTTTAAATTTTTTTAAATGTCTGTTTTTGAGAGAGAAACAGACCGCGAGTAGGGGAGGGTCAGAGAGAGAGGGAGACACAGAATCCAAAGCAGGCTCCAGGCTCCAAGCTGTCAGCACAGAGCCCAACGCTGGGCTCGAACCCACAAACCATGACATCATGACCTGAGCTGAAGTTGGACACTTAACTGACTGAGCCACCCAGGCGCCTCTCTCTCTCTCTTTTAATTTTTAATGAGCAATGCCAATGGGCCAGGTTGAAATAGACCCACCACGTGGGCACGGCCTGTGTATTTCCTGCCAGGAGCACCCCTGAGAGCAGGGGCATAGTCCATCTAATGGATGGGTTATGACTTTTGCCCCTATTGTCAGACATATACTTTCTTTAAAGGTTTTGTTTTGTTTTGTTTTTTTATAATGCTCCTGGGAACATCTTTCCATGGACATTTTTATCTATGGCTATGCCGAGAATAAATTCCCAGAAGTGGAAGCATGAGGTCAAATGGCGTCCATCAGGTTTTTAAGGTCCTTGACACATGAGGTCAGGGCTTCTAGGCATGTTCACATCCGTGTGTATCCCCATTTGCTTCTCATATTAAGGACAGGCATCGTGGTCCCCATTGTTCAGATGGGACAACCAAGGACAACAGGGATGGAGTGACCAGCCAGTAAGCCGCATAGCTGGTTAGGGACAGAACTGGGAGGGGCTCCCCCCCCCCCCGCCCCAGCCACCTCCTAAGTCCTGTATGTTTCCATTCGCCTATATCAGAAACACTTGGAATTTTCCCACAAAGATTTCCATGAAAATCGAACTGTGGGATGAGATGAAAGGCAGCCTCGTGTTAATTAGTCTGGCTTTGATTTAGCTCATCCACTGGGCTTGCCTGTGTGTGACTATCTGTGTCTTCTTGCACACGCGCTCACTGGCACTACACAACCACCCGTGTCCAAGGTGGTGAGTCCAGATGATCTGATCCAGATTCTCCTTCCAAACTGCCCTCAGAGCCTGGAGTCACAGGGGCTCCTGACTTCACAGTCAAGGCACGTTCTGGCCCCTAAACAGGGGACCCCGGCTTGGCTTCCGCGCATCTACTCAGCCGACTTGGCCCAAAGGACGGCTGGTTATTTCCCCAAATCAAGTCTCCCTTTGAGGACACAGATCGGGCTGCTGCCTGAATTCAAAGGAATGATCCATTCTGAGACGGCTGCTTCCAAAGAGGTGTCACAGCGGTCTGGAGGTGGCCGAGACCTGGTGCTCAGCCAGTGAGTCCCCAGCAGAGGACAAGGGGAGGGAGAATACTCCTTGAAGTACAGGCATCCTATACATCTCTGTGGAGGGTTCTGGAGACATGTAAATAGCTCAGCATTGAAACTGATACCAAGTTTGATTTTCACCCACTTATTAATTAGCTCCTGCGTGTCTGACAGGGCTCTGCCCTTTCTTATTTAATCCTCACCAACCAAATGTTATTCTCCCCGTTTTACAGATGTGAAACATAAAGCTCAGAGAGGTTAAGAAACTTGCCTGAGGTCACATAGCAGTGGGCACTCTGGCTCAGCAGCCCTACTCGCTGCAGACGTAAAGGGCCTGGCCTCCCTGCAGAGCTAAGAGAGGTCTCCGCCCCTGTGTGTGGCCAGCAGGCCCCATAAATACACGTTCGTCCAAAGCTGCTTCAGGTGGAGCCCACGATGATTCTCAAGTGCTTGGAGGACACAAATGGTCCACACTCTCTCTCTTCTGACCGAAACCCTGTTTGGGTCCCTGAGGGCCTTCCTTCCTGGGACCACTCCCAAGGCCCACCCCACTGCCGGGTGGACCCATTAACACTATTTAAGAATATGGGTGTTGTTCCCTGAGCTGGAGCAAAGAAGAATCACCTCCTCTCCGCCCCGGGTCTGAGGCCTTTCTGCTCCTGAAGTCGAGGCCTAAAGAGGCCTTTGTCCATGGGAGAAGAGACCAGGAAAGGAAGGGCTCATTCTCTTAGCAAACATGTGTTTTCTGTTTACAGAGGGGCCTGTCCAGTTCCCATGCTTTGTTCTTTAATATGGAGCCAAAAAAAAAAAAAAATTAAATGTGCAGCTTCCTTTCCGAGGTACATTTAGAGGCTGGAAAATCTGGATTGCTGCAGGCATGCTGCGCTGGGCCTTGAGCTGGCCTGGGCTGGGGGCTCGTGTCCTGTCTGCTGCCAGCGTCCAGCATCACGTGGCCTTCCTATACCAACCTGGAAAGCCACGTGGAAAGCCAGAATGCCCCCTCAGAGTCTCCCAGGGAGAGCAGTGGGTGGAGATGAGAGGCAGGCAGCCTAGACGGAACTGGGGCTTTGATTTCTTCAACACCGAGTCTGTGGATGTGTGTGTGTGTGTGTGTGTGTGTGTGTGTGTGTGAATATCCGGGAGGGGGGGTGCTCTCACCCACACTTCACAGCCTTGTGCCACTGGCATGGCTGACCTGGACCAACAAACCAGCCATCCTCGAACCTGGAATCACCTACTTTTTCACCCCCCCACCCCCACCCTGTGCACGGAGGATGTCTTTTCCTATCGCCGAAGCTGAGGACCCCACGTAACAGGTGGGTGCTAACCCGGCACAAGATCGCCAGGCTCCCAGGCTAGAGCTCGCGGGTGCTGGGCACCTTCAGAGCGGGGAATGGGGGTTCCCTCTGGGTAGGAGGGTCTTCCTGCTGGCAATGAGACAGCAGTGAGCTAAGGTGAATAACAGAGCTGGCAGCCAGCTGTCCCCACTGCAAGGAAACTACTATCACGGGAGGCAGTTTTGCAGAGGGTAAAAGCCTGAGATGCACAATCAGCGATCTGGGCCCAAATAGAGTCTGTGCCCCTTCTCCCGTGAGGCCTCGGGCGGGCTGCCTCTCTGATCTCCGTCCCCTCCTCTGTGACAGTGGGGCTGATCCTACCAGCGCTCACTGGCGTGGCGCTGTGCGGAGTCACGAGATGACACAAAGGCATATACCCCACGCTCGCCTGCGACCTGATTTTCAATAAATGGCAGCTGCTATTAGGATGCCTGGGCCTTCAAACTTCTTTGAAGCGACACCCGCTGCAGCCCGCAGGGTCGCAGCTCAGGCCCGAGTCGCGGCCTGCAGGGAGGCGGGGCGCCGCAGTCCCCGCCCCGGACAGCGCCCGGCCGGGCCCGGCCTGCGCACTGCAAAGGCAGGGCGAGGGCGGACCCCGGGGCTTCTGGGCGCTGCGGCGGCCCGCTCGGCAGGCCCGGGCCGCCACGCTTTGATCCGCCCGCTCTCCCTCCTGGCCCGGCCGGAGCCGGTGCGCGTGCCCGGGGCCTCGCCGGCGCGCCCTCCTTTGATTTCGGTCCCCGGCCGTTGGGCCCCCGCGTCCCGTGCACGTGGGGGCAGGCGGCGCAGGAACGAGCAGTGCAGGGGGAAGTGCGCGCGGGCCCTCCTCAGGGAGCCGCGCCCTTCCGCCGCGGGGCCCGGGTGGCCTTGGCCCCGCTGGCCTCGGCCTTGGCCTTGGCCGCCCCCCGCCCTTCCGTCCCGCTCCGGAAACTAGCCCCAGCGCGACGGGCGGCGCGGACGCAGCGTGGCGGCGAGGGGGCGGGGCCTCTACGCGGACGACTCCGGAAGCCCGGGCGAAGGCGCGGCGGCGCGGCCCAGGGGGCGGGGCGGGGCGAAGGGTGTCCTCGCCGCGCTGGGGGCGGGGTCTCCGTGGCCGAGCCCGAATGCCTGACCCGTGGGCAGTGCCGACGTAGCGGCGCAGTGTGGTGGGCGGGGCGGGGGCGGAGCCTCGCGCGGCGGGGGCGGGGCCGCGGCCGCGGCGGGGGGTGCTTCGGTTTCCGCGTCCCGCCCTTCCCGCCCCCCCCAGCCTGGCCGGGCCTTCGCTGACTTGCCAGAGATATTTGAGCCGAATTTCGTCTGATTCTGATTTTCACTTACTTTAGGTTTTCGTTTTTTAAAAGTTTAGCAGTTTTCTTTTTCCTTTCCCCCGAATCAGGCAACAAAACAACGAGAGACAGTAGAGAATTTGGCAAATCCGGGAGAGCACAGATCAAACTGAGAAAGCTTTCAAAGCCGCACCCCCAGCTAAGGCCGAGAGCTCCTATTTGGGGGGGTAAATATAGAGATTCTTACGTAATCGTGGTGACAGTGTCCACACACTTACGGATGCCTTAAAAATAACTAGTTTCTTTCTGACTGTGAAGTCACACATGTTTATTTCAGAAAATTTGGAAAACTGAAAAAATACAAAGAAGAAAATAAAAATAACCTAAGAGGCCCCCACGTGAGATTAACAATGTTAACATTTTGGCATTTTTCCTTCCTTATTTTACACAATTACACATATGTTCGAAACTTAATTGGGATGGTAGTGTAAACATTGTTTCGGCAACTTTCCCCTTTCATGCACAGCTTTATTATAAATGTCCCTACATCACCGTGGGCATCTGCAATGCTGTTTGTAATCACACAGCCCTGTGTTGGGTTTATTTCATTTATATGCTGTGACTGGACATGCGTGTTTACAGTGTCCATCTCTTTCTGGCTCCTCCTTTTATGATGGACTACCTGGTAGTTACATCTTTGTGCAAGCTCATGAAATTCCTCATGACAAATTCCTAGATGTGCAATAGCTAAATCAAAGATTGCTATCACTAATGTTTCTTATATACTTTTTTCTTTGCATGGTTTCCAAAATGAAGTAGTAAATGAATGTTTTAACAAGGGAAATGACCGAAGAATACTTAATATACAAAAAACATTCCCTCTCATTTCCAAAATACATAAAGAACTACAATTCAACAAACCTGATTAAGAAGTGGGGAAAGGACAGACATTCCTGCAAAGATGATATTCAAATGGCTAATAAACACCTGAAAAGATGCTGGCCTCCACACATCATTAACAAATGCAAAGCGAAATCACAATGAAATGCCACCTCACACTTGGGTGGCTATTATTTGAAACCAAATAAACAGAAGATAGCAAGCTTTGGTGAGGACATGAAGAGACTGGAATCCTCAAGCATTGCTAGTGGGAGTATAAAGTCACGCGGTTGCCCTGGAGCGCACTATGCCGGTTCCTTGAAACACAGAATTACCACATGACCCAGCAATTCCACGCCTGGGGACACACCCAAAAGAACTGAGAGCAGAGGCTCTAGCAGATAGTTCTACATGCACGTTCCTGGTGACATTATCCACAATTGACCAAAAGTGGAAACAACCCAAATGTCCATCAAGAGATGAAGGGGTAAACAAACTGTTGTATGTAAATACAATGGAATGTTATTCAATCTTAACAAGGAAGGAAATTCGCATACCTGCTACAACACGGATGAATCTTGAAAGCGTTATGTCCTCAGTGACATAAGCCAGGCCCAAAGGGACAAATACTGTATGATTCCACTTATGTGAGCTACCTAGAGTCATTCAATTCAAAGAGACAGAAAGTAGAGCAGTGGTGACCAGGGTCTGGGGGGAGGGAAGAATGAGGAGTTACTATTTATTAGGTACCGAGTTTCCAAGTTTCCGTTTAGGATGATGAAAAGTTCTGGAACGGACGAGGCCGATCGTGGCACAACAAATTGGGAATGGACGTAATGCGCCTGAAATGAATGGTAAATTTTATGTTAGGTACATTTTACCACTCACCCAAACAAGATATTTCGGGGGGGGGGGGATCTCTCTCAGATTCTGGTTCCAACAATGCCTGCGTGCGACAAGGCCTGAGCTTGCGGCAAGCTTCTTACCGGTGACTCTGCTGGGAGGTCAGGGACAATCCTTCCGGGGAGCTCCGCTCTGGGGATACAGTATAAGCCAGGCCTTACACATCCAGCATTTTCCATAATAATTTCCAAGTGTGGAGACGGAAACCTGCTTTAGGGAAGCAGTGAGTCACTTTGGATCTTTATCTGAACTTGGCCTTTTCTTTCTGGGCCATTTAAACACATCATAAACACACACACACACACACACACACACACACACACACACCTTTTTATCTGGCTTGCAAACGTAATACACAGTGTTGACAATTTTACAAACGCAGAAAAGCACCCTTGAGAAAATAACAAATACATGGAATTGCAACTCAGAGAAGCCACAACTGACTTTTGAGGGTGTCTATTTGACCTGCCTTTCTTCTCTATTCATAACAGGTACCTAAAATCACTGTGGTCATGTATCATGTTTTATAATCTGCATTTTCACTGATACAATGTACAATTCACCTTGTCTTTAAATCTATTTCTATAGTCCACTTCTTTAAATAGTGAGTTTTTTTTTTTTAACATTTATTCATTTTTGAGGTGAGAGAGGGGCAGAGAGAGAGGGAAACAGAATCTGAAGCAGGCTCCAGGCTCTGAGCTGTCAGCACAGAGCCCGACGTGGGGCACGAACTGTGAGATTATGACCTGAGCCAAAGTTGGATGCTTAACAGACTGAGTCACCCAGGTGCCCCTATAACCCACTTTTAATGCTGACAGAATAATCTGTTTTCAGATGTTTTATATGTAATGCCTGTATCTAATTTTTCCACTGTTGACCACCTAGTGATTTACAAATATGCTGTGATGAACATTCTCCTTCTCCAGTAATCTTTAGGTGCTGCTAGAATAACTAACTTCACAGAGGATTTGCTTTTTTAAAATTTTTTTTTAAAATTTTTTGAGAGATAGAGAGAACACAAGCCAGGGAGAGGCAGAGAGAGAGGGGGAGACACAAAATCTGAAGCAGGCTCCAGGCTCTGAGCTGTCAGCACGGAGCCCAACCTGGGGCTCACACCCACGACCTTGGGATCATGACCTGAGCCAAAACCAAGAGTTTTGATTTGACTTAGCCACCCAGGTGCCCCAAGGATTTGCTTTTTAAATGTTCTCACAATGGCGCCTGGGTGGCTCAGTCAGTTAAGCATTGACTCCTGATCTCGGCTCAGGTCATGATTTCATAATTTGTGAGTTCCAGTCCTGTGTCAGGCTCGGTCCATCTCTGTGCTGACAGTGAGGAGCCTGCTTGGGATTCTCTCTCTCTCTCTCTCTCTCTCCTCTTATCCCCTGCTCATGCACACACACATGGACTCTCTCTCAACATAAATAAACTTAAAAAACAAAAAAGTCTCTTGCATATACTACCAATTAGCCCTCCAGGAAGGGTGAATGGATTCTTCTAGCATCAGCAGCGTATGAGTATGTGCAGGTGGGTTTTTCACCTACAGATGTCTTCGTTCTACCCAGCAGGAGACCCGTCGTGGCAGGAATGCCACTGTCTTTTCACTTTTGCTGAACAATTCCAAGGAGAGGTGGGCAGGGAGGCCTAGGGCTCTGAGCTCTCGTGGGGGCCATGGCCCTGGACACGTGGTACCTACCTGACTCTTAAAGGTTTGACTCCCGCTTGCCCCTGGATGCCACTTTTCACCACTTGCTGGTCCTGGTGGGACTGCCCGACCCACATCGAAGGCTTTCTGCCAGGCCCACCGGCTCTTCCCTGTGGCTCTTTGGATGGCATCCGCCATTGTGGGGTCAACAGTCATGGACACATCTCTGCAGCGAGGAGCACCCCGCAGCCTCCCCTGCCACATACAGATGTTCTGTATGACCCTCCAGTGGCCTAATCACATAGGACCTTAGTCTCATACCTGAGGCTGGTGTGGGGCACAGCATCCACATCTGTCTATCCCGGTTACAAGGAAGGCCGCCAGGGCACCAGAGGTACAGAGCCCTGGCCATCCTTTGTCGGAGGCCCCCGTAATCATCCCATTGTCCTCTGCCCAGGGCCACAGGCTCCCCTCATCTGGACGGTCACCTCCCTAACTGCTGCCTGCCTCCTCTCTTGTGGCTGTCAGAGCGGTTCCCTAACCCCCAGCTCACACCCCCTTCCCTCCTTAAAACCCACTGCTGCTCCACGGCCCCAGGGCGGCCCCTGCTTCCCTCTCCAGCCTCACCTTCCCCCAACATTGCCTGTCCTGACCCTCCCTGACTTTGGGAAGAGCCACATCCCAGCCCCAGAGCCCTACTGGGCTGTGAGTTTCTAGAGAGCAAGGACTCGGGTCTTCTGTGTCCTCAGTGCCCAGCCTGGGGCCTGCTGCCAGGGTCAGGGCCAGGATGGCACAGCTGGTGAAAGCAAGCAGCGAGCACAGATACTCGGGGCAGTGCTGGTTGGAAATTAATTTAGATCATCCTCTTTCAAACATGCGATCATCTGGAAACAGAAAGGCTGGAAGTTTGTTCTTGACAACAAAGAATTAAAAAGCAAAGGGAAGGGGCGCCTGGGTGGCTCAGGCGTTTAAGTGTCCGACTTCAGCTCAGGTCATAATCTCACGGTTCGTGGGTTCGAGCCCCACGTCAGGCTCTGTGCTGACAGTTAGCTCAGAGCGTGGAGCCTGTTTCGGATTCTGTGTCTCCCTCTCTCTCTGACCCTCCCCTGCTCATGCTGTCTCTCTCTCTCTCAAGAAAAATTAAATAAATAAATAGCAAAGGGGAGCCATAAACAAGGTTCACCATGTCACCTAAAGGAACAACTGTCTACTATAACTATGCTCTGTGACAGGGGACCAGAGCTGTCCCTGGCTGGGCACCCCCTCTGGTGAATGCCCACCTACCTGCCCTCTGAGGTCACCCAGGGCCTCCAAGCTCAAGCTCAGCTCAGGACTCCAATGCTAATTACCACCTATGCCCACTTTCCAATCAGCAAAACGAATCCAAAATCCACATCACAGCCTGCCCTTGGAAGGGAGGATGTTTTCGAACATCTAGAACATTCTACAAGGTTCGGTGCAGACACTTCTCTTGTGCTGGCCCTGCCCTCCCCTCCCTATCAAGTGATTTGAGCCTGCCTGTCTGTAGCAGGAGGGTCAAATGCCCGTGTGCACGCCCGATACATTTGCACATGGCTTATTTTGCACCACGGGGACAGAGAGACAGAGGCATCTGTGCTTTGTCCCCTCTTCTCTGTCCTCATAAAGGCTCTTCCATCTTAGCGATCTGAGAGGCCTGTGTCACAGCTGCAGGCCACTTCCGTGGATGCTCCTCGTGTTTTGACTGCCAGCACTGACTGGCTAGGTACCTCAGCTTGGCCTCTGAGAGCTGCTAGCTTCGAGGGCCCCAGGGAGAGCCAGGGGTCCCGTCAGGAGAGCCCCCTGACCCAGCGAGGCCAGGAAAGCAGGGGTCCAGAGAGGAAGGGATACCACTTAGGAGGACCCCACTGTGCAGGCCTGGCCGTGGCCACTTTTGAGACCGCCAAGGTGAAATGACAATGTGAGGACAATGTGGTAAGTTAAATTCCACGCGTGCTCATCAGGAAGAAATGGCCTTTATCTTGAGGTTGTGTTCCTACTTTTCTTGGTTTAAAAATAATGTTTTAAAAAAAAGAGGAAATTATAATTAATCATTTTTCCTAAGCTCTCAACATGGAAAAATAAAAGGTTGGCAATCTTCAGTAACTCTTCAAGATTTCCTTTGAAACGTGACCAGTCTGTGAATTCCAGTCTTTCTGAGAACACCTTTCTGCACATTCCCTGCTGAGACCACTGGGGAGAGTCACTACCTTGCTACTCCACGCTTAAAACCTGCAGTGGCTCCCTATTGCCTTTAGGTTTGGTTTGCTAATTTCTTAGCGTGGCATGGAGGGTGTAGGCAGGAGGGAGGGGGGAGGGGGGAAGAGGTAAGGATCGGGGGTAACTCCTGGAGGAGGTGGTGTCTGAACCGAGCCCTACAGGTTCGGTAGCTAGTTGCCAGGTGTGCTAGGTGCCAGGTGTGCTAGGTGCTAGGTGTGCTAGGTGCTAGGTGGCAAGGGGTGGGCGGAGAAGAGAGAGGCACAAAGATGAGGCAGGCTGGAGAGGATGTTCCCTGCAGGAGCGCGTCATGTGCCGGGATGGTTTCAAAACACCGAGTAGTGGGATCTGCGGAGCAGGGACAGGGTCAGGGACACACTGGAAATGGAAGCTAGAGAGACAGACAGGAGACAAGGGACTGTGACATCAGGATCCTAAGTAATTCTCAAAGCAGGGAGGAAAATATAATTGCGCCCATTTCACAGATAAGTCTCAAAGGGACAGAGGGACGCACCAGGAGCACAGAGTGAGCGAGTGCTGGGGAAGAGACTTGAACCTGGGTCTATCTGACTCCAAAGGCTAAACTCTCTGCCACCTGAGGGTCTGTATGGTGTTGGGAGTCCCCTCCCTGGTGCCCTATGCCACCACCACACACCCAGTCCCTCCTTCCTGGGCCTGGGAAGGCTCCGGTGGACTGGCAACAAGGCTCAGCTTAGCCCAGGCTGCTGCCAGAAACCCCCTGGAAACATACCCCCATGCACAGTGCCCCCCCTTCCCCAGCCTTCAGTCCTCCTCTGGCGCCTGGTGGGATGGCTGGCTTCACACAGATGCTCTGAGCACAGAGGCTATAGAAAGTGGAGGGTCCTTGGCAGCCTCAGGCTCTGGACCTCCTGACGGGTGGTCTGAGCCTCTCCAGAGGGTCAGGGGTTGGGGACACCTCTGGGAGACAGTGGAGCTCAGAGGCCCAGGAAAAGCCAGCTTCCACCTCTGTGGAAAGGCTCTGTGCCTCTTTCCAAGTACTGGAATTACCAAGTGCCATTGAGAGTCCCTTCCACCGTGACACAGCGTAATCCGCGTCGGGTGGCCTTCATTCATCTCATTACACAGTCAGTAAATGCGTCCCAGGTGCTACTGGGCTGTGGGGACTGAGCAGTCCTGCCCACCAGAAGCTGCCAGTCGAGTGGGGCACAATGAAACACTGTGAGGAGCCCCTTGATGGGGAGCGAGGACTATGGGACAGCGATGCTCATGACGTCGGCTCCCGCACCCCCACACTTGGAGCTCGGAGTCCTCCGACATCCCCGCAGACGGCAACCCCAGCCTTAGGGAACATGGGGGAGTGTCCCCAGGCCACCAGGCCGCAGGGCTGCAGAGGAAGCCAGGTGGGGGAAGGCTGTCTAACAAGGGCATTCCTGCCCGCCCGCTGGAAGACATGCCCCCCCACACCCCCCACCCCGTTCCTGATGGGCCTCGAGACCACCAGCCGTCGGCCACCTGCCCCACCGTTCTGGGGAAACTGAGGCCCAGAGAGGCTGCCCCTGGTCCCACCAAAGGGTGGTCACAGCAGTGACAGGGTCCTAGGCCCGTCGCCGCCCGCACTGGGGCAGGGGCTGGAGCAGCTGGAGAGGAGCGGCTCGAGGCAGGAGGGGTGGAAGGCACCTGGCAAGGGGGTGGCAGTGGGAGGGGTCCCTGGCAGGGGACTTGGGGACCTCCTGGCAGCAGGGGAAGGCTGGGGGCCTCCTAGTAGGGAACATGGGGGGCTCCCGGCCAGGCCGCCCGCCCAGACGCGCTGCCAGGCTGATTAGCATGGGCGAGGGGCGCTGGCGCGGGGGGCGCCGCCGGCCGAGCTGGCACGTCCCTCGCGGGCCCAGCTGGCCCGGCCGAGACACAAAGCGCCTCAGACGGCGGCGGCGCTCGGGCATTCACGCGCAGGGGCGGCCCGGGCGCGGGCGGCGAGGAATTCCCGCCGCCGGGGCGAAGAATAGCGCCTGGGCCGGGCGGGGCTCGGCCGCCCGGCGCTCCTGACCTTGAACCTTTGTGACTGGAGCGCATGCAAATCGCGGCAGGGCCGCGCCAAGCCCCGAGGGCGCTGCGCCGCCCGGGGTGTCCGGGCGAACAATGCGCCACTGTCCCCGCGCGGCGCGGCGGGCTGGGAACGGCGCGGGCGCGCACCCGGCGGCGCGGCGCCGAATGCCAATGCGGACTCGCCCCGCGTGGCCCGCGGGGCTGGGGGCGGGGCGACCCTGGGGGGAGGGGGGGGGGGGCTCCTGGGAGGCCCCGCCCCGCGCCCCGCCCCCCGCCGCGCGCCCCGGCCCTCCCTCCTCCCTCCCGCCCTTCCTGTTTTCTTTCATTAATTTTATTTTTAAAATCCCTTCAATGATGGACTCCAGAATCGAAGTCGCCCCAAGTCACCGGAGACCCTTGCGTTCCCCGGGTGGGTCCCCGCGTCCTCCGGCCCGGGGGCACACTGCATCCTGCGAAGGCTGAGCTCCCACAATCCAGCACCTCGCCTGGGCCCCTGGGCATGGCGGTCCCTTCTGTCATCGACGCCTTTCCCCGGTGTCCCCACCACAGGGACGAGACTTCGTCCACGGGGTCAGGCCAGTCCCCAAACGGCGGTACAAAGAGGAAAGACGGGGAGGGACCCTCCGGGAGTCGCTCACTGGTAAGAAGGGTTATTCGGGGCCAACACGTGGGCACGCGGCGTCTGTCCTCACCCGCCGGGGTATTGTCTTTACCCTGTGACTCAGTAGGTGAGAAGCCGTGTCTCACGAAGCGCATATACCGTGAAGGGAGCTTACCCTGGTTCGTATGTGCACGCCCACAACCGGGCAATTCTAGCACTTTCTATTAATTTGCATTAAACACAGCCCCAGCCCAGAATCCGATGTCCCAGACCTAAAGGTGGCGGGTGACTGCTCCCTCGTCCTCTTGGGACAGTGTTCTTATCTGATACGGAGTCTGGGGCCTGCCTGCCCATTTTACGGAGACAGTGGGTAAGCGGCCAGTCCTCGGGGTCCCTGAGGCTACGCAGGCGTGAGGTCGGCCCCTGTGTGTGCGTGCGTGTGCACACACAAGTGCATTCCCGCAGAGGTGCTGGGGAGCTCAGTTCTCCCACAGAGAGGGCCCAGGACAGGAGCGTGAGGTTCAGAGGAGGTGACCTTGGGCTAGACACGCCCTCTCTGGCCTCAGTTTCCCCAGGTTAAATGGGAAGATTGTAGAGAGGATCTCTAAGAATCCTCTCAGTTTTCTTAGATACGCACTTGGGCCTTGAACAACACGGGTGTGAACTGCACGGGTCCACTTCTATGTGGGTTTTTTTTCTGATATTTACAGTACACTTGTGTATACGTGCTTTCGTGTGCTTTCCCTTCCTCGTGGTTTTCTTTTTTCTTTTTAATGTTTTCTTTATTTTTAAAAATTTCCCCCAGTGTTTCCATTTTTACTTTTTGAAGTATGAGAGTAATACATGTGTATTGTAGAAAATGTGTGTTTCAGAAGCATATATAAAGAAATGGAAATTAGTAACTCTGTTAGCAATTGGATGTTTCCTTTGCCTTTTTCCCGCAGATATTGTGTACCTGTGAGCTCGTGTCACATACACGATTTTACATCACTGTTTCATGGCACCAGAGTAGCCCATGCTTTCTTTTGCATCACTGATGGTCTGAGCTACTTTCTCTCCAGTTTTTTTGTTTTTAATAATTTATTGTCAAGTTAGCTAATACACTGTGTATACAGTGTACTCTTGGCTTCGGAAGTAGATTAAGAATTTTTTTAATGTTTATTTTTGGGAGAGAGAGACACACACCCAGAGTGCTCGCAGGGGAGGAGCAGAGCGAAAGGGAGACACAGAATCTGAAGACAGGCTCCAGGCCCCGAGCTGTCAGCACAGAGCCCGACGCGGGGCTGGAACCCACGAACCTCAAGATTGTGACCTGAGCTGAAATTGGACGCTTAACCGACTGAGCCACCCAGGTGCCCCCTCATGATTTTCTTAATAACACTTTCTTCCTCCTAGCTCATTTTATTGTAAGAACACAGTATATATAACACATACAACATACAAAGCTCACTTTATTGTAAGAACACAGTATGTATAACACATACAACATACAAAGCTCACTTTATTGTAAGAACACANATTTTCTGTAAAGAAAATCTTTGTCCTACAAAGATGTCCTACAGCATTTCCTAAGGCCTGGTTATTGCCGATTGCATCTCCATGGTGTTATTTAACGTTTTCTTCTGTCTCCTGTATTTTCTGTAAATTGGAAGTTGGATCTAGAGGAGTGGTTCTTAAAAGTGGCCCATGGGAGGGGCGCCTGGGTGGCTTAGTGGGTTAAGCGTCCGACTTTCGCTTAGGTCTTGATCTCGCGGTTCGTGGGTTCGAGCCCTGCGTCGGGCTCTGTGCTGACTGCCAGCTCGGAGCCTGGAGCCTGTTTCCGTCTGTGACTCCCTCTCTCTCTGACCCTCCCCTGCTCACGCCGTCTCTCTCTCTCTCCTAGAGATAAATAAAACATTAAAAAAAAAAAATAAAGAGCAGGACGAGAACCCAGGGCTGCGCGCTTCCGGAACATGCTGGCCGTTTCGGTTGCCGGCGGGCAGCTCTCTCGTTGAGCCCTCCTTTGGGTTGGATGCTGGAACAGACCTCCCGAAGGGAATGACACCCTGTCCTTGGGGGGAGCTCCGAGCCTGGCTGGCGAGAGGAGGGGCGGGGAAGCCAGTGGTGGGTGGGTGGGGGACAAGGCATGGTGAGTGGTGGGCATGCTGTACGGGAGAGCGGAGGAGGCGCTGGAGGGGGGCCAGACCCCCTGGGGTGGGAGCTGCCTGAGCTGAGTCCTGAGGAGGAGTAGCTTCTTGTCAGGAGGAGAGAGTGGAGAGCCCCTCAGGTGGAGGGGAAATTACTGGCAGAGGTTGCTTCTAGAAGAGAGGGAGCATCCTGGCAATGGGAGCACTCCTGACACAGGGAAGATTACTGACACAGGGAGCACTCCTGGCAAGGGAAGCACTCTTGGCACAGGGAACCCTCCAGGCGGGGGAGCACTCCGGATACAAGGAGCATCGCTGACACAGGGAGCACTCCTGATATAGGGAGCACTCCTGACACAGGGGACATCCCTGGCAAAGGTAGCACTCCCGATACAGGGAGCACTCCTGACACAGGGGACATCCCTGGCAAAGGGAGCACTCCCGATACAGGGAGCACTCCTGACACAGGGTACATCCCTGGCAAAGGGAGCACTCCCGATACAGGGAGCACTCCTGACACAGGGTACATCCCTGGCAAAGGGAGCACTCCCGATACAGGGAGCACTCCTGACACAGGGTACATCCCTGGCAAAGGGAGCACTCCCGATACAGGGAGCACTCCTGACACAGGGGACATCCCTGGCAAAGGAAGCATTGCCGCTACAGGGAGCATTGCTGGCACAGGGAGCACTCCGGATACAGGGAGCACTCCTGACACAGGGAGCATCGATGGCAAAGGGAGAATTCCTGACACAGGGAGCTCCCCACCAGAGGGAGTACTCCAGGCAGAGGGAGTATTCTGAAAGTGCTCTCAGGGACACTGACAATGCACTTCAGGGAAATCCCTTCCTCAAGCCAGTTTTCCTACTTCTTTGCGTTTATACACGCTGCCTCAGGGTGGCCAGCAGCACTAGAAATAGCAGACTTAAAATCAAATGCAGGGGCTGGTCTGACTGTCAGAAAGGGCGGGGTAGGAAAGGAGCTGAGGGAGACACGGAGTGAATAGAATCAAGTGCCTGGGCTCCTGAGGGTTTGCAGGCGGGGGGCATTTTGCCTTTGGAGCAAAAGCTCACTGAGGTCCAGGGTGCTGTCCAGGAGCCGCTGCATGCACAGGGGGTGGCATTTCGACGTGGCCCTGCAAGGGGGCACCCGGTCCGTGCCTCTCCCGCACGACAATCTGGGTGCCGGGGCTGCTGCTCTCGGGTGGGCTGTGGGGACGGAGGGGACGCATGCGGCACACGCTGGATGCCCTGTGGCCCACATTTCTGGGGGTGCCTGGCAGGGTGCCTGGGCAGGACCTGGGGAGTCAGGGAAGGCTTTCTGGAGGAAGTGATGGCAAAGGGCTGAGTTGATTCTGGCAGGAGGTAGAATGGCTGCAAAACGTCAGTAACACTGGTATGGACCCCCTGAGGCAGACAGGAAAAGCGCCTCCTCTGGGTCCTCTGCTGCTGAAGATCTGGCTGCATGGGGTCGGGGGGGGGCGGGCGTGAAGCTGGGACCTCCAGAGGGTGGCTGCAGAGGGGACCCAGTGTGAATGCCTGAGTCCTTTGTACTCCTAATAGTACAATAGGATTTCTGAAATCAAATCGGGAAGTCATGGTTGACTGGTCTTCGCTCCCAAAAGACACGTTTTGGAAACAAACAAAACCCACAAAGGCTGCAAGGCCCAGATGTGCCCTTGGCCTCCGGACACCTGGGCGTCCCGCAGTCAGGACCGGATGGGGCCCCAGGCATCATGGCCCCTGGAGGCTGGCCAGCTGAAGGGGAGACTGAGGCCCTGGGGACTCTTGTCTAAAGCCAAGGCGGGCCGGGGAGAGGACCAGGTCTCCCGCCTTCTAGATCTTTCCACTACTTCACCGGATTCCTCGGAAATTAGCAATGGAAAAGCGATCCCACGCTGGGGGAAGAAACGAGTCATATTTTCCGTCCTGGCTCCTTATGAGCACCTGGGACGCGGTGGGTCTCCCACAGACACTGTGCGGAAGAGCTGGGTTATGTCACAAGGGGGAGCAGTTAACGAGGACGTTTTGGCGGCGCTGACATCATGGGTGGGGCTCCTGTGTGAAATTAGCCACCGGGACCTCAGCGGGCGCGGTACGGCCTCTCCTGCGGGCTGCCACCGCCCTGGGGCTGGGTCGCCGGCAGAGGGGATGGGGGTGGCTGGCTGGCTGGGCTGGGCTGGCCCGAGGGTGGTGGCGAGGTCCCATGGCACATTGCTGCTTTTGTCCCGGTGGACGTGGAGGCTGAGAAGCCAGAGTTGGAGCTGGCCTGCTGAAGCCTGCCCCTGGCTCGCCACTCACTGGCCCTGTGCCCTTAGTCAGGCTGCCTGGCCGCCCCCGCCCTCGGTTTCCTCCTCTGTGAAATCACAGAGCAGACATAGCGGGTGCCTGGCACGTAGTAAGTGCTCAGTAAATGCCAACATGTACTCGATACTTCTGCTGGGCTCTCTTTCTCTCTGAGCCCCACACCGTCATGGAGTCCTGTCTGTTTTGTCTTTTCTTCCTTATTCCTCTGATACCCAGGCATGGGTCCCAAACAGCTCCATGTGGAATGAGCTAGGAGCTAGAGAAAATGGGCCTGAGTGTCCGAGACCAATGCATGTCGTCCACGGAGGGCTGGCTGGGCAGGCTTGTCCCACCTGCCCCACGAGAGAGAGGGGGGCTCACGCCCCTCTGAGCTTTGCTGAGTCCATGAGGGGAGTAGCAAAGGAAGGCTTTGGTCTCCTTCCAGGTGGTTCAAGTCACCTTCTGTGCCCATGACTAAGCCAGGTTCCTTCCTTCCTTCCCTCCCTCCCTCCCTCCCTCCTTCCCTCCCTCCTTCCTTCCTTCCTCCTCTTTTTCCCTCTCTCTCCCACGGGCTCTCTCTCTCTCAACTGTATTGGTACCTGTTGCTGCTAGTTGCTGAAAACAGAGTAAAGCCGAGGACATCTCCCTTCTGTTGTTCCCATACTAATCATGTCACACACGCAGCAGGTATTGGGCAAATAATGCAGAGCAACTCTGTCCAACAGGCATTTCCGTGATGGTCGCAATGCTCTATATCTGAGCTGCCCAGTAGCCTCCGGTGATGACTACCTGTGGCTAGTCCTGCTGATGAGCTGAATTTTAAAGTCTATTTCATTTTATTTAAAGACAATTTTTTTAAATGTTTTATTTATTTCTAGGAGAGAGAGAGAGACAGCGTGAGCAGGGGAGGGTCAGAGAGAGAGGGAGTCACAGACTGAAACAGGCTCCAGGCTCTGAGCTGGCAGTCAGCACAGAGCCCGACGCGGGGCTCGAACCCACGAACCGCGAGATCATGACCTAAGCGAAAGTCGGACGCTTAACCGCCTAAGCCACCCAGGCGCCCCTATTTCATTTTAATCAATTCAAATTTAAATTTAAATAGTCCCCCGTAGCTAGTGGCTACCATTGGGCAACAGAGCTGTAAGTCACAACCCCATCCCACCACTCGGATGTAAGAGGTGTTCAGGGGCGCATGGGGGCTTAGCTGGTTAAGTGTCCGACTTCAGCTCAGGTCATGATCTCACAGCTCGTGGGTTCGAGCCCCGTGTCGGGCCCTGTGCTGACAGCTCAGAGCCTGGAGCCTGCTTCGGATTCCGTGTCTCCCTCTCTCTCTGCCCCTCCCCTGCTAAAGCTCTGTCTGTCTGTCTGTCTGTCTGTCTCTCTCTCATAAGTACATAAACATTAAAAAAAAAAAACTTTAAAAAAAAGAAGTGTTCAGAGCAATTAATGTATTTATTCAAACTTGCGAGCGTATTTCTGGTGGCCTGTCTCTCCGCATTGGCGTGGGCCCTAATCTGGTTTCCTTGAAAGCAGAGCCTGAGACAAAAGTGGGCCCGCAGGCAGCTTAGCTGGGACAGAGATCCTCTGGGAACCCATAGAAAATGCTTTATCAGGTTGATCTCTGCCACCAGGGCCTGGGACTTGATTCCCAAGGAACTTCTGCGGTACTTGGGAAATGCATCCCGAACTATCTGCCCAGGGGATGAGCGCGGGAAGAGTTTATCACCAGCTTCTGCTCACGCTCGGTTAAGGTTGGCCCCATGGATGTCACTGTGGCAGTCCTGGGCCGCGTGAGCCCGAGTGCCGAGCGGTCCCCCCAGGCACCCGCGTCACATTCTCGGAGAATCCCCGGGGCGGGAAGCAAGCTGCATCCAGCACGGGCCCGAGGCAAGGTACTGTCTGGTTGCTGCTGGCTGAGGCTGGGCACAGCCCCTGTGACACCGGCTGAGTGGCGGTGGCTGGAGTAGGAGACGGGGCTGGTGGGCTCTGTGGTGTGCGAAGGCGTGCCCAATACACCCCCACCCCTCCCCTCCCTCGCACCTGCTTAGGCTTCTGATATGGTCTAATCCGCCCTTTAAGTGCTGGCTGGCAACAAGCTGTCTAAGTCTTTATTTAGTTATTTATTTTTTTATTCTTTTATTTATTCTTTTAAATTTTATTTATTTATTTTGAGGCGGGGGGAGAGAAAGAATACCAGGCAGGCTCCTTGCTGTCAGTGCAGAGCCGGATGCAGGGCTCGAACTCACGAACCGCGAAATCACGGCCTGGGCCAAAATCAAGAGTTGGACGCTTAATCGACTGAGCTACCCAGGCGTCCCTGAACAAATGTGTTCTTAATACTGGGGACACGGTACCTTATGTCAGAATTTATCTTCTATCCTCCAGTATTGAAAGCACTTGCCATATCGTGGTCACTAGGTTTTGAAGGGATGAGCGGTGGGTGTCTGAACAGAATGTAAGTTCCAGGGAAACAGAATCCTTTCTGCTATATCGCCAGAACCTAGAACGGTGTCAGACTCAAAATGAGAACTCAGTAAATATTAGCAGAAGAAATAAAGTGATTTCGAGTGGGGTTTACTATCAGTGAAATATACAGCAAACATTTTCAAAATATTATAGGATTGTTACTGGGATGGGTAGATCAACAGACACAACAGAAAATCTGGAAAGAGGGAGAGGTGTGTACTACAAATTTCTCTATGTCTACTCTTTTTAAAAATCAGAGATGGAGGAATCGTCAACCATTCTGACAAATGATGTGACATCATCTCCATGTCTCCTCTCACCAAAATAAACTTGAGGTAGACTAAGAATCTTAAGTTTAGGGGCGCCTGGGTGGCTCAGTCGGTTGAGCGTCCAACTTCGTCTCAGGTCATGATCTCGCAGTTTGTGAGTTCGAGCCCCATGTTGGGCTCTGTGCTGACAGCTCAGAGCCTGGACCCTGCTTCGGATTCTGTGTCTGCCTCCCTCTCAGAAAGCCTCTCTGCCCCTCCCCTGCTCATGCTCTGTCTCTCTCTCAAAAATAAATAAGCATTAAAAAAATTAAACAAAATGTATATTAAAAAAATGAAAAGACATATGTACCCCTATGTTCACTGCAGCATTATTTACAATAGCCAAGATATGGATGCAGCCCAAGTGTCTACTGATAGACCCTGGATAAAGAAGATGTGATATACATATAATAAAACCTTGGATTACAAGTAACTTCTGTGAGTGTTACATGATCTCCACATGATGATCACATGATCACAAGTCAGCCAATGGTTCTTGAAATTCACTTTGATATACAAGTATTTTGGACTACAGCTATGTTTCTGGAATGAATTAGGCTCGCAAACCACGTTTATACACACACACACACACACACACACGAATATTACTCAGCCATAAAAAAGAAATCTTGCCATTTGCAACATGGATGGGCACGGAGGGCATAATGCTAAGGAATTGAGTCAGACAGAGAAAGAGAAATAGCATATGATTTTACTCATATGTGGAATTTAAGAAACAAAACAAAGAAAGGAAAAAGAGACAGACAAAAAACCCCCAAGACCTTTAAATACAGAGAACAAGCTGGTGGTGGCCAGAGGGGATGTAGGTGGGGGGTTGGGGGAAATAAAGGGGATTAAGAATACACTTATCACCATGAGCACTGCGTAATGTATAGAAAATTCTTGAATAATTATATTGTACATCTGAAACTAATAACATGATACTATGTTTAATTATACTTAATAAAAAATATTAAAAAACAGAATTTCCACACGGGAGAAAAACAATAGAAACAGACTTGAAAGGCAATCACAGGGAAAAAATAGGTACCTTACAAGATAGTTCTCACTCAATATAAAAAAAAAAATCCCCTTGCAAAGTAATGAGACAACATATTTGCAAAGGATACAGATGGAAACCTACAGAAAAGATCAAATGTCTAATATATCTATGGGAAAGGTTTAATTTCGACGGCTGCAAATTAAGATAAAACTTTCAGTTATTAGATTGGAAAAGCTTATAAAAAGATGAAAGAATGTGCTTATAAAAGACGATAAGTACCAGTGAGAGTTCAGGGAAGGAACACTCTTGTGTGTTGCTGGGAGACAGCAAATTGGGAAAATGTCCTGGAGGCAAACTGGGCGACGCTCATTCATTAAACAAATATTTATGGAGCTTGCCGGGCACGTGGTAATAGCTTTCTGCTCATCCCTTGCTCTCCACCTTCCCGTGCGGTGGGGGAGAGCGATATAAAGGAAGGAAGTACAAGAACCAAGTTCATAACTACTGCAAGGTGAGAAAGTACTCAGAACTGTGTTCAACAAGGGGTCCCGTCCGGGTCAAGATCACTGGGGAGACTTCGCTACGGGGGTGGTTCTGAAGCAAGTCTAGCACCATGAGGATTTAGCGAGATGCGTGGTGAGGAACTGTCCTGGGCAGCGGAAACGGCAAGGTGAAGGTTGTGATGAATCTGGGGCTGTCCCCACCCTCCCGCACCTGTGATTCCTGGTGCGCTGGGGCCCCTGCTGATCTTCCCTCACTTGGCTTCTGATTCCAGAGCTTCTACAATGTATTATCTCTTCTAGCCAGCTTCACCCCCAAATTAGTAGATCATCAAAGAAACGGGAAAGTGTGCCTCATAAAGGAAGTCAATAGATATGAACTGTGGGGGGGGGCGCCCAGATTTCAGGGTTAGCAGGCACATACTTCAAAGTGGCTACTGTGAATATATTCAGAGAATTAAAGAAAGCTATGCTTGGAGGCAAATAGGTTCAATGAATTAAATAAAAATACGACATCAATGACTAAGCAGATAGGGGCTCTCCATGGACAAATGGAAATGATTAATGGAAATTCTGGCGCTGAGAAAAACAATAACTGAAATTTTATTTTATGTATTTCTTTTTCTTTTTTTTTCTTTTTTTTCTTGTTTCTTTTTTTTAAATGTTTATTGATTTTTGAGAGACAGAGTGCAAGTGGGGGAGGGGCAGAGAGAGAGGGAGACACAGAATCGGAAGCAGCTCCAGGCTGTGAGCTGTCAGCACAGAGCCCGACGCGGGGCTCGAACGAAGCGCGGGATCATGGCCTGGGCTGAAGTCAGACTCAGCCGACTGAGTTTTAAACTGAAATTTTAAAAACTCACTAGGTAGGTTTCAGTCTTGGAGATGGCAGAAGAAAGGATCAGAAAGCCGGAAGGTAAATCAGCAGAAAGTTTTCTATCCAAAAAGCAAAGAGAACTAATATTGGCAAATAACAACAACAATAGAAATAATAGTAAAGGATGAGAACTTTGGAGGCCTGTGGGACCATATCAGGTGGTCCAGATTCATATAATTGGAATCCCAGGAGAGGATGGAGGTGTAGGGGCTTAAAATTTTTGAGGAAATTGGGGCGCCTGGGGGGCTCAGTCGGTTAAGTGTCTGACTTCGGCTCAGGTCATGATCTCATGGTTTGTGGGTTCGAGCCCCGCGTCGGGCTCTGTGCTGACAGCTCAGAGTCTGGAGCTGCTTCCGATTCTGTGTCTCCCTCTCTCTCTGACCCTCCCCTGCTCATGCTGTCTCTCTCAGAAATAAATAAAACATAAAAAAATTTTTTTGAGGAAATAATGGCTGAAAACGTCTTAATATTAACAGAAAACATTAACTTACAGACCCAAAAAGCTTGACAAGCCCCAAGAGAAACAAGAGAAACCACTTCTGAAAACCAGAGGAAAAGGGGAAATCTTGAAAGATTTGGGACAAAAAACCGACCCATTTTTTTGTGAAGGAAAATGATGATTTCATCGACATCTAGCTTGTCATCCAGAACCAAGAAAGGACAAATCCAGAGCTGTCTCGTACATATGATAAAAGTCCCGGGGCACCTGGGTGGCTCAGTTGGTTAAGCATCCAACTTCAGCTCGGGTCATGATCTCGTGGTTCGTGAGTTTGAGCCCCGCGTCTGGCTCTGTGCTGGCAGCTCAGAGCCTGGAGCTGCTTTGGATTCTGTGTGTGTCTCTCTCTCTGCCCCTCCCCTGCTCGTGCTTTGTCTCTCTCCTTCAAAAATAAATAGACATTAAAAAATTTAATAGAAAAATAACACAAAGAAAAATCTCAAGATTCCACACAAAGGTAATTTTCAGGTTATCCTGGAGAGAGAGGGAAAGTTTCTAAAATTACAAAAAAAATCATAAATCACAATACTATTAGCTTTTTATAATTACAAAGATATTATAATTATAATACTTATAAAAGTATTTATAAAAGCTCTATAGTCTGTCAGAGTAGAAATTGCAAAAAAATTGATTATAGGGAAGCCTGGGGTGGCTCAGTCGGTTAAGCATCTGTCTCTTGGTTTCTGCTCAGGTCATGACCTCGACCTGTTCATGAGTTTGAGCCCAGCTTCAGGCTCTGTGCTGACATCGTGGAGCCTGCTTGGGATTCTCTGCCTCCCTCTCTCTCTCTCTCTGACTCTCCCCTGCTCACTCTCTATCTCTCTCTCCAAATAAATAAACATTAAAAAAAAGAAGAAGAAAAGAAAACTGATCATAAGGCAGATAGCTGATTACTGTCCCTGGCTATGCAGATCGATTTTGTACAGTAGACACAGAACCACCTGTCCACACAGCAGCATCCCTGGGCGTTAGGGGTCTCGCCGTCCAGGTCCCACTTGGGCTCACTCAATTTTCTCCGTAAGTGTCAGCCCCCTCCTCTACTCTGCCCTGCGGCCGCTACCGCAGAAACATTGGAGCCTTGCAGTTTGGGCTGAGGCAGGGCTGAGGACGTGACGTGCGGGGAGACCGCAGTGTGCTCTGGTCGTTACAGCCCCGGGCGGTCAAGGCCAACCAGGAGGCCGGGCAGCCAGGGCACCAAGAAGGAGCACCCCGCGAGCTGGGGGTGGGACAGGAGCTTCCGGAAGGAGCTGCATCACATGCCGGGACAGGGAATCGGAGGCGACCTTGGCTTTGGCAAGAGAGAGCTCATCACTGACTCTGACAAGAGCCTTTCAGTGGAGGGTGGCCGAGGGGCGTCTTGGTGGGTGCGTGGGGGTTGGTGGTAAAAGGGAGGGAAGTGGCGGTTTCTGGAGGTGGGTGTGGCATTGGGGGTGTTTTTCCCCAGTGAGGGAGGGGCCTGAGTGTGCCCATTGGGCGCCGGAGGGAAGGGAGAGGTAGGAGATGAGGCAGACATAGGAAGAGGCTGCCAAGGAGGCGGAGGGGACGGGCCGGGGCCTGGGTGAGCAGGTGGGGACGTGGAGCTGAGGGCGTGGGCTCCTGCGCGCTGGGCTTGGTGGCTGGAAGGCGGGAATGCCCCCCCCCCCGAAGCTGGCGCCTCGCCCCAGATCTGGGGACTGCCTTTTACCACCGCCGCCCCCCACCCCTAGCACCTGGGATGAGGAGTTATCCATGTGACAATCTGATGGGCTGTGACAGCACCGTGGGAAGGTGGCTGGAAGGACTTCTGCGTTCAGAAACATACAAGTTGCAACACAGAGCGCGGCTGAGCGCGGCTGGGGCTGCGGGCGTCGGGCCGCCGGGCTTGGCCAGCGCCGGGTCCCCAGCACGCAGACCGGCCGATGCCCCGCGGGAGGCAGGTGGGAGGCAGAGGCTGAGTCAGACCCTGACTCAGCAGGGCTGCCTCTGGGGACTGGAAGGGGGTCCTGCGGGTCCTCGGGCGCCACGAAGCCACCCAGCTCTGCCCCTGAGAGGCCCTTCCTGGGAATGTTCCGGAATGCATGTTCTCAGTCCCGAGTGAAGGTGGCTTCTTTCCTCCTTCCATCGCTCAAAGACATTTTCTGAGATGGTCCCAGGGCCTCCAGTGTCACAGGCCCCAGAGGGAATCCTTCGCGGTCTTCGATGGGATACAACCCCGCCACAGTCACCCCAATGTCATTCACGCACTCGCCGCCTTACCCCTCCTCCCCTCTCTCCTTCCTCTCCTGCCTCCCTCCCCTCCCTGTGTTCACGGATGGCCCGCTGTGCCCTGGGACAGACGTGAAGCTGGCCCCGTCACCTGGACCGGGAACAGGAGGCAGGGGGAGCCTGGGGAAGGTGATGAACTCAGCGCCTCAGGCGTGGGGGTTGGTGGGGCGTCTGGGGCGGCTGGACAGGCTGGAGGCCCCACAGCAGCGCCTGCTCTGAGCCTCCCTTCCCCCACCTCGGGGCTCCCTCCAGCACACACAGCTCTGGCGTCTAGCCCCGCAGGGTTGGCCTCAAGCGGCAGAGACCTGCCTGGCTCAAGGTCATGGCCCCTGTGGGCCGGCCACACCCAGTGATGGATGCAGTCAGGAGTTTAAGCCCCGCGAGTCCATCCGCCTCAGGCCAGCCCTTCTGGTCCCAGAGCTCCTGAGGCCCGGGCCCTGCCCCTGCTGCACCCTTGCCCTCCTGGCCACAGGGGTGACCCCAGGCTGCCCCTGACTGACATCCTGCTCCCCTAAGCCGCCCTCGGCGTGGCTTCCTGCAGCCCGAATTGCCACACGGGCTGAGTAGAGCACACCCCCCTCCTGGCTGTGGGACTGAGACCCAAGTAGGCGAGGGCCCCACGGACCCCCATGGAGGCCACAGGCGGGGGCAGTAAGGGGCTGCTGTGGCTCTGGGAGGGGCCGTTGGGGGCAGACCCCCTGCTCGGAACCGCTTCCCCACCTCCTCAGACTCAAAACCCCTCCCCGGCTCAGCATCCCTCGGCTGATGGCTTCTGGCTCCTTCTGGCCTCCGTGCCCCTCCTTGCTGAAGCTTCCCACGCTGGCCCGAGTCGGAGTCGCAGCTCCTGGGGTGACGCAGCACCTCCTCCTGGGTCTCTGAGCTCCAGGACAGCGACCGAAATGCACGCAGAGACTGCCGGTGAGCCCCTGGCTGGCTCCGGGCCTTTCCTCTTGGGGCGCTGACTCTCAGGAGCAGGGCTTCTCTGGGGGTGGGATCCCAGGAGACACGAGCGGGGAGTGGAGAGGTGGCAGGGAGGGGACGCCCTCCAAGACAAGCCGCCTCTGAGGGCCGCTGGGCCTCGGTCCCCGGTGAGGGCTGTTCGCGCCCCCACTCCGCCCTCCTCGGGTGGGGCTTCGGGTTTTCCTGAGAGTGAGGCAGGGAGAACACACTTCCCGTGGGCCCGTGTGGGGTCACTCTTTGGGGGTGCCCTTAGGAAGGGCGGGGGAGGCCCATGGGCGTGTGGACGCTGGGGCTCTCGGCATCTCACTCGGGGATGGAGGGGAAACGCTCTTTATCCAGCGGCGTCTGCTGTCTTCAGTCTCCCGAGCGGCTCAGCAGGGAGGGGCCCCCCAGCCGCAGCCTGCACCCCAGGGGCCCAGAGGACCGGCTGGGAGCCTGGCAGCTTAGCTCCGCTGGCCTAGTGTAAACCCGTGTACCGCCAGGCAGGCCCAGTTGGCCACCGCGAGCGCCGAAACAGCCCAGCCTTTGTCCCGGCGGCCGCAGGCGCCGCGTGCTCAGTGCCCAGCTTGTTTTTCCCAGGCTAGGCCGGGCCAGCAGAGCCACCGAAGCCATGGAAACAGACGCAGGCCACCTGTCCCACCCCAGCTCTGCTCGCTGCCCACTTGCTTTCCTGGTCTCCGCGGACCTCCTGGGGTGCTGGCCCGGCCCCAGCTGCCCTCATCCCGCCCGCCCAGGATCGCAGCCGGGCCGCTGCGCGCCCAGGGGTTTCTAGCCGCCCGGCACCCGTCACATGCCGCAGGCTCTGAGGGCTGGGTGCCGAGGGCTCCTTCCTCGTGACCTGCTCTCTCCCTCCTTCTCTGGCCACCACTCGGGCAGCCCAGGCTGGCTCAGGGAAATGCTCTTTGGTCAGAGCTTCCCCACTAAGAAACAGGCCACCTTAAAAGGTAGTGAGCTCCCCTTCACATGAGACGTTTAAGAGTAGACTCTCAGAGTTGCTATGAGGGAATCTTTGTCATGTGTGTGGGAACTTGATCGATTGAATGGATGAGCACAGGAAGAATTCTTTCATTCATTCATTCACTCATGACTCATTCATTCATTCAGTAGACACCAGAGAGATCCTTCTTTTGGGCTAAGGCCCAGTGCCAGGTGCTGGGCATGTCACGGGAGGTTCCAGGCCCAGTCCTTGCTTTCTTGGGAAGCAGAGGACACGGAGGGGAGACTCACAAGTGAAGAATGCCTGCAGTCAGATTCAGAGCCTGGAGGGACTACAGAGGCGATGAGTTCAAGGCCCTAGTCCACGGTGGGGACACTGAGGCACGGGGGCACAGACATGCCACACAGGGCCTGGATAACTCCCCAGAACTTCTGGACCCACAATCATCCAGGCTGCAAAGGCCTGTGGGGGCTCTGAGGAGGGGAGTGACTCAGAAAAGTCTCTACGGTGAGGCTGGGGTGAGGCTGGACATTGTCCACACATTTGATGCACCGTCCCCAGTACGAGTTACGCAGGCTGTGAATGCCAAGGGCGTCTGGGGAGACTGTTGCTCACTGACGGAATCCGGGGGTCGGGCAGGCTCGGCTTGTGCATAACACACCACTCCGAAGCAGCAACATAAAACGGCAGCCATTTTCTTCTACTTCTGAATTCTGTGGGTCAGGCATTGGAAGGGGCACTGTGGGGACAGCTGTCTCCCGCTCTGTGATGTGTGTGCCACACTGGGGACCCCGGAGCTGCTGGGGCGGCGGCAGCACCCTCGCGTCTGGCGGCCGGGCCTGGTGACTTGCACCAGCACCTCTCCACGCGGGCTCTCCATGCGGCTCGGGCTTCCTCGGGCACAGGGGCCTCGGGGGGCCTGAACTTGCTTCTCACGTGGCAACTGGGGCTCCAGGGTACGTGCTCGGCGGCGCTTTAGGACTCAGCCTTGCCCTGCCTCCACACTCCCGCCTTTCAATGGGAGGAGCACCAAGGAATTTGCAGCCCTATTTAAAAATGGCTCCCCTCCTCCCCTCCCTAGCCTCCCGTCTCCTCCTCTCCTCTTTGAAAATTCTGCCATCTGCCAAGGCTGGGCTTAACTGCCTGCCGAGCCAGAGAACCTTCCTGCTAACTCCGTACCCCAGTGGCACTTCCTGGATCCCTTTCCAACTAATAACGCGGACAGCTGTGAGTGTGACCCTTGTCACCTTGGAAATGTGCCTGTGTGTTCACATGTGTATGTGTTTTGGTTCCCAGAACAACTTTGGGAGACGTTTCAGAGGAGGGGGCATCTCACCTGGGGTTTTGGAGGATGTGCAGGAGTTCTTCAGCCAGGGTTTGAATAAAGATAGGGTGAGCCCGGGCACATGCGCAGTCGGCTGTGGCTGGAGGACAGAGTTGCATGGGCTCTAGGGCATGGGGGGGAGTGTGCTTGGGAACTGCACCCAGCAGACTTGTGCCTTGGGAGGACCCCTCCAGCCCTGACTGTTTGAAGGCTGGAAGCTGGTCTGGGAGGGGCTCGCCCACAGGCCTTCCAGGAAAGCCTGCCTGCCTGCGCCTCCTATTCTCTCTTTTGCGTGGCTTGAAGGGCCCTTCAACCATTCTCTGGGGTGGGTGGGCATTGTTAGCCCCATTTTACAGACGGGGAAACAGGCTCAGGGATTTCTCTGGAATCTAAGCTGGGTGGGAGGGCTAGAACCGGGGCTCAGGGCCCCCTTTGTCTGTCCCCGTGCCCTCATCCGTCAGGACCCACCCGGGCAGTACAGGAAGCTCCCCCTCTCTCCCCAGCACCCCGGCTGCACCCCCACAGCTCCCCACCCCTCTCAGCCCTGACCACATGGCCCAGCAAAGCCCATTGAGAGCCAGCTGCAGGCAGCCGGGGCCTCTGGTTTACATCAACAGGCAGCAGGGAGCACGGTCACGTGCTCACGTATGTCCAGTGCCCGGGGCCGGGCAGGGGGACACGAGTAAGTGGGGGAGGGATGCTGGACCGAGGGGAAACTGAGGCCTGGAATGGGCTATGGGGCTGGGCTTCTAGCTTGACCTGACGTCCCCTCCCGTCCCAGCATTCGCTTCCGGCTCTTGAAATAAACCCTCTGCCCGCCTGGTAGCCAGCCGGCTAGGGCCACTGCCACGCTGCCGGCCCGGCCTGGTCACCCCGCAAAGCTGACAGAAGCCAGCTGCCTTCCCAGCGGTCGCTCGGCAGGCAGACGCCCGGAGGCGTGACGCCTGCCCCCGGCCGGCACCCGGGGCTGCCAGGGGGAGGCCTTGGAAAGCTCGGCTCCACTCGTGCTCCCCAGGGCTTTGCAGCTCCTTTCCGGAATGGCTTCCTGATGAGGTAATGCAGCTCGGAGCGCGGGAGGAGGCCGCTGGGAAACGCTGCTGGCCAGGCCCCAGCTCGGCGGGGAGATGGCGGCCCGCGGCCTCCCGGCCCTGCCTGTCCTGCCGAAACGGGGACTGACCGAGCCAAGTCGGGGAGCGGGGCTCCCGCCGAAGCGCTTGGCAGCCTCACTCTGAGGCAGCTGGGGGACCCCAGACGTTTGCTCACCGCCTGGCCTCGGCCCCCTGTCCCCGGCCTCGGCCTGCAGCCTCACAGCCACCCTGAGGGTCCCCGCCCTGCGACCACGTCACCACGCGGCGGGGAGGGGCCGAGGCCCAGAGAGGGCGCGCTGTGGCCCGGCAGGGATGAAGGCACCCCTGGGGGGCAAGGGGGGACCCCTGGGCACGGATCGGGTCTGGGAAACACGCCACGTGCTTGCTCTGACCTGCCAAGCGGCATCTTCCTGGAACACAAGTCTTTTCCGGCCACAGAGCAGAGAGCTCACGGCCGCCTAACCCCCTGTGCGGCAAGCAGGCCCGGCGTCCCCTCGGGCCTCTCTGGGCCCCGCGTCAGCCAGCCTCCACCTCCTGCCTTCCGGGGAGCTGGCGGGAAATGGGAACTGAGCAGGGTGCCTCCCAAGGGTGACTCCTCTCCCTCCCCTGCGGCTCCCCCACCCTCCCAGGTGGACGAAGGCTGTGGAAAGGCAGCCACCCAGAGGCGTCCTGGGGCCCTCGCCAGGCACTGGGAGCCGGGGGAAGGTCACCTCTCAGGGTGGGCCCAGCAGGCCCCTGCTCTTGGGGGAATTTAGGGCGCTGGTGGTGTGCGGACGGACAGAGCAGGGCAGGCCTTGGGCCTTGGGCCTGTCCCGTCCTGTCTGCCTCTGATCTGTTGAGTGACGTGGGCCAAGCCCCTGCTCCTGGCTGGGCCTCGCTTTCCCCATCTGCAGACTGGAGGCGCCCCTGGGGCTGGGGTCAGAGAGGAGGCCTCAGCTGGATGCCAGGAGCCCCCCCTCCCCCCCAGGTCTGTGGGCCCAAGACTGCAGCTGTGTGCGGGAAGCCTCTCTCTGGGCCTCGCCTCGAATTTCCGCATTGGAAGAGACCCAGGGACCACAGCGCAGCTCCGGGTGCACAGAGGAGGGCCAGGCAGGCCCCAGCCGTGCAGGGATTAGTGGCTGGGCCAGGATCTGAGCCTAGACTCCTCTGCTGGCCTAGGGTGACCCCGCTGGGCCTCCTCCGACTCCCTGCACAAAGCCAGGCTGGGGAGGGCCAGACTCCAGCTCCCGTGATGGAACTGCTCCCCTCTGCTGCCCCCTGGTGGCCGCAAGGACACATGGCGGCCCGATCCTAAACCGCGAGGCACCCACAGGCTCCAGGCACCCAAAATAGAGGCCCATTAGTGCCAGGACACCTACAGGGCTGGGGCACCCACAGACCCAGAGGCACCTACAAGGCGCCCTCTAGGCTCACTGGATCTTCTCATGCCCCCATGGGTGGGGTATGGCCACGATTACCCCTTTACGGACAGGGAATCAGAGGGGCCAGTGGGCCAGACGGGAAGACCCCGCAGGGAGATGCCTCATCAGGTGGCTGGTGGCATTTGCACTCAGATGCCTCAAATGGAAAAGAGCCCCCACCCCAACCAGCAGCCCCCTGGGGCTTGACGAGGAGGCTGAGGCTCCCTATTCCGTGGGACGGGGTGGTCACCCAACAGGAGAAGAGAAGGGCTCAGCTCACGGGAACAGGAACGGGTGTGTCTGGGCCCTGGGTGCAGGGCGTGAATGGGGCAGCCTCACAACCCTGAGACCCCCAGCCCTGGGTCAGAGGGGACCCAAGGGCCCGTACCCACACCAGGAGTGCCCAGAGCCACCGTCCGCCTCCCCCAGGCATAGGGTCTGCCCTCGCTGAGCCCCCACCCTGAGCCAGCCCTTGGCCAGGGGCTGCACACCCCCCAGGTCTGTGCTGATCACCCCAGGTTTCCACAGGGGAGGCAAGTGGGCTCAAAGGGTCTAGCGACGTGCCCACGGCTGCGTGGTGGCCACACTGTGGAATGCACTTCTGGCGACACACACTTCCAACAGAGTCATTGGGGGAAGGGGGGACGGCTGACGGGTCAGCAGCTAAGAATGTGCTGGAGGGTCCTGTCTGCAGGTGATCACTGGCATGAATGGCCCCTGGTCTCTAATGTCTGACGACCGTCCCTTCCCTGGTCTCCATGAAGCTCGCTCGGGCTCTTCAACCAGCCCCCACCAGTCCCTCCTCGCTGGTTTTCAGCGCCCTGCCTGGGTACCTGTCGCAGCAGGCAGGAGGCTGGCGCCGGGCTGGGCATGAGGCCGGGGCCCAGCAGAGAAAGGGGGTTTAGGGGTGGAAGAGCCATCATCCAGCTGAAGCCAAGCGTCAGCTTTTGCTGGTGGGGAAACTGACGCCCAGATAGAGGGCGGTTCTGACCAGGCCTAGGAGGGCCCGACACACAGTTGGGGTGGGACCAGGACCAGGATCCAGGGGGCCGATCACCAGCCCCACTTCTGTGGCACCAAGTCTCAAGGGGACAGAGCACGTGGACCAATCACCGGCCCTATTTCGAGGGGGTGGAGCACAGGGGAGCATCTCGGAAGCCCCCCCATATCACCCTGAATTTCCCACCAGGAAGGAGACGTCAGATTTGTATGACTGCAGCCTGACTGGCAGATGGAGGGCTTGGTCCGGTCCTGGCAGGAGGCAGGGGGAGGGGCAGGGGAAGGGGCATGGGGAGGGGCAGGAGGCAGGGGGAGGGGCAGGGGGAGGGGCAGGGGAAGGGGCATGGGGAGGGGCAGGAGGCAGGGGGAGGGG